>NC_136500.1:139698601-139878601 GCF_053919585.1 Euprymna scolopes | reverse complement strand
TATATGCACACACACACACACACACACAAAACCCTCCTTTTACTCTCAAATATTCCTTGTAAGGGCGTCTTTGTGATGAGTACATTAAAGCAAGTGTTGCCCATTCCACATCTGCACTTTTCTTGAAACATTGTTAGAGTTCAGTAATAAAGAGAAGACGACCGTAAATAATGGCAGAATAAGTAGAAAAAGACTGGCGTTATTTCAGTTTTCCTTCTTCTAGGTTAGTTGCCTAACCAAGGCGTGAGAGTCTAATCTACCCATAGCTGGAGAGAGGATATATAGATTCATATCTTTCGCAAGAGTATTAGTGGAAGTGATGCAGCTATGTTCCAACAGAACTCATATTCTGCACGCCTAGTCCACACCTCTAACTACCACGCCATGTCTAAAGTAATAATAATATATAATAATAACAATATATAATAATAATGATAATAATAATAATATATACATATAATCATACAAGTCGATTTATTACACCCATCCACCCAAGAAACATTCTTACCTGTTTTCTTTTTCTTTTTTTTTGTATTTAGAGTTAAATAAGAAAAAAAAAATTCATAGAAAATTGGGAGGAGAGCGAGTGGGAGGGGAGGGGTGAAAAAAAAATCTGCCACCAATCAAAATGAAGAGTTTAAAAGTTTTTAATGCTGACCATTAGTTATAAGTGTTTTTCCTTTTTTTTTTTTTTTATTGCGTGTGTGTGAGTGTGTGTGAATGCATGCTTTTTTTTTTATTGCATAAATGTGTGGGCGTACATATTTTGTCCATATGAACCAAGAAAAAATATGGTGGAGGGGAGCAGGGGGTGGAGGGGGTAATGGAGAAATTAATTCTCTCACAATTCAAGTCAATTCTCTGCTGTGTGTGTGTGTGTGTGTGTGTGGTGGGGGAGGAGGGAAAAGGAGGAGGAGGGGTAGGCATTCTATAAGAATCTCCAGAGATCATCAACTGCCATATTTTTCCTGAAAGAAAAGGAAAAAATGATAAAATTAAAATGACAATAAGAGTATTTAAAAAAAAAAAAAGAAAAAAAAAGAGTATTATTTAAAAAACAAACAAAAAAAACATGTCTGCCAATAAGAGTATTTAAAAAAAAATTTACAAAAGAGTATATTAAATGAGTATTATTTACAAAAAAAAAAAAAAAAAAAAAAGTCTGTATATAATGATAAGCTGAATATGCGGTGTCCCCCTCCACAAGTAAAAAGATTTACTTTCACCATGTCTAATGCTAGCGCAAAATTAAAAAAAATAAACAATTCCAAAGTAGAGTTATTAAAAAAGGGGTGAACAAATGAATGGATGAATAATTTTGGGGCAATTTTACCCCTATAAGTCCACCCGGAGGGGGGGGGGGGTCCCAGAAAATCTGTTCTGGCAAAAATTTACTTTTAACATGACTAATGTTTGTGCAAATTCAAGGCGTAGTTATTGAGGAAAGTGCGAACGGACGAATGGAAGTGAATTACTAGGTTCAATCCTTCCTTTGTAGAGAGACCAACAATAATATAATAATTAAGGCTATGACAACAGAATATTCTTTTCATTGTTTTGACTCGAGTATATACCTGACACTGACACAATTAATCAACCGAGAACCACATCACTCTATATAAAAGCATATAAGATATAAAAAGATACACACTCGAGAGTCAAAACAATATGCTGTTGTCCTAGGCCTAATAATAATAACATACATATATATACATATATATATAAATAAATGTACGAGTAAAGAGAAGACGGCCAGAAACAATATTGGAATAAGCAGGAAAAGACAGGCATTATTTCAGTTTTCCTTCTACCAGAAAAATATGTTTTAACAGTTTTACTAAGTGAATATTTGGGTAATGATTACTTATTGCCGACATAAATTATTTAAAAAAAAAAAAAAAAGTTAAGTTGGGAAATTTGTCGCAAACTATTTTGCTTTACTTATTCATTTGTGATCTATTTGCGTTAAAATGTTTGGTGCTTGTCCAGAATTCCCCCTATATTAAAAAAATTAAAATCTGGATGATGTACGTATCTGTGATGGAAAGAAAATATATTCCAACAATTACGTAAATTGATCAAGTAGTTTTATTTTTAAATAAGAAAATCAATTTTTTTACTAACCAATGAGCAAGAAATAAGGGAGATAATTCAAACATGCAAAATTTCATTGTAATGCTCACGAATTCCCATTACTTGCTTAATGATTTCATAAAAAAAATAAAACTACTTGACCAATTCACATTTTTTTTTTTTTTTTAAATAATTTACATAATATAGATTTTTCTTTTTTTAACTAGCAGGCCGGTTGTAAAATACACTTAAATATGATATTTTGATTAATGCAGATTTCGTATTTATTATTGGGCCTTGATAAGTGATGATTCCTTTGTAATAAAAAAAGTTTTTATTATGAATATCAATACGCAAAAAACAAACCAAATTTATAAGAGTATAGATATAAGAGAAATTCTGGAGAAGCTCCAACAATTTTAAAGCGAATAGATCACAAATAAGGAAAAATAGTTTGTAACCCTTAAATAATGAGATTTATCAACCCAAAAGATGACAGTATTATAACCCTCATGGTCTGATTGTAAATGTGCAGAGATACTAATCAGAATTCACCAAATTATTAATTCACCAAATTATTAATTCACCAAATTATTAATTCACCAAATTATTAACTCTCATCTAAAAAAAAAAAAATTTCCTTTGGATTTTTACCTGTATGGAGGACATGACCCCGTTGGCTAAACTGGATAATTTTCCAGCCACTTTGGTGACACCTTGTCTGACACCTTCCTTGATGTCAGACAGATCAGTGCCAGCGTACTGGCTGGGATTTTGACGAGAACCACTGCCACCAAAAAAGTCATCACTCGAAATGCTGGAACTGCCTTCAAATTTGCTCAAAGACTGTTTGGTCTCAAACTACAAAAAAACAGGAAAAAGAAAAAAATATGCAATAATTTTCAACATTTAAGCCACAATTTTTGCATATTTAAGCGTCAAAAACTTTTCATGAAATATAACCCATGCATATACATATATATATATATATGTTATATTTCATTTTCCAAAAGCAAAAATGAAGTTTAAATATTTAAAATATTTCATAAATCTAATTTAAAAAAAAAACAAAAAAAAACTCACTGTGTGTGTGTAGGTGCGTGTATTTTTTCAATGTGCATCTCTTCAAAGATGCAATCATAGAGCAGCACAAGGCGGGCCAAATGATTGCATTTTTTTGTGGACCATTCTTTAAGTCCCCTACACAACAATTCTCCAGCCATATTTTATCCATTCTTCACCAAGTTGATTGACCCTTCAACCACCACTTACTAAATCAGTTTATTATCTAATGTGGAGAGCATGAGCATATTTTCTTGTTGAGTTTGATTTAATGCTAGTCATGACGAACTAATTGATTGGATTGGGCTTATCCAACCACCCGTCTTAATCCAAGTAAGAGCCAAAGTGGCATGTTGCATCTCATGTCCTAATAGAACCTTGAACATAATCTGCTCAACCACCAGGATCCCATCCTTAGGCATTACGGGTTGTTGCCCAGAACAAGTGTTATCCCGGAAAATCCGTTCCGGCAAAAATTTACTTTCACCATGACTAATGTTTGTGTAAAATTAAAAAACAAAATTCAAGGAGTAGTTATTGAGATAAGTGCAAACAAATGAATGGGAGTGAATTAATGCGTCCGATCCCTCCTTTGTCGGGGAACAAAAAAAAAAAATATTTCCAATGTTCCCATGTTAAAAATGACAGTGCTTGTTAAGATAAGATTGATTTTTTAAAAATATGTAGTTTTAAGCAAAAATATTACGTACTTCATTGTCATGTCGAAAATAGTAATATATCCAAAAATTATGAAAAATCGAATGGAAAGTTATTTATAGTTAAAAGTAATCTTTATGGAAAATTGGATAAAACTGCATTTTTATGAGATGTTATAAAGTAGACAGTGGGAGTCTACATGCAGGGGACATAACTCTGAAACGAATATTTTAGAATACTTGTTCATGGCTGCAACATTTCTTATTTATAACGATAGACTTTTTTTCTACTAAAAACAAAAGTTATTCTACTTGACAAATTTTTTCGTCATTTTTGGATACATTATTATTTTTAACATGACAATTAGGTATGTAATATTGTTTTTGCTTAAAACGATATATTTAAAAAAAAACAAACAATTTGCTAACTATCTTAACAAGCATCAAAATGATTTTCTAAAATCTTGCTAGTTTGAATTATTTAGAGTTATTTCCCTTGTTTTCATGATGGCGTCGTGTTTTCTTATTTAAAAATAAAACTATTTGACCAATTAATGTGATTTTTGATGTATAATTTCTTTTCTTTTCGGTTACGTGCAACATATAGATTTTACTTTATTTTTATTTTTTAATATGGGGGAAGGGATGCTGGACTAGCACTCGATTTTACAATATTTTCCTACTTCAGATATATTTTACTTTTCTTTTTTTTTTTCAAAAAGAAAAAAAAAAAAAAAAAATTAATATGTAAAAACCAACACATTACTTACATCAAGATCCCTTGGTCCAAAAAATTGATCTGAAGAAATAGATTTGACGTTACCAAATTTGTCCTGAGCATTAGTACGGGGATCAACTTCAAAGGCTTTTCGGTTGCGACTGGGTCTACAAGTAAAAAAAAATATTCAAGATAAAAAAAATATTCTAAAAACGGATTCTGGTTCAAAATTCCCCTATATTTAAATAAAAAGAAAGAAAAACCTGTATTGTTACTAGGGCTAAGACAACCGCATATTCTTTTCATTGTTTTGACTCTTGAGTTTATATCTGTTGGTATCTTATATGCTTTTATATGGAGTGATGTGGTTCTCGGTTAATTAACCGTGTCAGATATATACTCGGGAGTCAAAAACAATAAGAATATTCTGTTGTCATAGACCTAATCCTAATGATCATTCCATAAATCATTTAGATGTATCAAGTTTAATTTTATAAAGAAAATCATTAAATGATTAATGGGAATTCATAGGTATTACAAGTAGTGTTCGGACGATTCGTAAATGTTTTCTGATTCCAGGAAAATGTTGATTAACAATTCCGATACCAAGTACGATTCCGATTCCCATGGAATTGTTTTGAAATACCATTATATAATTGAAAGTTTTTGTGCAGCGAAAAAAAATTGAAATACACTTAAGGGAATTTCGAAAATGATTTGATTTTTTCGTAAAATTTCTTTCATTGAACATAAAAGTCAAAACAAATATTTCAACCATGAAATCAATAACAATCAATTTCAGGAGTTATTTTATATATTAAAAAATATAAAGAAAAAGTCATGATTAATTCAACAAAAATACAATAACATCAAATTTCAGAGGGAATAACATGTTTTATCTTTTGATATTCATTTTTTTGTTTTATTTTCTCTTCATCTTCGATAACTCTTAAAAATTTAACATTTTTTTGTTTTGCAGCTTCAATCACTAACTGATTTTTATTCCACTTTCTAGAATATTCATATATATATGATTAAATTTTTAGCATTTTATATTCACTCGTCTCAAATTATTCCTATTTATTTATTTGACTTTTTAAACAATTATTTTTAACAATGTTATATTTTAAATCTAAATAAATTGGTTTATTTTATATTTATTTTATTATATAATTATATACTTATCGTCTTTTAATGTTTATTCTTATTCAATGTCTTAATTTACCTTTTTATTTCTATATAAAAAATTAAATTTTTGGTAATTGTTTATCTCTATTGTTAAATAAGTCATTTATTGAACTTTCGAAATCATCTCCACCTTTATGCTGTTTCTGACAACCATTTTATTTTTTGTTAGGGGTTGGGAAACATTTACTGATGCTTACATCACGACTGTGATACCAGGGACGTTGACCAAGCCCATACAGTCCTTTAGTTGAACGGCTCTGAGTGACTAGTTAGTTTTCAAAGTTAGGGTTCAAAGGATTTTTTTAAAAACAGTTAAAACTTTTTTCCTTTTTTAATAAATTTTTCACATTTTTTGTTGTTTTTGTTGTGCAAAGAAGTTCCAAAAGAAATGTTTAATTGCTTCATTCGCAGAATATTTCAATGAAATGTAAATTTCTAAAAGAAAAAAAAAATTAAATTTACTTACTGCATTTATTTAACAGATAGCAAAATGATTGTTTTCTTTTGTGGTTTTCGAAAGAGCTTAAGCGGAACCATCAGTCAGCGTAATATGTAGTTCTAACGTTTTTGTTTTTGGATACTTCAAAAAAAGACGACCGACTGTCAAAGTTTTGCGAACTGATACCACGTAATCAGTTTTACTTTAGTTTTAGAAATATTTCCTGAAACAGCCTTCGTTAAACCTTTTGTTTTAAATAATTTGACTTTGTTTTATTTTTAAAAAATGTAAAGGTTGACAAGACATTTTTCATTTACTAACAAGATTTTTCATTCATTTACTCATGAAAGAGTGTCGGTTAAAAAAAGAAAAAAAATTGTCAAAAGATAAGCCCCCCCCCCTTTTTGGTCACCAAAAATCACCAGTTGGAAAAACCACTGATGTTTAACATGATTTACTCGGAATGAGAGCACTGTAAAATCTTTTTTTCTTTAAGTAGTCATCAACTTTTTCATGGACTTGACATAGTTAGGCTGTTTTATACATAAAGTTTCGCAACAGTGCAAAAACTAATCATTGGCCTAAAAGTTTCGAAATAGACAAACAGCATCTATGTATGTGATGGAATAAGAAAACTCATTAAGATAAATAATTACCTTTACAATAATTAATAAAATTCTTGTATATCATTAAATATGTTATGAAAAGTTCTATGACGCTTTTATCATAAATTTTTGACAGCATTAATTTCAGTTCAAACAAACAGTTCAATTTAAAAATATTAGAGAATCGTAGTGAAAGAATCGTAAATCTAAGGTATTTTTTAACAATGCGATTCCGATTCCCCCCCAAAATACACGATTCTTATGATTAACGATTCCGATTAATCATCCCACCACTAATTAAAAGTTTTAATTATTGATGAATTATTGCCCTAGTTTCTGGAGATTTTCAAGATGGCCACACAAGACAGTTGCTCTTCTCTTACTAATAAAATTTTATTTTCTTATTTATAAATAATACTAGATTTATGTGATTTTTTGGAATCTGATATTTTTGTTTGGTCACGGTTACACACATCATGCAGATATTTCTTTTTTTTAACATAGGGAGAAATCTAGACAAGAACCAAAGAATTTACTTTTTAGACAAATGTAGTATAATAGATTTTATAGCAAACAAGATGATCTTTTTTTATAAAAGCAAAAAAATGGAAACAAAGAAATAATAGGAAAAAAAGAAAAAAGAAAGAGAAAACAGCAAGAAAAAAGAAAACAAAAAACAAAAGAAAAAGAAAAGAAACAAGAAAAAGAAAAGAAACAAGAAATAAAAACAAGAAATAACAAAAACAAGAAACAAAAACAAGAAATAACAAAAACAAGAAATAAAAGAAACAAGAAATAAAAGAAACAAGAAATAAAAGAAACAAGAAATAAAAGAAACAAGAAATAAAAGAAACAAGAAATAAAAGAAACAAGAAATAAAAGAAACAAGAAATAAAAGAAACAAGAAATAAAAGAAACAAGAAATAAAAGAAACAAGAAATAAAAGAAACAAGAAATAAAAGAAACAAGAAATAAAAGAAACAAGAAATAACTAAAAGAAACAAGAAATAACTAAAAGAAACAAGAAATAACTAAAAGAAACAAGAAATAACTAAAAGAAACAAGAAATAACTAAAAGAAACAAGAAATAACTAAAAGAAACAAGAAATAACTAAAAGAAACAAGAAATAACTAAAAGAAACAAGAAATAACAAAGAAACAAGAAATAACAAAAAGAAACAAGAAATAACAAAAAGAAACAAGAAATAACAAAAAGAAACAAGAAATAACATAAAGAAACAAGAAATAAAAAAAGAAACGAGAAATAAAAAAAAGAAACAAGAAATAAAAAAAGAAACAAGAAATAAAAAAAAGAAACAAGAAATAAAAAAAAGAAACAAGAAATAAAAAAAAGAAACAAGAAATAAAAAAAAGAAAACAGACCAACTTACTTATCAGAATCATCAAAGGTGGGCATGGAGTCAGTGAAGCTTGCTTTTCTCTCAAATCTGTCGACATCCCAAGATCCTGTCTTGTTGGAATAACCCCATTTAGAGGTTGAAGAAGAACTACTGGAAAGTGATGACTGGCTAGGACCAAATAAGCCGTCTCTGGATCTGGTAAGAAAACAAAAAGCAAAAAGTATTTTTTTAATGAAGAGTTACCTCCACTTGCTCACAAAACTGGGGAGATGAGGGAAAGAAGGAGTTTTTTTTTTTTTTTTTTTTTTACTCACGTTCACCCCTAACAAAGCATATGCCTAGGAAAGATTAACAAGATGTTAGTTTACATTACATTTAAACTTCTGTATCTTGTCAACTTATTAGAAAGAGAATGTGTTTATTTAAAAAGGAAATCATCAAGAACACAAATGAAAAGTGAATAAGTTTTTTTTTTTTTTTTGACATAGGCATCACCACTTATCAAGGCCTTGAGACCACTCGAGGATAAGGGTTAAAGAGTGTACAGTAAAAATTGGACAATATAGTAATCGTTAGTAATTTGGTAAATTTGTTAACTTATATGGAACGGCTCATCAAAAACTTGTTTACGTTAGACTTGACAACAACCATATTGTAATCAGCTGGAAAGCAGGAAAACGGAAGACAATTCCATAGGCGTGCAGTTCTGATAAAGAAGCTTTGCTCATGGAATCTACGTTTAGGTTTAGGCACAGATAAAGAGTGGAGGAAATTATTGATAGTGATTTCTGCTAGACGGATGTTTCTTGTGAAAGTTTGGCGAGAGGGGACCATAGATTGGAACTCAACCGAGAAATAAATAAAATAAGTAAATAAATAAAAAAATAAAGTAATATTTAAAAAGAATTTCGCTGGCAATTGATCTAATCTTCTATCTTCTATAATATAAATCTCAAACGTGTTTTAGTATGTATGTATGTTTGTATGTCTTGCTAAAACTTTCGACACACGCGACCAATTCCAACAAAATTGGTATCATTTGAAAGCTCAGTCTCTCGGCTGACAAATATCCAAAAATTGATCAAAAGTATTCATTCCTTCACTCTCAACTTGGCCGTTTTTTTTACAAGGAGCAGTCACTTTTTTTTTCGTCAAGATTTTTGCAAAGTTATCATACATCTTGCAATGATTAAGCTTAATTTGAATGGAGGTGATGTTATATATCACGGTGGGTGCAACAACTAAGCCATTTGCTTTTTTTTTTTCTACTTCCTTTTCCTCTTAGCATTACAGGTTAGAGCCTGCCTACCTGCCTACTATATATATATATATATTTTTTTTTTTTTTTCGCTCGCACGGGTACTCACTGCTATTTTCAATTTTTTTTCGGAGGTTGGTTTTATTTTTGTTGCTGTTTTGTTTGAAACATTGTTTTAGGATTGTGTTGCTCAATACCCTTACTATAAAACCTCTCCACACCCGGACAATGCCGAGTACACCCACTAGTATATTAGAAAGAAAAAGTAAAGAAAGCCGATTGATTTTTAACCTAATTGTAGTTTTTTGTTTTTCTTTTTTTACTGGAGTGTCATCCCTTATCACGGCTCAGAGGCCACTCTAGGATAAGTGTTAATGATTGTTAGTTAAATTGTGAGAACACCGTGACGATCAGTAATGGTGGAACTTGGGTAGAGTTTAATGATATAAAGACGGATCAACAAAAACTTATTTACATTAGACTTGAAACAACCATGGGAAGCAGCCTTGCAATATTGTGTTCTACAGATGGGTAGTTCTAAAAAAAAAAAAAAAAAACAAAAAAAACTTTGCTCATGTAATTTTTGTTTAGGCACGAATAGAGATTGAAGAAAATTGTTGACAGTTGTTTCAGCTAAACGAGTACTTTTCTTTTTTAAATAAATCCCAGCAAGAATAAAAAACAAACAAAACTAATAACCCTGCCTTCCCCACACACTACATAAGGGAATGAATAGTACAGCAACATTCATTTTTTTTTAAAAATCATAATCAACTTGGGTCCACACGGAATCTGATAATGGTTCGTAAGTGTATCTTAGGTAGTTTCTAACTTTTGCCAGACACACATGTGATGAAAGATTCATTTTAAGTTTGGGGGGGTGGGGGAGCAAAATTTCTTGCATTAAAGAATAAAGTTTCCTTTGAAGTAGACTACAAATTATCTATCCCTCGCCCTCAATTCCATTTTCTGTTCACCCTGATAGCAGTCATAACGAAAAAAGATGGACAAGTGTTAACCAGTGAAAATATCCAAAGGCAGAGTTTAAAATGACACTTTACCATGAAAATTTTTTTATTTTAGATAGGTCAAACTTTGAGAGAGAGAGAGAGAGAGAAAGAGGGAGGGGTATGCAAATAGTTGTAAACTCTTGATATTCTGCTAAACAAACAGTTTGCGTTTTCTTTGTAAATATTACGATTACAGGGGTTGCCAGGTTTCTTTTTTTCTCTAACACTATAAGTTGACTGTTTTGTGCAGTCATAGCTTTTAATGGAACAAAACTGGTGATCGGACCATCTATAAATATAAAAGCGAAAATGTATGTATGTTTGTATGTGTGTTCGCTTTTTCTGTATGTCTACAAAAGGCTTTTTTCAGAGAAGCGGTCGGTCGGTTCACAACATTTTAAAACATTTTATATCACATATAAATCGTAATATCTCACAGTTAACAACGAAGCTCGCCTGTCTATTTAATTTGCTCGACTTCAGGAAGAAATATTCAACATTTGTCGCTCGCTGCATGTGGGTTAGTCTTTTTCCTATAACATCTTGGGAAAATAAAAATAAAAAAAGCGTTCCGCAGTAAATGAAATACTATCCCGCAGTCAAACTTGACCTCATTAACTCATTAAAACGTGCACCTGCCAAATCCAAGTAATTAAATAAATTCAAACGTGTTTCCGTTAGCATATCGCAGGGGCCCAATGGTTAAAACCGTCGCACTCTTTTTTTTTTTTTTTTTCACACTTTAATTTACAACTTTTCTTCAACAGTTCGGGTTCGATCCTCATACTTACCTAGCAAAACATTTTTTTATTATTATTTTACCCCCCCCCCCCTCCGGAGCTTTCACACACGCCTCCAAACACCCAGGCAACGCCAGGTACCCCTTGCTTGTATTCAGTAAAAGTGGACATAGATTAACACAAAAAAAATTTTTGCAATGGAAATGCATAGAGATTCTAACAGTATTGAAATATTCATGCCAGAACTTCACCTCTATGAAAAAGAGCTCCATATATATTTTTATTACCATTTTATCTGCTTAGTTACACATGTTTCGGTTACCAAATTGTATTAACGACCCAGTAACTTCAGACTTTACAGAAATATATAATTACTTCATTTAATCACATAAATATATGAAGATATAATTTTATGCACAAATTTTCAGTATTTACTCCAACAGTGCTCAATACATAGGTAGAGCTAGGTAGTGTGTTATGAAAATATATATGCCAATGAAGCTACACAGAATAATCCACGTTTCATTCTCGTGAGAATTCATGTCAGAACTTAACCTCTATAAAAAAAAGAGCTCCTATATATATAAATATATATTATACATTGCTTTTCCGAAGATCTCTCTCGAGTTCAGCATGATAGATTCTTTCCCCTCGCAAAAATTTCAGATCCTCTTACTAGCCTCCTCCATTTGGACCGGCATTTTGCCAGGGTCTCCCAGTTCTGAACAGGAATCTTGAAAGCTTTAAGATCATCTTTTATGCAATCCTTGAAATGCTTCTTTGGTCGATGGCCTGAAAAGTCATCTTCGGGTCGACAGACGGGGTTTGGGTGTCGCTGACGATTTGGGATGGCTAATGTCTGTAAACACAAAACAATTGCCATATATATAAATTAATATACACAAATTTACATGGCCGCAAAACTGGATAGGTGAATGTTTTGGACAAATGGTCGGTTAAAACCAGAAGTCTTCGTCAAGCGACTTAATAAATGGTGACTTTCAACAGAAGAAACTAGTCATCAAAGACTGGTGTCCGAAACATTAGCATGTCCAGTGTCACAACCATTTAAATTTGTTTATATTAAAATATATATTGCTCTTTTATTGAGCACTCTTAATAATCTTGCTAAATTCATTAGTTATCACTCATGAATACCTTTAACATTGTGTGTGTGTGTGTGTATATATATATATATATAATTTTCAGAATGTGAGAAATCATATACTTATTTCCACAGTCATTCCTATCCTGTCACGGTCAACCACCTGAAGAAGGTCAGAGGATGAATTGGTCAAAATGTGGTGAAGCAACAACAACAACTATTAAGATGAGGTTAACAGTCCTCAAAAAAAAAATGAACATGCAAAGCATGAAGCCTAATCTCAAGTTAATAGATCAAGACATGTCAACGTGTATTCAAATGAAAATTTTTAAGTCCAAACAAGACGGGATGTAGGTACAGGTAGATGAGAAGCTAATAGACCAAGACATGTCAACGTGTATTCAAATGAAAATTTCTAAGTTCAAACAAGAGGGGATAATTCATACTCATTAAATTCAAGCTGTAATGCCCTACGAATTTGCATGGATTGCTTAATAATGATTTTATTTATGAAAATAAAATTACTTGAGCAATTTTTGGAAGATGATTTTCATTTTGGCATGAGTACACATAACGATTTATCTTCGTATTTGTTTTTTAATATAGTGGTAATTTGGGACAAGAACACCAGTTTTATGCTATTTTATTGGAATCCTTTGAGATAATTTATTTATTTATTCGCGGACCGTTATCCTCATCTTTATAGTTGTTGTCGTTGTTTCACCTTCGAGGCCCATGACGCAGTGGATAGAAGCGTTTAGTCTCTACAGTTCCAGGTGAACATTGTCTGAAGATAGCGGTTTCAATCCTACCCAAAATCAGGCCAGAGGATTAGTTGGTCAAAACGTGGCGAGACAACAACAACAACTCTAGAAGGCAGTAATTATTGGGGAGACAGTTAAGAGACTCAGCATCCCTATCCCATAGCGGTTAATCACCTGAAGAAGGCCATAGGATGAGTTAGCCGAAATATGGTGAAAAAACAACAACAACAACAACAACTATGAAGATGAGGATAACACCCAGCAAATGAATAAACAAACACCATTTTTATCTTGGGGAAATGAACTCTCATGGAGACACTGCAAAATCTGACACTATAATTTTAACATATGTGAGCTACAAGGCAGTAAGGGGGTAAAGACGAGGTTACTTGATGGTTAGTTCTGTGGATGATCAACGTGTATGTTAAGTAAAAAAGATTCTGAATTTTTGAGATGAGGATTGGTTATTTGTGTTATTTGGATTCTTAAACTACTGTTCTCATCTTGTGTGTCATTCTCATGCCTTGATCAATGTAACCCAACTCTAGTTACTAGTTCATGCTCATGAATGTGTAGCGACAAATTAATTCTTATGTAAAAATAAAAACTATATCTTGCCCTACTTTGGTATTGAGCACTCTTGTATTAACATCATTAAAATTTCATTGATTACTTTACGTCTGGAAAATATTATCCTGGAATTATATCTATATATCTTTGAAAATGATATACAAACAAACCCCAGGGTCACCCTTTAACCAACAAACTCATCAGGAGTTAATTGTTGGATATCAAAAAATGCAAAAAGACGAATTAAATTGTCACGCAAGAACAACGTATGTTTTCGTACATCTCCGAGTATTTGCTCTTGTGTGACAATTTAATTCGTCTGTTTTGCATTTTTTGATATCCAACAATTTACTCCTGATGAGTTTGTTGGTTAAAGGGGACCCTGGAGTTTGTTCGTATATTATTTTTAAAGCGCTATATAGTTTTTGTACCATTCCAAAGATTTTTTTTATATATATAAAATCTTTTGAATGGTACAAAAACTATAGCAGGTTATGTGTGTGTGTGTGTATATATATATATATATATACATACACACACACACACACACAACCTGCTATCAGTTTACAAAATTCACTACTTGCAACTACAATTTTAAATAAACATTTCATTCATAAGTTTATGGCAAACAAGATGAAAACTTTCATTTGTATAAGAAAAATATCACATTGGTAATGTTACGAACAATGTATCTTTTAAATCCTAAACCCAAGTGGAATCAAAAGAAAGAACTCAATTCATATGAGAAAAATATGGCATCGTTAAAGTGGGAGAGAGAGGAAGGGAAAAGAGAGAAACAATCAAGACAGTCACTTCTTTCTGTTTGCTTTTGTCGAAGAATTGTAACAAGCAATGTTAGAAAAATGTTTTTTTGAGTAAGTTTTTAATTTCCTTATTAAATTATTGTAATTACTATTAATACTGACAAAACTATTGCGTATATAATTGGTAAGCATTTCAAGAAGTGGCATTTCTTCAGGTTGATGTCAGGCATTCATGTACATGTATTAGGTTGACAATGGTTCTTGCGGAATTTTTCAGTTTGATTTCAAATGAGTTTTCATTTTGATATATTTACCTTATATTAAAGTTTTTCTTATATAATCGTTTCAATTACAATCATTTAAAAACAATTATCTTTTTTTCAGAATGTTGAATACAAGATAGAAAAACTGCAATTTTCTTATTTCAATTCTAGCTAGGCCAAAAAACTGCTGAAACAGCTTGTGATATCAATGAAGTGTTTGGCCCAGGAACCACTACTGACCGCACAGCACAATGGTGGTTTAAGAAATTTTGTGGTGGCGATGAGTCTTGAAAATGAGCATAATGATCGGCTATCGGATGTTGACAACGATCAATTAAGAACCTTAGTCAAAAATCAATCCACTCACAACGGTTTGAGAATTTTCTTCTGAATTAGACGTAACGTATACGCGTATTTCCAACTACTTGTGAGAGATTGGGAAGACAAAAAAAAAAAATTGATAAATGGGTGCCTCTCGAAAACAACCAAAAAAAATGCTGTTAAGAAGTGTCATCTTCCCTTCTTTTATGCAACAAAAGGGGCCCGTTTTTTGACCGGGTTATGGCTTGCGATGAAAGATGGCGACACTCAGCTTAGTGGTTAGATGCTGACAATGCTCCATGACACTTCTCGAAGCCAAAGTTGCACCAAAAGAAGGTCATGCTGACTGTTTGGTGTTCTGTAATCAGTCTCATCCATTAGAATTTTTTTGAATGCAGGTGAAACCATTACAGCAGAGAAGTACTGTCAATAAATTAGTCAACAGAAACCGTCCAATTCTCCACGACAATGCCCAACCACATATTACTAAACCGACCCTGCAGAAGTTGAATAAATTGGGCTACGAAACTGTCTCATCCGTCATGTTCTCTAGACTTCTCACCTACTGACTACCACTTTTTCAAGCATCTCAACAAATTTCTGTATGAGAAATGCTTCAAAAACCCAAGCGATATTAAAAACGTCTTCAGCAACTTTATTGCCACTAGAACGCAAGTATTTTACGTTACTCGCATAAATACACTTGTTTTGCATCGGACAAAAGTGTGTGGATTCTGATGGTGCTTATTTCGATGAATAAGTTCTTGTTGGAACCAAGATGTGTTCATATGAATTTAAAAGTTAAAAACCGCAAGAACTTTCTTGTCAACCTAATAAAATGAGAATAGCAATTGGAATCATTTGTGGCCATTTTGTTGGATTATTAGACATAGTTAAACATAAGAAAGCCATTCTTAATATGAAAGGAAAAAAGGTGGGGGGGCTCCAGGGTTATCTATGATGAAAAATAATCCTTAATCCAAAGGAGCCATATCTTATTACTATTGTCCCATTTGCAAAGCAGACATGGGAAGTCAAAAAGAATAGTTAATCTGAACTATAAGCTTAATTTTTGAAGGCGATAGGCATGACTTTATAAGCGATCAAGTCTCTACTGGCAGGCAAGGATGAGGCATTAAGATTTGATCGTTTAACACAGAAAAAGCTTCTCCATGTGTCCAGAAGACCATTTGGTAATTAAAATGTGATTTGAAAATGAACTGTGACGGATCAACAAAACCGATTAAGGTTTCATCCAAAAATAATGCATTTTTTTTTTTTTTTACAATTCATTCTTTTATCAACTTTTCACAAATCAGGAAGAAATTATTTACAAAATGCTGTTTTTTTTTTTTTTTTTTTTTTTTTTTTTAACAAAAAAAAGAAAGCAAAAATGAAAGACAGGAGAACCCCCCACCCCAATGAAACATGCCAAAAGATGTTTAGCCTTTATTTTAGGCAACTTTCATTGATTTTATTACATTTTTCCCTCTCCATCATATTCTGCTGATTTAACATTTTTTTGCTGAGAAATTGTAAGAATTAAGTTTCAGGCAAAAGACTTGACAAGAAGCCTTGGATGAAAATAGTTAAAGAATTTGTAGAAAAAAAAAAAAAATACAAAAAGGGAAAGAAAAATGAAGAAAGATGGCTATAAAGTAATTGATAAAAATAAAAAAAATGATTATATATATATATATATATATATATATATATATATATATATATATATATAAATAGAAGTCAGATAAATTTTTTTTTTTCTACTTGGAAGTTTCCACTTATCAAGGATAAAGGGTTAATAAATGAAAGGAGTGTAGATCGTTACTGGTGTTTAAAAGCGAGTAGAATTTGATTATTCATTTATGCATATAATGTAATGATGTTATTCAGATATCTTGGATGAAATATATTGAACGTATAGATATATACAGGGTGCCCCCCCCCCAAAAAAAAACGGGCCCCAACTCTAATCAGGACCCGTTTCTTAGTGTTTTCTCCGAATGAAATGAAACTTTGGTCATAACTAGTTTATTATATTCAAAACATCACATCAAAGCACTAGGGTCTTTGGCCTTTTTTTTCTCCGTTGACAGTAAAATGCTCAGAAAAACAATTGAATGTCCTGTTTTTTTTTTTGGGGTCACCCTGTATTAGTAGACTACTCATCCTGAGGTAGTTAGATGATTCTAGAAAAAAAAAAATGTCTAAAATTATGGCTTCAACTTTGGGGGTATTAAAAAATTTTTTTTAGAAAATCTTGTTTAATTGTTGTCAGATATGGATCAAATTTCATACAAATCTGAAATATTTGAACTTATGAAAAAGGAAGTTGTGCCAATATTATTGCCCCGCCTCTCTCCCACGAAAAACATTTGAAATACTCAAAACAAACTAGAGCTTGGAGAATATTTATTAATTTATGTCTACTACCTATTATCAAAATTTTATAAACTTTGATTTTTGGAAAGGGGCTTATAACCCACCTTTGCATAAAAGTAAATACAACCCACTTTACCCATCCTCATGCATGTTCCATAATTATAGGTTAATTAGTTTCAAATTTTACAGCAAACAACATACCTTACACACACAATATATATATAAGTTCAAATGCATTGATAATATAAAAAATTTTTTTTTTTTTTTTTTAAAGTGCTCAACACGTTTTTTTTATAAATAAAAACATTAACATTAGAAAGAGCCTAGGTGGATTGATAGGGGTTTGAAAGTGATTTATGTAATTAAAAATAAAACTATCAAAAAGATTGAGCAAAAGTGACAGCTGAAAAGTTAACCTTATTAAAATCGTCATTTATTCTTCCTTTGATTAGATGACCTTCCTTCCTTATATATAAGTTAAACATTTACTCGAAACATACTCTGTTTGTATATACTAATTGTAATCAATAAAAAAAAATCTACCGTAAATAAAGTTTTTTATAATGAAAAAGATCTTTTTAAAAAAATGTCCAAGCTAAATGAATGCCTACTTACTGGGTTCCAGAGCATATATAGTGTAGTATAATAATTCTCTGAGTTCCAAATATCAAGTTTCCTCAGTTGGTTATTCATTACTTTTCAAAAGATATCTACTACAATACGTTTTCCACCTTGTATGCGCTATTTAAGTGCAGTATCTGTTGTGCATCAGAGACACCCCCTGAACCTCCAATGCTCATGTCCAGTGGAGCAAACCCGTGAAGACTGGCAGCAGAGGAGGCCGCAGCTTCTGGCTGAAAGTAATCTCAGTGAGGTAAACAGTCACCCTATCGTGTCTGCTACTACGCCTTTTCTTTCTGTTTTACGGTTTCATTAAGCAGCAATAACATAATTTTGCAGACCTGTTAATCGCATTACGAAACAATATTGTAATGGATACCTTTTGAAAAGTAATAAATAACTGAGAAAACTTGATATTTGGAACTTGGAGAATTATTATATTACACTATTTATAATGCGTTATAGATAATATAATAGATAACAAGTGACGTGTACGTCTGCGTGTTAACATTCTCAATAGGTTTGAGTTGTGTAATTAATTTGCGTATGTATGTGAGACTATTTAGTACAGAAATATGAGTCTGCATGTCAAGATTAGTGTGTATACGTTTATATTAAGTATGCATGTTGCTTATATCTATTTGATCACCTTAATGTGAAAATCTTTGTGGCAGTATGATGCATAAGGGGGGGGGGGTATGGTTTGGGTTAGGATTAAGAAAAACAGGACAAATCGTGTTTGACACTCCCCTTCTGTTACCATTACAACCTTAAGTCACGTTTAAATGTTGGTTCAAAAATGCAGTTGACTAATTCTTTCGTTTGTCTAGATCAACAATATTTAATTTTTCCTTTCTGGAAATTTTATATTCAATCGTGATGATGTCAAGGTACATGGTATTACCGAAACATCAATTGATTTTTGTAGACAATTTTACGTGTTTATATATACACTAGACGTTTTGCTGGCAGGGGGATGCGATGCGTCTAGTGTGTTAGGTATAAGTTAGTGTTAAGTTCATGCTTGCATGAACTCTCGCTTCCAGCTAACCTTGTGGTGAAAAGGGAGCAGCTCTTCCCTGCCAGTACATAGCCTCTCCATCATCAAGACTCCTACAGTGCCTCTACGTTGGCCACACACAGATAACCGAGTGCCTTGCGGCCCCAGGCTAAACTTGTAGATCTTGCAGTAGTAGGGGACCCCAGATGTAATGTGTTATGGCCCAGCAATGTGTGGACATGCCCTGGCACACTACCAACCCCTACCCCACTGTCATTTGGGTGCCCTTGGTTAGGCGAAGACTAGGGGAACCAACCCCAAAATAAAACACCCCTGCCTTGTGGGCCTTATAGCAAAAGGATAAGAGATGGGAATTTAGACTTCAAATCCTACTGCTGCCTTGCAGTTTTCCTTAAAAGGCTATGGAACCTCATCCAGAAAGAAAAGGCGTAGTAGCGAACAGGATAAGGTGACTGTTTACCTCACTGAGATTACTTTCAGCCAAAAGGTGCGGCCTCCTCTGCTGCCAGTCTTCACGAGTTTGCTCCACTGGACATGAGCACTGGCGGTTCAGAGGGTGTCTGTCTGATGCACAACAGATACTGCACCTAAACTGCGCAAACAAGTTTGGAGCCAAGGTGGAAAGTCCTGTGGTGATGGAGTGAGACTACGCAAACACTGTGGGATAAAGCACTAAGGCCCCAACTAGTCATCGTCAAGACTGACGGACTGCATGATGGGGAGACATTTTGCCAGTTAAAAACGGGCAAAAGTTATAGCCCATTGACTTAGAACGAGTGCTTTATGCCAAATTGACGGTTGAATATGGTTAAATTTGTGCTCATTTTTGCATTAAATACTAATCCTAACTGTGCATCGAACATACATCATAAAACTTAGTTCACTGCACCTTGTCAAAAGACCATACAAAATTTCAACCAGATTGGCCCAGTATTTTCTGAGAAAAATTGAAATGGATAAACAGACAGACTAAGAAACTTATAGACAAACTAGATACCTTGTGTCTCACAGAAAGACCAGATTTTTACATCTGTGTAAATGAGCATACAGTTTGGAAAAAAAAAAAAAAAAAATCAACAGGAAATAAATGACAAGACAAAGGTATCATTTGACTGACAAAATAATTTAATTGCAATATTCATTTTTTTAATTTTTTATTTTAAATATTCATGAAGTTTTGAATATTGCGGTCAAAATATAGAGGAGAAAGAAATACAAAAATAAAGAATTTGGTTATTGTCCAAAATTCCCCATATAAAAAAAAATAAATAAATAAAAATCTGTATAATGTACACATCTGTGATGTGACAAAAAAAATATCATATTCCAAAAATCACATAAATTAATGAAGTAGCTTTATTCTTAACTAAGAAAATAAAATTTTATGAGTAAGAGAATAGCGACTGTCTTGAATTGCCATCTTAAAAATTTCAAGAAGCAGGGGAGATAACTCAACAATAATTCATACTTGCAAGATTTTTTGTTGTAATGTCTATTAATTCCAATTAATTGCTTAAAAATTATTTTCTTTATAAAAATAAAACTACTTTATCACATTACGTAATTTTCAGAATATGATATTTTCTTTTCGTCATATCAGAGCTTTTCTTGATTTTTGTTTTTTTAATATAGGAGGAATTCTGGACAAGAACCAAAAATTTATTAAAATTTTTCTAAAATAAATGGAGGTGGAAGCCCAAATTTTAATTTTTTCAAAATTTCTTATAAAAACTATCCTTAAAACAAAATGTGCAGGCAAACACAAAAATAAAATTTCTTACTTTGGCATCAAATATTTTCTAAATTCATTTACAAAATTATTCAATAATCGTTTGAAAAAAAAAAAAAAAAAAAAAAAAAAATTAGTGAGGTTTTTGTATGATAAGAATGTTTCATTTATTTAAGAAATTTATGATCAACAAAGTTTGGGCCCAGGGTCAGCTCTAACCTCATCATGTGACTAGAAATGATCTGTTGTGATACGAATTGAAGTGTAAGCTACAATACATAAAAGATGCAATGTAAGAAGAGTCTGTTTCTGAATTTTTTAGATGAGGATTGGTTATTCGCATTATTTCCATTCATCGGACTACTGTTCTCATCTTGAGTATCATTTTCACAACGTTTTGGCCGATGTAACCTCTGACCTACTTCAGGTGTATAGTGTCGCACTCAGGAATGTTTCTGTCAAACTCAAAAATCTGCACAAAGTTTTGAATGGAACCTTTTCACTTCATGGAGAGTAGCATAATCATGTCCGCAAGGACCCGTGGTGCAATGGTTAGAGTACTTGGAAAAAAAAAAAAAAAATCAATTGTAAAAAGTAATATTCTCCTAAAGGTTAAAAGGTTCAATTCTCAGTGTGGGCGACCGAAAAAAATATATTGATAGAAACATTCCTGAGTTTGACGAGATAGAGCTGAAGAAAGAGGTTACATCGACCGAAACGTAAATGACACTCAAGATGAGAACAGTAGTCCGAAGAATCCAAGTCATACAAGTTAAAAGATCCTGTTAAGCAGAAAAACATGGCCTTGAACATATTAAGAGTATAACTAGCAGAACCTGTGGAAATTCCACGGTAGTTAAAAGCATCATCACATAAGCAAACAAGAGAATGTCCTTAATATTAGACCTGACCAGACCATGAATTAAAAAATAAATATTTTTGTAGACAAATATGGGTAACTGCTTGAGAGACATTATTACAAAAAGATGTAACACACTGGCTGGTGAAAAATAACATTAGTATTTTGATCTGCACTGACCAGACACTGGCTGACGATAACTAACTTATTATTGTAACCTACACCGACAGAACACTGGCTAGCTATAAATTACTTAGTATTGTGATCTGCACCTACCATACACTGGTTGGTAGTAAATGACTTATAAGTATTGTAATCTTTATTAACCATAAACTGGCTGGCGATAACTAACTTAGTATTGTGATCTGAACCCACTATACACTGGTTGGCGATAACTTATTAGGATTGTGATTTGCAATCGTCGGACACTGGCTGGCAGTATTCCATTTTCATGAGAGAATTCAGTATGGATAACGGTTGGTGCGATTTGGAATATTCCATTTTTATTTTAAAGTATGTTTACAAATACGATAACTGATGAAGCGACAAGCGTAATAATATATAATGATACCCATCAATTTTAATGTGAAAATCCTATCATGTCTGGCATAAGGCCACACAATGAGGATTAAACTCATTAAAGCCAGAACTGTTTGAACAATTAACTCTCATCAAACAAGTCACTGATGAAATTTGGGGACGAAGTTTCTTGCAAATAAAATTTACAAAAATGAGATTTTAAGACTTAGAAAATACTCAAAATTTCTTCAAGAACTTTTCGAAAAATTAAAATTTGATGAAAATAGAAATTAACATGATTGAATACAGTAAAGCAACATTTACTGCCTCCGCATTGCCAAGGTGATTGCATCATTTTCACTAAAAAGGGACAAATCCAACTATTTCCCATCCAGAAATTGATAAACTACACTTTCAACCTTTGGTAGAGCAATAGCAGATAATAAAACACAATTTGTGATAGCTCGCAATTGTGGAAATGAGTATGGATTATTTGGACGACTATTCTTGAGTGTTATTTCCATATTTCGGTTGATGCAACCTCCAAGTGTATCTCGCCGAACTCTGGAATCTTGCACAAAGATCTGTAGCGTAGTGGATAAAGTATTTGGAAAAATTCAATTGTAAGTTAAACTCTTGTGGAGTTTAAAGGTTCAATCTACAGAGCAGGGAACACTCAAAATACAAGTGCAAATTACTTAGGACTTCTACCCAGTCATGGCTGACGGAATGAGAACATGCTTTGTTGCGAAATTCCATGCAGATTCCCAAGTTTGATGAGATACACCTGAAGAAGGTCAGAGGTTACGTTGACCTAATTGGGAAAATCACACTAGAGAACAGTAGTCTGAAGAATTTAAATGATACAAACAATTTATTATAGCCCCCCCTCCCTTACAACTATTTAACAGCAGCAGTAGCAGCTCACAGTGTATTATCCTCCCATAAACTGAAGATAATAGCAAGGAGAGAGAGAGAGAGAAGTGGGAGAAGAGAGAGAGAGAGAGAGAGAGAGAGAGAGAGAGAGAGAGAGGAATCGATAAAATGCCAAGTTTATCCTTTCTCATGCAGGATATTCAATATATATTCATTCCATAACCAAAATTACCATGCAAGATCTCTCCCTCATATATATATATATATATATATATATATATATATATAATATACACACACACCCCCCTCCCTAAAAAAAAAAAATAAATAAATAAAATAAAAAGACTATGGGTTGAAGAAGAGAATTAAAAATTACAACAACAACAACAATAATAATAAAAAAAGCAAAGTCCAGAAATTGAGGAGGGAACCAGTTTTATTTAGAGAGTAGTAGACATATTTTTAGGGATGAGGGGGGGGGTGAAGGTGCACTTAAGTACATTGCACTCGTGACCAGATAATCAGGGATCAAAGGTCAGGGAAGGAGGGGAGTGCAAAAAGAGACTTATCTCCTCCCTCCTACATTGAAAAACCTCACCTCCCTATTTTAATATGAGGGGAGGGGGAGAAAAAACATTTAAAAAAAAAATTTAAATTTAGTCAATAAAAATAAATCAAACACGTTTTATTTTTGTAAAAATGTTAATTTTAGGAAAATAATTGTGGCTGCTGCTGCTGCCTGCTTGGATGAGAAGAGATTATTGTGAACCTTGAGCAACACGGTGAGGGTGGGTGAAGGATTCCTAACATAAACCAAGACGACCAGGATAATAAAAGAAATTTGCAAGATATCTAAAAATTAGATTCTTTTATTGGTGTGGGTGAAGCAACGGAATGAATAAGTGCACTTTAGCTAAGTGTTAGTATTTTTCTTTTGGAAGAGTTATATTAGAGAAAAGAGGAGATAATCCAAAATCTAATTATTTTAAGATTTATTTCATTATAGAAATTTAAAAAAAAAGAAAATAACTAGTTAACTTTTGCAAGCTATTGAAAAATAAAAAAAAAATTGCATTTCAAAATATTTTAATTTGACAGTTTTATTTTAAATTTAATTTTATTAAAAAGTTATCTAAAAAATACATCCATTTCATAAAATTCTTAACTAAATGTTATATTTTAAAATTTTAGCATTAATTATTTTGAAATATAGAATGCTACAATATATTTGTAAATTTTAAATATAATTTATTTTGAAATATTAAAAAAGATTTTTTTTTTAATTTAAATCCAATATTTTTTGTATTTTTTTTTTTTTTGTGTTACCTTGTTCCTTTACTGAACTTGTTCTGAACTATGAGAAAAATTTGGTTTGAAAAAAAAAAACAATTAAAATTTGGATGGTCTCCCTTTTTCCCTAATGGAATTCACCTTCTATCATAGATCTCACCTGTCTGTTTAAATGAATGTATGTATGCATGCCTAAAGGTGACGGATTTTCACGAGATCGGTATTGTTTTGAAGCTCGATCCTTCGGATGACCAATATAAAAAAATTGGCTAAAAACATTAATCCCTTCACTCTTAACTTGGCACTTTTCTACAAGGAGGGGGGGGGTCACTTTTTTCGCCGATACTTTCGAAAGTCATTCCCTCTTTTCGATTAACTAGCCTTAATTCAAACCTTCGCCACTTCTGGTTTGACGATGGATACAACAGCAAAGAGGCCACGTTTTTTCCCTCCTTCACGGTATGGGTTAGAGCCCACTTTTTTTTTTTTTTTTGCTCAACACACCTCAAAACACTCGAGCAACCAGGCTAGTCTAAAATAGAAAAGGCAAAATATGTGTGTTTGTGTGTCTAGCAAAAACTTCCGACATATGTGTCGGAACATGACAAAATTGGTATTTTTTCAAAGATCGATATCTCGGATGATAAATATAAAAAAATTGGCCAAAAAGATTAATTCTTTCACCGTCAACTGAACTGTTATCTGCAAGGAGGGGTCAATTTTTACCGTCGACTTTCTTGCAGGTCATTCAAGCTTCACATAAAACAGGTTATTTTGAACGCCTGTGACATCACAATCACTGTGGGCGCATTGATAAGAATGTTTGCTTTTTTAACTGTCTTTTCCTCTTGTGCATTACAGGTTTGAGCCTGCCTACTACTCCTAATTTCTTTTTTGTGCTCGTACGGGTACTCGCTTTTTTTATTTTTTAGGGCTTTGGTTGCTCAACCAACCCCCTTACACACACCGCAACACACCCGGGCAACGCTGGGCACCCAGCTTAGTCTGTAGATAAAAACAGAAAATACTTCCAGTAAGCTAAAGTACATTAGTACCCAAGATTTACAGCTGAGATTATAAGTTTAAAGCACTTGTATGAGTGATATAGCTTTCAGCACGCACATAAACCGAACTGGCTTTATATTGATCGACAAAATCACAAGAGACAAAAAAAAAAAAAAAAAAAAGTTTACTTCAACTATGTATGATTAGACTTTTGGCTAGGGGCAAAGTGTAATATCTGAAGTTGACTAAATTCTCTCCAAACTCTACAATAAATGCCTTTCCGAAGCTTGCTTTCCTGACCGCTGGAAAATTGCTTCTGTGGTACCAATTTTCAAGAATTCTGGTGAAAAAAAAGCTCATTCAATTATTACCCCATTAGTGTCTGCCCTCTCTTCGCCAAAATTTGAGTCCTTAATCAAGCATTAGTTCACCACCTCAGATGCTAAACTTCTTTTCGACCAACACTATGGATTTAGGCAAACTTATTCAACTGCAAATGTCCTAACTAATCTCTGAACATATATATCAAGCACTGGACAAGGTAGCAGAGGCTAGAGTAGCAAGCTTTGATAAATTTAAAGCCTTTGACAGCGTATGGTATGAAGATCTTATAAAAATTAAATCATCTGGTATTACTATTATATTGGTATTATTATATATATTAATATAATCAAATTCTTAAAAGAAAAATCCAGTTTACCCTCAATGGTTGTAGGTCAAAACAGTATAATATTAATTTGAATCTGCTACAGAGGTTAATCAATGGACCCCTGATATTCATAAACGACCTCTCTGATAAAATTGTCTCCGAAATAGGTAGTTTTGCTTATAACACCGTACTCTATAACAGACATGAGGAGAAAATGAAAGAACACATATTTAAGGCAATGGCTGAAGCCGTAGAAAATGACTTCCGGTCTGCGGTGGAATGGAGACATAAATAGACGGTAACATTCAATGCTACTAAGACTAAACTTCTTTCCTTTAACAATATTACAATAGACCTTCTCAACCACTGATTACCATGACGAATATTATGCTACCTGAAAGCTCTTCATTCAACCTCCTCAGCTTAACATTCACAGGCAACATGAATTGGAACAAATACATTGAAGACATTGCCAAGAGTGCTGCAAAAAAGGTGGGCCCTTGCGTGTATGAAAACTACTCACACCTGAGGGTATCCTAAATCTCTACAAAGCCACTATTCTCTCATGCATCTGGAATGGTACATCGACCACTAGTCTCTAGTTCTTAGGGTCCAGAATAGAGTTTCCAGCCTAATAGGTCCCGCACTGTCAACCAAACTCCAACCTCTGTTCCATCACTGCAATATTGTATCCTTGTGCCTATTTTACAAATATTCTAATGGGATGTACGAACTTGTAGCACTTGTGCCGCCTTGATGTAAATACTTCGACGAGCAGCAAAATCACATCCCTACATTGTAGAGATCCTTAATAGCTTCTTCCATTAAACTGCTAGACTTTGGAATTCCCTCCCATTTACCGGTTTCCGACTACTGACATGCAGAAGTTCAAGTGTAATGTGAACAGACATCTCGCTGCTCAACTCCCACATAGTAGCCTCTTGTGCTCAAGTGGCACTGTGCCTTGTTTGGTGTGATTAAGAGTAAAATAAAAAAAAATAAAAAATACTACACATTATCTTTTCTGATCTTGGTCAGTAAAGGAGAAATCCTAGATAGGAACAATTTTGAATTTTTGTTTCAATCCAGATTTCCCTTTTTAGGGGAAGAGATGGATCCCCCCCCCCCCACACACACATTAAAAACTAAGCTTGTGTTTCATAACGGGGAGGCAAGTAAATAAAGATGCTTGTTTATCCTGGGATTGAATGAAAAAAAAAAGCCTATCTCGTTTTATGCCAATCCGTTATCACCTTATTCAAATGTTTTACATTTTGTAAAATTCAATTTTTTTGCGATTCGATCCAACTGCGAGTATAACGTATTCAACAATTTATTCAATGAGATGGGAGGGGTTGTAGACAAAATGACATTTAAAAACGATAAATTTCAATAAATTTTCTAATCACTTCCAGACACATCTGTTGTTTCCTCGGGAATGATTTAGGGACAATACATTCTCCTGCTCTAATCCCTAAACTCTATATTAACATTTCATCATATATGTGTATGTATCGATTATTATATACAACAAATAAATGACAAAAGTCTATATTTCAAATTTCATGATGTTGCCCATCTTACAATTTATTCCTTTAAGTACGTTGACATTCACAATTCTTGACAGCAACTGTTTCATAGTGCAAAATCATTCAGACATATATATATATATATATATATAAACGATACTTATTTATATTGATATTTAAGTGAAAAATAGAATTTAAAAATAAAATAACAGGAAAACCTATCAATATACTTATCAGCGAAAAATATTAGTGCATGGCAAAAATTACTGTAAATAAGCCAGTAAAATTTTAATAAAATTTGCTATTCCCAATGAAAAAGCTGCACGGCATCTTAATATTAGAAGGGAGATAATCTATGTCATGCTGACTTGACACGACCGTCATTTAAACCGACATATTTCACTGGAACCTCAATATAAATAAACATCAAAAAACTATTTTATGAATTTTCAGAGCAAACACAGACCATATACTATTATACCTCCCTTATAATTTTTGAATATATGATTACAGGTGTGTTTGTGTGGATAGGGGTGTTTGGGGTGCTCAACAAATGATTAGTACCTTTGGTGGGGGGGGGGCTTGTCATGTTCTTAGGACAGCTCATCTGCCACTGAACCTAACTTGACACTCAGCTCTCACCTTTGGCTCCCCATAGCTGTCCTATGCAACAGTGGCCACACCCTAGGTACTGTCTTTGGCGAACTTGTTAAACCAAGTGAGGGCAGCCGACTGTTCTCAAACCCTCAGTGACTAAAATTTGACGGTTGTGAAGGCGGTGGCCGTAAGTGTTGGAGCACTTTGAGCAGGATGTGGCACCCAAAGAAGTCCTAGTCATCCACTGCAGCCTAGCAGTCTCCCATTGTAAAGGTACCCTGTGCTACTGGATCAAGATTTCCCAGACCGAGAGAGGATTACCCCTATGCACTGGTCTTCTCACTATAAAACCTTCACACACAGGTCAGTTTTGCAACTCATCACTCAGTGTGTGTGTGTGTGTGTCTCTATCTTCAAATTGCAAAATGAGTTTGTGAATAAGCATACAGACAAGTAAAACTTAAAGTGTTCAAAAGAGACTTCATTAGTCAGCGTGCTGCTTCATCGTTCAGTCAATTTGATGTGAGAATTCTCGTTACATTTATTATTTCATAAAAATGCTAGTGTAAAAATTTCTTAAAAATTTGTTTCTACTCCAGACCCCACCCCCATATTGAAAACAAAAATATAAAAAATCTTCATGGTGTACAAACCCATAACAGAATGAAAATCTCATATTCCAAAATTCATGTAAAATGATCAAGTGGTTTTATTTTTAACTAAGAAAATCAAATTTTATGAATAAGCAAAAAGAGACTGTCTTGCATTGCCATCTTGAAGAAACAAAGGCAAATAACTACAGAATAATTCAAACTTGCAAAACCAACCTTGTTCTCATTAATCGCTTAAAATCGTTTAAAATTGACATTTTCTAAAAATAAAACTGCTGGATCAACTGATGCGATTTTTGGAATATGATCTTTTAGTTCCATTACAAATATGTACAAAGATTTTTGTGTATTTTTGTTTTTTAATATTTGGGAGAATTTTGGACAACAAAAAAAATCTACCAAAATCAAATTTTATAAGCATTCAAGGAATAAAGGTTTTGATTGCTATTTTGGAAAAAAAAAAAAAAAAAAAAAAAAAAAGAAAAAAAAAACTCAACAATTCATATTAGACCTAGGTTTATGAAGTCCTATTAACCATTTAAAAATGATTTTATTTATAAAAATAAAACTTCTGGATCAATTTGTGATTTTTGGGATATGATTTTCGTTTCCTTGTGGATATTTACACCATGCATATCCCCGACAAACCCACCCCTTCAACAAAATCACACCCCTTCACTATTGAGGTCTGTAAATGTCAGAAAGCTTTCTACTCTAAATAACTTATTCCCTTGAACAGCTACACTTTGGAATTCCCTTCCTGCTACCTGCTTCCCTGACTGTACCGATATGCAGAAGTTTAAATGTAATGTAAACCAACATCTTGTTAATCTTTACTAGACATGGTCCCAAATAGTTGCCCCTTATGACCAAGTGGTAATATACCTTATTAGGAGTGAACGCGAGTATAAAAAAAAAAAAAAAAAAAAAAAATTTCTTTACTTTTGTTTTTAATATAGAGGGAATTCTGGACAAGTACCATAAATTTTTATCCATCATAATTATATATTGAAAGCAAAAAAAAAAAAAAAATCGGACTGGTCAGTTCAAAATTTAAATTTTATGAGTTTTAGTAGCAACATCTTCAATAATTTGAAATGAAAGTGAAATTTTTGAAACTGACAAAGTTTTCTGACTCGTGTATTATACAAACATCGAATACCTAATCTATTTTCAATAATCTCTCCTGTCTGTATGTGTGGGTGTAACGTGGCTGATACTTTATTTTTGTTTTTAACATCGGGGAATTCTGGACAAGTATCATAATTTTTTGATCTATCATAATTGTTTATTGGGAAAAAAAAAAAAAAAAAAAAAAAAATCAGACTAATTAGTTCAAAACGTAAATGGTAGGATTTTCGCTTTTCATCAAAGATTAAGGTTCTTTTTTGGAGAAAGAGGGGTGTATATGTTCAACATCAAAATGTTAAAAAAAAATTTGTTTCTGTATCTTGTAGCACATTGTTTTTAAATTTTGTTTACAAAATATTTGTAAGGAAATCATAGTTCCTTACTAAGATTAATAAAAAAATCCCACCTTGAACTTCAAATTTTTAAAATACAAAAAAAAAAAAAAAAAAAAAAAAAAAAATTCAGCATAAAAACCTATTTTATCTTTTCCTTATTTGGATTTGCATGATACAAAAATTTACAGTTTATCATTTTCTTCATTTTTGCAAAAAAAAAAAAAAAAAAAAAAAAAAAATTTTTTTTAATTAGCTTTCTAATCATTGCACCGTCGGTCGAAGAATTAAACAAGAGTTTAAAAAAGATGACAAATAGAAAGTATGTATGTGAAAAGGGAATGTGATAAAAGCGTTTCTATACTACAGGACACTTCATGATGCAGACGATGAGCACAAATTATGGCCTATAGACAAATGTCAAAGAGGTTTTTCTCTAGATGGACATATCCTTTTCAACCTGTCCTATGCTGATAACATTACTCTTGTTAATGAATGCACACATGAACTTCAACTTTTTGTCAATGTGTTAGCAAAGAATGCAAAGGAGATAGGATTAGAAATAAACCTAGAAAAAAATGTCTACAGCTAAATCACAGTTTAACTTAAACATAATCCATCACACAGGTCATCAGATTCATTTATTATGGACATAAACTGACTTTCTCCAGTGATCATGAGACATTAAAACACAATTGGGTTGGGTTGAGCGGCTTTCCAAAAACGCAGCACCATTCTAAAATCAAAAAGAGTGCCGATAACTGTTAAAGTAAAAGTTTATGTCCTCCCAGTAGTTTTATATATCTTGATAGAAACACATGAACTAAACAACTAGCCAATCGTATTGACGCATTTCAAAATCATGTAATGTGATTCATTACGGGACATCGCCAGATCGAAAACAAAAACAAAAAAAACAAACAAAATATCCACCCTCCGTCAAACTACTTCTCTACCCCCTCTATTTAATAAAGGATGAAGTACTGCTGCCACATCTGGGCAGGAGCTGCTAAAACCAGCCTATCCTGCCTTGACAGAGTACAAAATAGACTTTGTGGCTTAGTGGGGGATGCCCTTTTCTCTTCCCTGCAACCTCTCTCCCACAGAAGAGACGTTGCAAGCTTGTCTTTGTTTTATCGCTATTTCCATGGCAGGTGCTCGTCTGAGCTCCAATCCCTCGCCCCCCTTTGCCAATCTTTCACGAGAAACACCCGCCTGGCTGAAACTACTGTCAATAATTTTCCCCACTCTTTATCTGTGCCTAAATCCAAACGTAGATTCCATGAGCAAAGCTTATTTCTTAGAACTGCACGCCAGTGGAACTCTCTGCCGCTTGCCTGTTTCCCACCTGACTACAACTTGGACGTCTTCAAGTCCAACATAAACAAACTCCTGACAAACCGCCCCCTTAAGTAAGACACTATCAAAAACCCAATACTAATGATTACTACAATACTATCTCATTGATTACTGTACACGCAATAACCCTTATCCCTGAGTGGCCTTCGGGTTACCTCCATGTAAAAAAACAAAAAAACAAAAACAAAAGTAAAAACCTTTAACTTTTTGGCCATGTCAAAGGATCAACAATTTGCCTGTGAAAGTTGTTTTAAGGTATGTTAGAAGGTAAAAGAGGCAGAGAAAAGCCAAGGAGAAGGTAGAGAGAAAATGTTTTTGATTGGATATCTCTGAACAGTTGGGCATCCATAAACCAACCTGCTCTGAATAGGAAGGAATGGCAAGAAATAAGTCACGTGGGTTCACAATCCGCACCAAGTGGAAGATGCGACTTCATGATGTATGAAAGTTTAAGTTTCAAAGATTTTTTGAAGAAAATTAAGTCAACTATATTTTAAAATAGATACAATAACATTCCGACTTATATTTGAGAATAAGATGTGTGAAAAGCTAAATAAAAAATATATATATATATAAAAAATCAAGACTTAAGATGTCTGGTAAAAACATGATCCACATACGTATTTTTATTTATAGTGTTGGAACAATTAATCGGAACTGGAAAATTGGGAAATTTTCAGGGGCATCAGAATCAAGAAAAAGTTTAGCCTTTTTTCAGATTCCAAAAACGATTCTTAAATTTTTTTTTTCTTTGTACTAAAAGATGAAACGCATGTACTTATTTATTTGAAGATTGTTTATTTACAACAACAGGTCTGCAGGTTGGGATCCAGATGTAGTATTGACTTGCTAGGTTAATTTATTTTTTTATTGGTAAATTAAATTAAGTCAATTTTATTTGAATATATATATATATATATATAATTTCTGATGCGTACCTTAGAATAAGGTGTGCTGAAAAATATAAAAGAAAATACATATCTTGTTTTAGAAGAACTAAACAAAACAAAGGGAGGTACTTACGATATATGTATCTTATCTTTCACCAGATAAGTATTTTTATTCAACTTTCAACACATCTTATCCTTAGAATGTTAATCTGTATATTTTCAATATTTATTATATTGACTCAATTTCCTTAAAAAAAAAAAATATTTGTCAATAAGCCTCCAATCGTGCTCGTAAGCTGCGTCATGAAGTCACCTGTATTATAGAATTGGATGAAAATCAAAGTAAACAATTGGATGAAAAGTTTTTTTTTTTTTTTTTTTTTTTTTTTTTTACTTTTGAGAGACAAAAACAGTGCTAGCATTTTGATGAGAATAGGGAATCGATGGGTGTCGTTCAATGAGGTTAATGGCAGGATTGGGGGAGGGTATAATACTGTGTTGAGAAACATTGAAGGAATTACTTTGAAGTTACGGAGAATCCACCCAGCTTATCAAGTTCATCCTCAAAAAAGTCACGGGTGGTACGGCTTGGCGCATCAAATCTATCGAGAGAAGGACTGCTATTTGAGTGACCACTTGGAGCTTCCTGATCGATAACCGTCATATCCGACAAGACAGAGTGACTGATACCACTGGAGAAAAAAAAAAAAAAAAAAAAAAAAAAAAAAGAAAAGATTAACGCTTTGCATTTTAAAATTCATTAAATCATTTTCTTTTGCAAAGTAAAAAAAAAATAATTAGTGTCGAAATTTGATATACAGGGCACAGAGATTTGGGAAAATCTTTGATCGGTTTTCGGTCAGAAATTTGGCTGTTAAGGGGTGTTCAACGATTTGACCTTTGAGAACTCTACCAACAATTTTGGGTCTAAACGCTTGAAATTTTAGATATAGGTTCCTTAGGCATGGATCTAACTAAATAACTTGATTTGAGCCCAAAACAATAAATGTTAAGATTGACTTTTTTTTTTTTTTTTGCTCAACATACACCTCCAAACACCCGGGCAAAACTGGGCTGAAATGCTAGTATATATATATAACCTTGTCTGTGTGTGTGTGCAGAACAGTCTTTACCAAACTCTTGTCAATTTATTATCTTGAAAATTGATATATTGAGGATTTGGATCTGTGAAATAAATTCGATTTAGTTTCTAGTTGGTAAAAACAGCTAAAACAAAATTGAAAAAAATAGAACTTGGCAGGTGTAAGTCAACTTAAAGTTGTCTTCTACACATGCACAAAGATACATTTATGTGTTTCTAAAGTTGATTAATTTTTAAAGTTTTAATATTCATCTGTTTTTAGTTGAAACGGTAATGAATAATGCTGGAGCACTAATATTTTGATTTCGATTCTAGCTGATGGCACCAAAGTCATTTTTTTTTTAACTTTTGAAATCACTACTATATATTAGGTACAATATAATAATCAAAAGAGTATTGGCTTTATAATAATTAATATAAAATCTTCATAAATTAAAATATCATATTTAAGCATATCTTATGACCGGGCAACACCAGGTGGCATGTTAGTGACATAAAGAGAAGTCAGTCTAATTCTTAGAATAAGTCATCAATAGCTTTTATCTATATTTCATTCTGAATAGCCATTTCCTTTACATAAACGTTGCTCCATGTTGTCTCTTACATATTTAAACCACAAACATTAACAGTAGAAAAAACATCTGGCTGTTTCCTGAAAATTATCCATAGACTATGCCCGACGTTGATTAAGCGAAATTCAGAATTAGTTGTGACAACATTATACAATTAGTTCTATCATAATTTCTGCCGATATTTAACGACCGATTAAAGCACATAGCATACGAGTTGAAAATTTTATCTAATGAGATTTGTGCCTTTGAAACACCATAAACTTTTCCTATTCACAATGTCTCCCCACGGGGCAGAGTTAGACACCAAGGCCGTTTTTTAACGTGGAGAAAAGAAACAAAAATAATTTTTTTTTTTTTTTTTTTTTTTTACAGTGATCACCACTTATCAAGGCCCGGAAGCCACTCAGGGATAAGGGTTATTGCAAGTAGATTACGTTAGTGTGGAGATTCGATGAAGTGTTTACTTAAGGGGGCGGTTCATTAGGAATTTGTTAACGTTGGACTTGAACACATCCAAGTTGTAGTCCGGTGGGAAGCAGGCAGACGGAACAGACGGAAATTGTCTCAGTCGTGAAGGATTTCTCCTCCACCGACAGAACAAGAAATTGAAGTGCAGCATCTGAAGAACAGATGGTATTTATTTGCTCCCCCACTGAGCAAATTAGGCACAAGGCCGTTTTTAATGTGAGGTAAAAACCAGCTCCCCTAAAAGTAGGCAAAAAGGGGGCACTCTGGTTACCAAAAATAATAATTGTCCCAGTATAGAGGGTTTCCCCTCCATTGACTGGCACAAATTATCTTAAGTGCAGTATCTGCCGGAACAGATACTACACTTTGATCTTGTCCCGAAGGCCAAGTAAACTTTTATTGTTGGAGTAATACATGTTTTGTCTGAAAAGAAAAAAATCATGAGTATACTATACATTATGTAGCAAGCACGTACTTTGCAGTTTATAGCAAAAGAATAAGGTGTAAATAATCGCTACTGAAATTGGATAATCACCTGTTGGTTGCCCATTGAAAATAAATGTTTCAGAAGCATACAGTTTATCAGGCTGCATAGCATTTTTAATTAATGAAATCCATTGGAATTCCTTTTCTTGTTATGTAAAGAACAGAATATGAATGCATATAACTGGCTAGTTAGAACCAAATATTGATTTGTTAGATGCAATGCTATTTAGGTTGATTAACCACTGAAAATAAACCGAAACTGTCATCAGGCTGCATAGTATCCATAAGTGAAATCGATTGGAATTTCTTCTATGTAAAGCACACAGACTATGAATGCATATAAATAACTCAGCAGAACCAAATATTGATTTGTCAGAGGCAACCTGACTGACTTTTCTTTATATATTAGAAAAAAAGAGATGCTCATAAAGATTTATTCCATGTCATTTTGTTAGCATTAGATAAAAGAAACACAAATTGCAATCCTTCATGAAAAAAAAAAAACAAACAAACTTGTAATGAATATTTTTATATATACTTTTTCAAAGTGGAAATTTAAATTGGAAGGTTGACATTCAAGTTCAAATAGCATTTCAAAACAAAGAAATTCCTTAAAGAAAGCATTTATTGGAGGTTAGATACAGCATCAAAGAGGATGCAAATAAAACTCACCGATTTCCAGACAGACCCATCCCCAACCGTTCAAGCTGCTCAGCTTTGTTTGGGTCTGTTATTTTCAACTTTTCTTCTTTCCTCTTCATTTCGACATCATGATCTTTGTAAGCAAGTCGCATACTCGCCCTTAATAAACAGAAACAACAAACTGATAATATAATAAATGTATTAGAAATAAAAGACTGATAAACAAATACCCTCAATTTTACACAAAACTAGAGAACCATTGATATTTACTGCCTGCCTTAAAGACAGCAAACTCTTCCATCTTATTCACTAATAACATGCATCTGAAATAGCGGTACATGTCCAGAAATCCCTCTATATTAAAAAACAAAAATAAAAAATCTGTACAATGTACGTACCTGCGACAAAAAGAATATTATATTCCTAAAAATCACTAAAATTGATCAAGTTGTTTTATTTCTGAAGGAAAAATCATTTTTTTTTTTTTTTTAGTGATTAATGGGAATTTGTAGGTATTACGACAAATTTAGTATTAATTATTGTTGAATAATCTCCCTTTGTTTTTGCAATTTTTTTTTTTCTAAATGGCGGTAAACAGTCATTTTAGATACTCCAAAAATTTGAATTTCATTATATAAAAATAAAACTAATTTATCAATTTATATGATTTTTGGAATATGATTTTTCCATTTCATCAAAAGTACATGCATTAAAGTTTTTTCTTTATTTTTTTTAATATGGAGGAATTCTGGATAACCACCAAATTTAGATATGTTAAAAAAGGTTATAGTGTACGTATCCGTTTTGGACTGAAGATCTCCGAAAAAAAATTTAATTTAATTTGATCAAGTATTTTTTTTTTTAAAGTGAAAAAACATGTTTTTATGAGAGCACGTTGAAGTCAGCCATTATGGAAATTTTTTAACATGCCATGGGGAGATAACTCCATGTAAAGCGCTGCCACTCCCTCCCCATCCTTAATATTAGCTTTTCTTTCTTAAAAAAAAAAAAAAAAAAAAAAAATCAAACCTTTTGCTCGGTATCATAAAAAAAAATACTGATGAAATTAAGTAAAAAATTTTTCCGGAGAACTTTGTTCCATAACAGATACGTACAATATAATCTGTTTTGGGTATTTTCATTTTTTAATGTCTTGATTAAACTGTATAAGTACCAATAATCCTAATGATGACAAGATTTAAGAAAAAAAAAAAAAAAAAAAAAATTACATTTGTTTTACTTCATCGTCTTTAGACTTGTTGGCTGCCACTTGACGTACGGCTTCAAGATCTTCTCTTTCTTTATCCAATTGTTGAGCCCTTGATTCAAGTTCGTTAAAGTTGGTCTTCACGCGGTGAGCTCCAAGACCTTTCTGAAATTAGAAATTAACAAATCATGATTTTTGTCAAGAAAAACAAAATGTCTTTTATAATACAAGAAGTTTGTCAAAGCCTTGATACGTCCCCATTTACTTGCCACTTTCCTACGAGGACTAAGTTGGTCTGTTTAGTTAGGAGATATCCAAGCTCTGTAGAATAAAGGCACTTTGGAAGGGACAAAATAAAACTACCCCAGTCAAGAAGGATTTCTCCTTTCTAATTGAAAACAAAATAAATACTACACTTTGATCCTCACCCAACGGTCAGTAAAACTTGAGTCACAGACCTCAAAACACATGCAGATTGAAAAACCCATAATATAATACATAATTTCGGAAAATGACGTGTTTGACAATATAAACTTAATGTGATAAAAAAATGTGTAAAGACAATAAAAATGGTTTTATTTTATTTTTTTTAAATATTAAAGAACTATTTAGAGTCAATATTTATTCAGTATTATGCATGTAATTGGAAGAAAAACATGCTTAAAATTGTGTTTAAACTGATACTTCTATGTGTTCAGCCCTTGTTCCAATCACTGCCACACCTTGATTAACAATCCTATTTTTTGAATGCCTTTGTGTGCCTTGCTGAACCGCCTCCTTCCATTTTCTTTTTATTAACCTCACTTCCTATACTGTTGATAAACCTATATCCTATTTTTTGTTATAGTTTTTCCTCTTTATGATTAACAATCCTATCTCAGATGGTCTTTGTGTACCTTGGTGAACAACTTTCTCTCCATTGTTTTTCTGATAAACTTATTTCTTTTAATGTTTTTTTAATCTTTTTTTTTTACTTTCTATTTAAAACTTGTGAGACACAGCTTCTGCCTCATAAAAAAAAAAAAAAAATTACCCCCTTTTTGGCAAGTCCAGATTTCTTGGCACCAAGCACAGACTTTCTAGGTTCAGTTTTCACTTGTGATGGGGATATACTCAATGCCGCTTCCACGCTAGGACCATCATTAGGATCTATGAAAATAAATAAAAATGTAAAAATAAAACTTCCCTGCAAAAATCAGGATATCCCAAGAACAAAAGGAATACTGGTTAATGGTAGAATGGTTCTTACCAGTGGTTATTTGTGTTACATTTGGGATGTTACCGTTATTGATTGGCTGGGGTTCGGAAAGTCTGCAACTGTCTGTCATGCCATTTGTAGTGGCAGTGGAACTATTGTCATTGTTGTTAAGTGTTTCAGTATGTTCTTCAAAGAAATCAATCTCCTTCTCTTGTGTTGTAGGCGTCTCTGTGCTGGCATGAACGTCTAAATGAAGCTGTGGAGGAGGAAGAAAGAGAATAAGAGTTATAATAATTGGGAGATGTAATTTAATGAACAGTATTACAATTTGCTAAATGTGGCTTAAACAACAACTTCAAGTCTAGGAGACGCACAAGACAGGAACATCCTATCATCAAGCAAGATGAGCACTTCGGCTTAGTGTTTCTTAGTTAATTAAAACATTAACCAAATTAGTGTTTTAATTTGGTCAGGCTCATTGTCAATTAAAATTGTCATAGACTCTTGAAAATTCAATATGTTATTGCTATACATCTTATGAGATGAGTGACCAGTTTTTATGATTTCAGGTTCAAATTAACAGCTACAGCAGGAATTGGAATACACCCTACTAAAGCCTGATTGTCACAGCTGGTGAATTTCAAAAATGCAATCTGGACGTGAGGACACTTTAGGAGTATAATATGCAATAAAATTGTTTTCAACTTATAAAAAATGCCACTTAAACATATGGACTGCTTCAGATTGCTTTTGTTGCATGAATTGAGCATCAGTTTTTCAGTGGCATAAGAGATTCAAGGAAGGCAGGGAGTCTGTGAGGAATAATGAGATTTGGGAGGAGTAAGGAAATCAGAACACCAGAGTTGATTGGCCAAATATAGAATTTCATAGATAAGGACCGTCGTGTGTCTATAAAGACAATAAGTTCAGTTTGATGTCAGTGTGGGAACTGTATACACAATTATTCGCGAGGAATTAAAAATGCGGAAGATTTGCACAAAGTTTGTCTCAAGGGTGCAGACCACAACTCCATCCATATCACAGACTATTTGACCAAGATGAGCATCAAGACTGTTCCTCATCCTTCTTATAGTCCAGACCTTGCTCCCTGTGACTAAGCTCAAGAAAAACCTTAGAGGCTGTCGTTATAAAACAATGGAAGAGATGAAAGAAGCTATGACAAGAGTCATTGACATGTTCATGCAAGACTTCCATGAGGCCATCCAGAAGTTGTTGGAATGGTACAATAAGTGCATTGCAGCCGGAGGAGATTATTTTGAAGGGGGACTAGAGTTCTGTGTGTATACTATCAATACAAGTGCCCGTACAAAAAAGTCTGGGATCCTGGATATGACCTAAAACTATATCCGATGGTGAGGTCCCACCTTGCGGGCCTTGAGGAGTGTGGAGCTACCCTTTAATTGCCATTGCTCCCAGGTCCACTCTGACCCAGAGTGATAGTACCTGTTAGGTCCCAACTATGGGTTAAATAGAATCCGACTTAAAAAACAAATATACTCCATTAAAAATCGTTCCTCAAAATAACTAGATTCGGCATTAAATAACCTGAAAAAGGTTGATATGCCGTAAAACAAAACCCAACCAACCAAAAAAGTCTGGAAACTTATTGAAGACTCCTTGTATCTTAATTTGGAAAAAAATAAAATAAATCAAAAAATTTTCTTTGATATCAGTTGTTTGCCATTAAAAAAATAGTTTTCAGAAAACTTACCTTACAATGAGTGTTTTTTCTTAATTTGAATTTTCTTAAAAAAATCTTGTAAAAATTCCTTGCATTTTTTGTAAAAAAAAAAATTTTTTTTTCAATGAATTATCTTTGTTATAAACAATATTTTTCATTGAAAAAAAAAAAAGAAAAAAAAAAAGCTAGCCAGCATTTGCGGAAAAAAAAAAATCATGAAACTTCTGACACCTTCTGGTGTTTTACATAAACTGTCTGAAAAATTCTGATGCTAGCACGGTCCTTATTTTGCATAAGCTCCGATTTCTAATTTGTAAGTTTGTTACTGAAGGGAAGAAAACAAGCACGATTGTTACCTCCAAAAGAATGAAACTTTTTTTTTTTTTTTTTTTTTACTCACATTCATCCCTAACAAAGCATATCACCACTTGAACGTAAGAGGTTACTATTTGGGACCATGCCTAGAAAAGATTAACAAGATATTGGTTTACATTACATTTAAACTTCTGCATATCAGTACAGTCAGGGAAGCAGGTAGAGAATACCAAAGTCTAACAGTTCAAGGGAAGAAACTATTAAAGTAGAAAGCTTTCTGGAACTTAGATACTTCAACAGTGAAGGGATACGATCATAGCCTACGCAGTGGACGCATATATAGCACTTGTTTATATTACTATTCTTATCTTTGTCATTTTCATATTTTGGCTAGTTTAACCTTTTACCTTCTTACAAGTGCATTTTTCTGAAGTTGAGAACCTATTTGGAATTTTAAACTGGATTCTTTACTTAATCCACTAATGTTCTTGTTTAGTCGACTGGGGTAGATGTTATTTTTACTTATTGCTTTTAGTAAGGAGATTCTCACTCAGGAACCGAGATGGACTTTCAAACTAAACCCTATATTTCATGAGTTTACTATCAGACTATATATGGAGTACTGTTGTTATATTTGGGCTGGTGACTGTTCCATTTGAGGGTTCTTGATAAATTACAGGAACGCGTCTAATCTGATTGGCTTCACCCTTCTTCTCTGCAACCTATCTCTCACAGATGAGATGTTGCTAGTCTGTCTTTTCTACAAATACTCTTATGGCAGATGTTCTTCAGAATTGTTTGATCTATTCTCTGCTTCTTTTGTTCCAGCTTATTTGCCTCTAGTGGTCTCCATCAATTCGCTATTTTAATACTTTATTGCAATGCAGCTTCCTATTCCAGTAGCTTCTTATCAAACTCTTTCCACTAACTGTTTTCCCTTTACCTATAGCCTTGGTTGGATCAATTAGGTTTCACGAACCCCCAGAAAATAAGCAACAGGAAAGGGATGACTTTGGGTCTACACTGGTTGATATTTGACGCAAATAGAAACCATAAACAAACATGTTTAATTTTTCATAGAAAAGGGGGCATAATAAAAGAAGGGGGCATTAAATATTTATTCTTTAATGTAGAGTGCATTATATTATTTACATAACTTTAATAAACAAACACAGATAAAAAAACAAAAAAAAAAACTTGGGCTTTTTATCCGTTTTATGGATGCCACAAAGGTTGAAAGTTAAACCCAAAGTCGTCCCTTTCATGTTGCAAATTTTTTTGAGGTTCTTGAAAGTTAATTGATCACCTTCGTCTCTTCCTATCTTTGCAGTCATCTTTGCAATCATCTTTCCTGAAGCTATTTTCATAAAGAAATTATACGTAAAATGCTTTTTCAATTTAAATCGAAAGATTAAAAGTTTAACTTAAAAGTCACACACACATGCACAGAAGAGACGTTGCGAGCCTGTCTGTTTTATCGTTATTTCCATGGCAAGTGCTCGTCTGAGCTCCATTCTCTGCTCCCCCCCCCCCGCCAATCTTTCACGAAAAACACCTGACTAGCTGAAACCACTGTCAATAATTTTCCCCACTCTTTATCTGTGCCTAAATCCAAACGTAGATTCCATGAACAAAGCTTCTTTCTTAGAACTGCACAGCTGTGGAACTCTCTGCCGCTTGCCTGTCCCCCCCTCCCGACTTCAACTTGGATGTCTTCAAGTCTAACACAAATTCCTGATGAACCACCCCCTTAAGTAATGACACCTATCAAATTCCCAATACTAACTATTACTACAATACTATCCCACTGATTTGTGTGCACACAATAACCCTTATTCCCAAGTGGCTCCTGGTCCTTGATAAGTGGTGACCCCCCATGTAAAAAAAAAACAAAAAAAACACACACACACACACCTGAAGATGTGAAAAAAAAATCCAAAAAACAAAACATCATTCTTACTTTAGTTCCATGCATTTTCATCATCGAATGCGCCTGAGAGACAAGTTTCTCTCTGTACAGACTGGCGGCTCGACTATGGTATTTCTGCTGAGCATCATTTGTGGTGCAGCCATGTTGACGGAAGAATAGTGTCTAAACAAAAGAAAAAAACAAAAAAAAAAAAAATATTACAAATACATTTTTTATAGAGAAAAGAAAAAACAGTTGGAATTATCAAATACAATCATTGATTTAAAGTTCTACTTCTATGATATATCATAAGTCAGACCGTGGTATTTTCTTCTATTATATGTCTGTGTTTGCATGCCCAACTAAAACTAAAAAAATACACAACAAACACCTGGAAACCTGGTATTTTTTAAACTAGCATAATTCTGGAAAAATGATATATAAAATTAAAAAAAAAAGCAATTCATTCTGTGGGGGTCATTTGTGTCATTGAAGGTTATCAATAACAAGCCGAACATACAGGGTCCCCCTCTCCACCAGTGAAAAATTTCTTTTCACCATGACTAATGTTTGTGGAAAATTTCAAAAATATCCAAGGCATCATTATTGAGAAAAGTGCGAACAAACAAACCGAAATGAGTTACTAGGTCCAAACACACCTCTGCCAGGGCACCAATTAAACTAGCAATACCACACCATTTTTTTCTTTAGATTGAATGAACTCAAATCAAGCATTATTGAAAAGAGCATTAAAAAAAAATAAAAAAAAAAAAAAAAAAAAAAAACAAAGAAATATTTTTAGTTTTTTTTTAAAAATCGGCCTAATAGAACTGGAGTTATGACCATTCAAAGTATCAAAAAATGTTTTGTTCACTGGACATTTTGCCTTAAGTCAATCCTATTCAAATGCTTATAAGCTTGCGACTAAAAATGGTAGGAAATTTGCACAATTTACAGACTAATCCATCTTTAAAAAGCTATATCTTCAGATCTTTTTATGATCAGTTGGCATTATTTACGGCCATCTCACTTGGTAACTTATGGACTAATTATCATATTTCAGTTTCATTTTAACGGTTTTAAGTAGAAACATCATAAAAAAACAGCTAAAAAAAATGGTAAGTAAGGCTTTATCATCATATGAAGTTTTATTCTGATGGGCATTATCATTTGTTATTATAACATCATGAAAAATACAAGATGGCGACCGGGAAATCCAAAATGGCCACCATATAAAATATGGCTTGTAGCATATCAAATTAAAGGAAATTTTGTACAGATGAAGATTATGTTTTCAAGTACATTAAACTAATTAGCATAATTAAGTTTCATTTTAATGGCTTCCAGTCGAGCATCATAAAAAACAGTTAACAAAAATGGGAGGTAAGACTATCATCATACAAAATGTATTCTGACGGACTAACATCTCATCATTACACAGTAAAAGATCCAAGATGGCAACCAAGAAATCCAGGACGGCCACCACAACATGCTTCAAAGAAATTAAAATATGGCTTGTAGCATATCAAATGAAAGGAAATTTTGTACAGATTACAATTGTTTTCAAGTTCATTAAACTAATTAATTTTTCATGGCTTCAAGTTACTGTGACAATTATCTGGTGAGTTTCTATGACTATTTTGAATAATTTTTTTATTTTTAAGTCATTTTCGAGACTTCAAGATGTCTCAACCATTTTTTTCTTCTCATGTAACACCCGACACTTGTTTTTTGGAACATTTACAACTACAAAAATTTATTGAGGTAGGTAGAAGAGTAACTTGCCTTTGGTAACATTTATTTGTTTTTTGGCCACTTTTTCATACCTCTGTGGATAATAAAACAAACCTAATAAAAGTTATTCTTTAACTTAACTGGATAAGTGGTCTGTGTGCTTTAGCTCATTTAAAAGCATGGTCATTGTCGGTCGTTGTTTTCCAAAGAATTTATTTTTGAAAATATTTTTTGCCCTTTCCATAATTAAAAGTGTTTTCTAAATAACAAAAAGAAAAAGAATATTTTATATTTGTAAGTTAGTTGACAAACACTTGTTAACAGATTTTTTTTTGTGTGCGTGTCTTGGCACACAAAAAATTCTTATGTTTATATGCGGTTGTCACTATTTCTGCTGACTCGTGCATAAAAAGTTTTTATCCGATTCTTTTCAAATTTTAGGACAAAATAAATTAATATATTCGCTATCAATTAGCATTTGGACAGTTTCTATCTTTACTTATCTTTGTACTACAAAGCATCAACTTCGTTTTATTTGCAACTCAAAACCAATAACAAAAAAAAAAAACAAAAACAATGTTTATTGTCGGTTATTCTTTTTCAAACAATTTTTTTTTTTTTAAATATTCTTTTACTTTCCATAATTAAAAACTTGTTTTCTAAATAACAAAAATAAAATGAATACTTTATGTTCATAAGTTATTTGACGAACACTTGTTTACAAGTTTTTTGTCACTACACACAAAAAAATCTCATGTTTATATGCGCTTGTACGACTTCTATCGCCTCGTATAAAAAGTTTTTATCCAATTCTTTTCAAATTTTAGGACAAAAGAAATTTAATACATTTGCTATTAAATAACACATGAACAGTTTTTATTTTTACTTATCTTTGTACTACAAAGCATCAACTTTGAGATATTCTAACTTTTGACTGGAAAGACATACGTCTGGTGTTCAAATTCCATAGTACAATTCTTTTCCCTGATTAGCTAAAACAACTAGAAACGTTGATGGGTACAAATTCTGTTTCGAGTATTTATGTGAGCACACCCCGACCACTTATTTGTAAAATGTGATCTACCGCCAGCGGGCATCCTATGCTGACCAGTTTGGTTGTTAATAATCAAATTTAAATAGCGATTTCTTCAAATATACAAATCACAACAAAAATATTAAAATACCATTTTAAAGTAAATTTTATTATGAATCCTGTTATATAAGTTTTATTTTAATGGAGGAAGGAAAAATGTACTTATTGATTTAAAAACTATGAGTTTCAAATTAAGTAGCAGTGTATGTCTTGTCTAGTGCTGAACGTTATGTGTCTGGTATTGCTAATTAAACCTGATTTTTAATCTTTGCGTGTGAGTACAGGCCAAAAAATGAGATAGCATTCACTTGCTTGAATTGAAAATTATTTAATTTATCATTCAATTATTGTCATTTCGTCGCAAAGAAAGGAAGCAAGGGAAATTTAGTTTTAATCGTGCTCTGGAGGCATCCTTAATTTTATTTTTTCACTCCTTAAATAAAAAAAAAAAAAGAAGGGATTTCTCTTCTGGTGAAGGTTTGCGAGAAACTTCTATTTAGTTTTCTATGGTGTCAGACTATGCTGAGTAGCCCTACTAGTTATAATATTCTGCTTGTTCTTTCCTTAGTTAATGTTATGCTATGAAAAAGGCCAAATAAGATTTTTGAAGACAGAACTGCTTAAACATTATGTAAAAAAGGGAACATTTGAAAGAAACAGGGTTAAAAAAGGAAAAATTGTTTGCAAAGAGGTGCCAAATTAAAATATTAAATTAAAGATAGTTTCTTACAATGTGATTTTGTTTGTAATGAACTGTGTAGCATAATATTACTTTCTGAATATTTATTAGTAGTTATTAATTTACCTTATTTAGGTCGGTTCTATAGTTAAAACAATGAACACTTCATAGGGCAGGAGCTGCTAAAACAGTAGTGGTTGATGGGCAGAAATCAGAGGCCCACAGTATTAATGCTGGAGTCCCTCAGGGGTCCATCCTGTGCCCAACTCTTCCTGATCTACATCAATGATCTCCCAAAATATATACTTAAATCATTCGTTGACATCTATGCTGATGACACGACCATCTATGACAACACATAAAAGGCCGTAAATGACAAAGTTCTGATTCTTTCTCTTCTGATCTTGAGCGCACGGTACAGTGGGGGAAGAGGTGGCTGGTTACTTTTAATGCTTCTAAAACCAAGCTCCTATCTTTACATCAACGCTCTGATCCCCATCTGGCATCAATTGAAATGGATGGCTCTTGCCTTGGGGAGGCTCCATGTTTTGACAAGCTTCTGGAATTGACCTTTACTCCTGATCTGAAATGGAACACATCAAGTCTGTTGCCAAGGTTGCTGGAAAAATGGTGGGATCCTTCTACCGCTCCAGAAGATATCTCACTGCTGATGCAATTCTCTATCTATATAAAAGCCAAGTACGTCCAAGGATGGAGTACTGCTGCCAAATCTGGGCAGGAGCTGCTAAAAACAGCCTATCCTGCCTTGACAGAGTACAAAATAGACTTTGTATCTTAGTGGGGGATGCTCTTTTCTCTTCCCTGCAACCTCTCTCCCACAGAAGAGATGTTGCGAGCCGGTCTGTGTTTTATCATTATTTCCATATCAGAGTTCCAATCTCTGGTCCCCCCTCGTCAATATTTCAGAAAAAACACCCGTCTAGCTGAAACCACTGTCAATTTTCCCCACTCTTTATCTGTGCCTAAATCAAAACAGATTCCATGAACAAAGCTTCTTTCTTAGAAGTACACGCCTGTGGAACTCTTCCGTTTGCCTGTTTCCCACCTGACTACAACTTGGATGTCTTCAAGTCCAACGTTAACAAATTCCTGATAAACCGCCCCCTTAAGACACTTTATTAAATCTCTATTACTAACGATCACTACGATATTATCCCATTGATTACTGTACACGCAATAACCCTTATCCCCGAGTGGCTTCCGGGCCTTAATAAGTGGTGACTACCATTAAAAAAACAAAACACTTCATAGAAATGTTAACTCATTTTCTGTGTGTTTTGATGGGTTTTTCTGTCCCGAAAAACTAACTTTGTGCAATTCAGAAAAAATATCAGTTTTATCAAAACATTTGTTCATTAACTATATTTCTTATTCCGCGGAATTTTAACAGGTTTTACTAGTTAGGAAATATGTATGTTGATAAACTACTATTTACCGTATTAGTGATTGGTTGTAATGAATATTTATATGTAACAGAATTATGCTTGGAATTCCTCTTGCTAATAACATGCTACTTAAAATAATGACTTGTAATGCACTAAATCGTAAAAATAACGAAAACAAAATAAAAATATATAAACACTTTTTCTTTAATTCCATCTAGCATCAGTTATCAATAATAAGATATATTAGAACGTAAAGAAAATTTATTTAAACAAAAATTTTTTTAAATAGAATTATTTTAAAAACGGTTTAAATTATATTTATTTTGATATTTTTAAGATTTAAAATAATTCACTTAAACCCCCCCCCCAAAAAAAAACAAAGTTTTTCTTTAAGAAACATTTTTTTTTTCTTTTTACATTTATTATCTTACCTTACAAATGTTAGTTTTCACTTTATTTGAATTGCAATGTAAACATTTGTTTCAATATTTGAAATTATCCCCCCCCCCAAAAAAAAAGAATCCAACACATTCGGACTAGCAGTATATCTTCACACTGGCAATATCGGGAGCATACCACTAGTCACAGATAACAAAAACAAGGTGCTTGTCTAGAATTCTGCCTAGATTAAAAATCAAAAATAAATAAAAATTTGTATGAAGTATGTCCCTGTGATGAAACAAAAGTTTTTGTTACAATACCTTTATTTTATAAAACATTTTACGGAGCGTTTTTCACTATCACTTCAATTACAATCACTTGAAAACAGTTGTCTTCTTTTCAGAACGAATACAAAATGGAAAAAAGCAAATTTGCCCAATTTTGTTATTTCAATTCAAGCTAGGCCGAAAAGATGCTGAAATAGCTTGCAATATCAATGAAGCGTTTGGCCTGGGACCACTACTGAACGCACAGCACAATGGTGGTTTAAGAAATTATGTGGCGGCAATGTGTCTTTAAGATGATGAGTGTAGTGGTTGTCCATCAGATGTTGATAATGATCAATAATTTAAGAGCCGAAGCTAATCCACGTACAACTGTTTGAGAATTTGCTTCTGAATCAGACATAACGTATATGACGATTTCCAACCACTTGAGAGATTGGAAAGACAACAAAACATGATAAATGGGTGCCTCATGAATTGAACGACAACCAAAAGAAACTGTTACGAAATGTCATCTTCGCTTCCTTTATGCAACAAGAACAACCCGTTTCTCGACTAGGTTATGACTGCGAGTCATTTATGACAACTGGCAATGCTCAGCTCGGTGGTTAAACGCTGATAAAGCTTGACAACACTTCCCAAAGCCAGAGTTGAAACTAAAGGTCATGCTGACTTTAGTGATGTACGACCGATCTGATCCATTAGTTTTTTTGAATGCAGGCAAAACGATCTTGGCAAAGCAGTACTGTTAAGAAATGGATGAAATGCATCAGAAACTTGAACAACATCCAACAGTCAAATAGTCAACAGAAAAGGCTCGATTCTTCTCCATGATAATGTCCAACCGCACATTTACTAAACCAACCCTGCAGAAGTTGAACGAATTGGGCTACGAAACTGTCTCATCTGCAATACTCTCCAGACCTCTGACCTACAGACTACCACTTTTTCAAGCATCTCAACTTTCTGTATGAGAAATGCTTTAAAAACCTAAGCAATATCAAAAATGCTTTCAGCAAGATCTTTACGTTATTGGCATAAATACATTTGTTTTGCGTTGGCAAAAGTATGTTGATTCTGATAGTGCTTATTTCGATCAATAATTTGTTTGAGCCAAGATATATTCATCTGAATTTAAAAGTTAAAAACTGCAAGAACTGATTATATATATATATATATATATATATATAAGCTGAACATTTGTGTGTATGTCTGGTCACGAATAGGCTCCTATATGGTTGACTATTATAGAAAACTGATCACATAATGATAGAAGATGTATAGAGACACAGGAATGGGTATGTTTGATCTGGCATAATGATGATTCATTAAAATTGTGGGGTCTGCGTACGTGCCTAGTTCACAAAGTATGGAAATAAAAAATTTAAAAATTAAAAAAACGTTTACAAGTGTTTTTGATATAGATGTATATAATAATACTTTGATAAGTATGTTTTAACTTAAATAAGGATGATATAATAGAATTGTGGGGTCTGCGTTCACGCCTGGCCTCCATAGAATGGAAATAGGCACAAACTTTAAGACTTCATATCTATCTGCGCAAGTATACTTTGATAATTATGTTTCAGTTTGAAGAAATATGGTATAATAAAATTATGGGGTGTTCGTTTGTGCCTGACCTCCATAGAATGGAAATATGTCACAAAGTTTAACAAGGTTTTTTAATATAGATCCACAGAATATTGTGATAAGTGTTTCAGTGTGAACAGGTATGGTATAATAAATTATGGGGTTTATCTATTTTATTTTTACTTTCATCATATTTTGCTTTGGTTTTGATACTCCCAAATTCGAAGCTATCTCTTTACAACCCTTCCTTTTCATAACCTATCATACTTTCCTAAATCAGAGTCAATTTTCTGTAGGCTGTTTTTGAACCCAGTCAACGACGGGTACTTTTACTAGTATATATATATATATATATTTATATTTATATAAAATGGATTAATAAATTCCAATGAAAGAAAGATGTAAGGGAGTAGTCACCAACAATGTATATTTTTTAACAATATTTTATTATTCCGTGTCTTGGTTTTTCATTGCGAATTATGTTTGGACCGTCTGAAACGCGCGTAAACGATTTCAATGACTTAAAAACATTATTACAATGATCCAAACATAATTCGCAATGAAAAACCAAGACATGGAATAATAAAATAATGTTAAAAAATACACATTGTTGGTGACTACTCCCTTATTTAAATATATATATATACATACTAGCGAGAGAGAGAGAGAGAGAGAGAGAGAGAGAATAAATGACAAAAAGTTATATTCCAAAATTCATGATGTTGACCATCTTATAATCTATTCCTTTAATTCAGTTGACTTATACAATTCTTGACAGTATCTGTTTCATAGCACAAAATCAATCAATTATTAGAGAGAGTTTCTCCATTTTTGAAATACCTTCAAAATGCATGCAACATGTGCATACACTTTTGCAAATGCAAAAATACAATTGTAGGAGGGAGGGCTAATCTATTGATTGAAGTTTCACTGGTAGTTTAAAATCAATAAATACTTATTTTATTATTAGTACCAGCAAAGGAAAATTTTGTTTAAGGACCTGTAGCGCAGTGGTTAAAATACTTGGAAAATCAATTGTAAAAGTGATATTCTCCTGAAGGTTGAAGGTTCAAATTTTCAGTGTGGGTGACCGAGAAATACAATTGCGAATTTAGAACCTCTATCCAGTCATGGCTAACGGAACAAGAGCATGCTATACCCGTGAGGTAAATAAAGGATTCCTTTTGAAATTCTGTCCAGATTCCTGAGTTTGACAAAACACAAAGTCAGAGGTTACATCGACTGAAACGTTGTGAAAATGACACTGAAGATGAGAACAGTAGTCCGATGAATCCAAATAATACTAATAATTAATCCCCATCTCAAAAATTTAGCGTGACCCAATGATGGAGTACTGTTGCCACATCTGGGCAGAAGCTACTAGAAGCTGCTTATCCTGCCTTTCATAGATTAGTGGAGGATGCCCTTTTCTCTTCCCTGCAACCTCTTTCCCACAGAAGAGACATTGCGAGCCTGTCTCGGCTTTATCGTTATTTTCATGGCAAGTGCTTGTCTGAGCTTCAGTCTATAGTCCCTCTTGCGAAATTCTCACGAAAAACACTCGTCTAGCCAAAAACACTATCAATAATTTCCCCACACTATCTGTGCGCAAACCTAAACGTAGATTCCATGAACAAAGCTTCTTTCTTAGAACTGCACACCTGTGGAACTCTTCCGTTTCTTGTTTTCCAGTTGACTTTTATCTGATTTTATTCAAGTCCAATCATTTCTTTCTGATAGGCTTATAAGAGTAGTGGTTGATGGGCAGAAATCAGAAGCCCACAGTATTAATGCTGGTGTCCCTCAAGAGTTCATCTTGGGCCCAACTCTCTTCCTGATCTACATTAATGATCTCCCAAAACACATACTTAAATCATTCATTGATATCTATGCTGATGACACGACCACCTATGGCAACACATCAAAGGCTGTAAATGACAAAGTTCTCTCTGATTCTCTCTTCTCTGACCTTGAGCGCGTGGTACAATGGGGGAAGAGGTGGATGGTTACTTTTAATGTATCTAAAACCAAGCTTCTATCTTTATATCATCAACGCTCTGATCCCCATCTGGCATCAATTGAAATGGATGGCTCTCGTCTTGGGGAGGCTCCATGTTTTGACAAGCCTCTTGGATTGACCTTTACTTCTGATCTGAAACGAAACACGTACATCAAATCTGTTGCCAAGGTCGCTGGAAAAATGGTGGGATCCTTCTGTCGCTCTAGAAGATATCTCACTGCTGATGCAATTCTCTATCTATATAAAAGCTAAGTTTGTCCAAAGATGGAGTACTGCTGCAATATCTGGGCAGGAGCTGCTAAAAACAGCCTATCTTGCCTTGACAGAGTACAAAATAGACTTCGTAGCCTAGTAGAGGCTGCCCTTTTCTCTTCCCTGCAACCTCTCCCCACAGAAGGGATGTTGTGAGCCTGTCATTGTTTTATCGTTATTTCCATGGGAAGTGCTCCTGAGCTCCAATCTCTGTTCCATCCCTCTCCAATCTTTCACGAAAAACACCCGTCTAGCTGAAACCACTGTTAGTAATTTCCCCCACTCTTTATCTGTACCTAAATCAAAACGTAGATTCCATGAACAAAGCTTTCTTAGAAGTGCACGCTTGTGGAACTCTCCTGTTTGCCTGTTTCCCACCTGACTACAACTTGGATATCTTAAAGTCCAACATAAACAAGTTCCTGATGAACCGCCCCCTTAAGACACTTTATCAAATCTCCATTACTAGTGATTACTACGATATTATCCCACTGATTACTGTACACGCAATAACCCTTATCCCCAAGTGGCCTCCAGGCCTTGATAAGTGGTGACTTCCTTAAAAAATCATTGGCTACATATGTGCATACATGTTTCAGTGGAATCCCAATTTAAGGATAACGCATCATCAAATCAAAATTCTTTTTTGATCTGATGAAGTGTTATCTTTGAATTGGAATTCCACCGAAACATGTACGCACATATGTAATCAGTTATGTTTGTATAATAAACGGACTATATATATATATATATATATATATATATATATTTCTTCACACACACTATTGGAATCTTTAACCAAATAATTATTTTTATAAGAAAATCATTATCAGGGACTTGTTAGTCATTTCTTTACTGCCAATTTTTTTGTTTTGAAAATAATTCAGTTTTTTTGCAGATAGTTCCCAGCTAAACCTTTCCAATGACGAGGAGTTCCAGTTGAATAGTGAACTTTGGATAAAAAACAAACAAACACTAAACACGGCCAACAATCAAACGACTAATCTTAAAGACATTACTGAGAGCAAAAGGACTCTTTTTAGTGCCTGCGAAAATCCGTTGGTGTCGAAATCATGTTACCACACAGACTTGGAGTCTGCACGTCTCTGTACACCTGAGCTAAATTTGATGATATATGCGTGGTTCCAGCATCCAGTGAATGTCTGAATACTTTTAAAGGAGTTCAAGATTTACATTTGTGATTCCAGTTTGAAATCGCAGCTAATTTGTAACCCACTGCTACTGTGGACAATAGTCCGTGAGAGTATGGTTAAATATATATATTTAAAAATATGTTGTATTATTGATTTAAATAACGGTAAGACGTTTTGATGATAATATACGAGTGAGAAGTGCAACCCCGCCCAACAAAGCCCCCCCCCCCAAAAAAAAAACAAACAAAAAAACTTGCATACTTATTTAAATATATTAGTAGTTATTTAGATAGGATATCCAGCATAATCATGTTGGCACACCGGTTCCCATTAGATCATCGAATTTAAGCCACGTTAAACCTGGTCAGTACTAAAATGGATGACCATTTGGAATACCAGATGTTGTATGTGCTCTCTGCTTATCTCAGCATTGTTTTCAGTCTAGCACTTTTCCTTGCCACGGGACTCAAGCAATACAGATTCAGGAGAGGTGTGGTTGGAGATTGTGCAACCCTTGCTTCACAATTACACATGCAAATACCCTTACAGGGGATGCCCATTGTCTCTTGAGACTGAACAGAGGCATTGATATGGTAGTAGTATGAAAATATACTTATGGCAAAAAAATTACGAAAAAACGTTTTTGCTTCATTCTCAGGGGAATCCTCAGGCTAATATATATAATCTATTAAAATAGGGAAATCTGAAAATAATTTACTTTTTTTTCATATCTGCTATATGTGTTTTAGGTCATATGGCCCGCCTCAGGCAGATGTTATAAGATTCAGAGGGAGAATGATCATAAAGTCATTAGTTTTTATCACCTTATTGATTTTTTTCTTTTAATGGTGTCTTTATTTTATGGGTGCATTTATGTGTGTGCATCTATAAACTGTGCTTTTGCATGTTAATCTGTATTGGTTTCGTTTGATATGTATGTGTGTACTTGTGCTTTTTTTTAATGTGTGTTGGTGTGTCTGAAAGTGTTTTTTATTAGTCCATTTTATGTGTGCGTATGTATAAGGCACTTATATTTTTATGATATTGGTTTCTTTGTGTGAACGTTTCTATATATATATATATATATATATATATATATACACACACACACACACACATGCATACACACACACACAAGTTGAAAAATCGGAAAACACTGTGGCAAACTTACTGCGTTTCCATTGCCTCCAATTTGCATAGATCGCAGCTGTAACCATGTCCAACTGGTGTCCAATTGAGTTGAACGAATGAACGTGACATGTACGCCAAGGGATCTGTGCACTGCCGAGCAGTCAATGCAGAGAAACACGCCATAAGTGACACTTGCCCAAGTGGGATTGTTAAGACCACAATCAAAACATTGCTGAAAGAGAAAAGGAAAAATTAATGAGAATTCAAAACAAAAACAAAAAAATGGGAAGAAATAGAAAAAGTGCCATTTAAAAAAAAAAAAAAAAAGTTTTAATTGACAACTGCACCCCCCTCATTTTTTGTTTCCAATTTTGTGATAGATAAGAGAAAAATGAAAATAAAAGCTATTACATAAAAGGCAGTTGTCTGTACATCCAGCTGAAATTTGAAAAATACACAACACTCCTACAAAATTGGTATTTTTTAAATTGGTTTACCCCCCTCCCCAATATCTATAATTCAGAAAGAAAAAAAAAATTTTTTTTTTGAGGTTCAAACGATCAATTATATATACATGAAAATGATTTTTTTTTTTCAGAGTTATCCGTGTGTGTATGTGTGCGTGTCCAGAGAGAGAGGAATACGCTGGGCGAAAAAGAAAAAGGTGATAAGGATGAGAAGGGAAATGAGGTGGATAGAAAGACAGTGGGATAGACGCTGTGTTACAGTTTTGTCCTGGGCAATGTTGGGTAGCTTTGCTGGTTTATTATATATATAAAATTATTTTTTAAATAGATTTTGAAAAATAAATTACGGCATCATGTGATCATTAAATAATTGAACTAAATTGTTATAAAACTATAATTATATAAGGCTAATATCATTTCATCTTTGTTGGATGAAGAGAGCTAAAAAAAAAAAAAAAAAAAAAGCTAAATTAAAAATTTTTTTAAAAGTAAAGCAAGAAATTTTTCTATTTAATAGAATAATTCCAAATTTTGAAGGATCATATAGTAATTCATTTTGTTTTTCAACTATTAAAATGGTAGATTTTAATAAGAATGTGAAATGCATTCTGGTAGATTTAATTTCATAATTAAATTATTTTCCTTAAACAGAATCTTAAACATTTGCATCAGTGCTTTATTTTCATTTTATTTTATTTATTAATAGTAAAAACAAAATAAAAAAACAAACTAAACACAAGTTACATAGAGGCAAGAAATACACACAAGAAATTATCCCATACTTTTCTAGTCATTTGTGTTAAAATTTAGCATCTGTATAACCAATAATGTGTAATCCTGAATAGAAAACTGGCAGAACTCCTCACTAACACTGCAATTTGCATCAACAAATTCTTATAATCCTGAAAGGAAAACTAACAGAACTTCTCTTCACTAACACCGCAATTCAAAACACCAACTTTCAATTTTTATGTTTTCTCTCTCAGCTATATAGCAGCAAAGTAGAGAAAGAAAATCCATTTATCAATAGCTTGATATAGGAGTTTTGGGTGTTTTATGAACTCGGCGTCTCAGGTAGTTTGGCCATGTACAGAGTGCCACCTCTTAGATGAACTCAATAATACACAAGGCTACCCAAGAGTTGAAAGTGTATGGAAGATTAAGAAAGGCCTGGCTGGAGTTTGTGCAAAATAACTTAACCGTTGGTAACTGATTTTCATATAAGTTAGTACCAACAATCAAGTTATTTTGCACAAACTGAAGCCAGGTCTTTCTGGGTCTTCTGGCTGAAAATTATATGGAAATCTGCCCTCTCGAAATAAATCAAGAAAAACTAGTGGAGACAGTGCTGCTTTATGGTTCACCAGTATGAAACTCAGCGAAAAAACTTGAAAGTAAGTTAGATGGAACTTATGCTAGACTGCTCCGGACAGTGTTAAACAGTGTTAAAAGAAAACACACCCAACCATTAGATGTCTATGGTCGGCTGCCCAGGATCTCTTCATTAATAGAAAAAAAAACAAAACACAATATGCCGGATATTGTTACAGAAGAAAAAATGAGATCGTCAGTGATGTGGTACTGTGGGATCCTCAATCTGGAACTATTAAAGTAGAAAGACTTGTCAAGACATAAAAAAAATTGACAGAAGACACTGGCTTACAACTTAAAGATCTTCCTAAGGCCATGGAAGATAGGGACCTGTGGAAGGAAAGAGTCAATTTGGTCCGGGCAATCCACCCGATACAATGATGGTTGATAACTGATATCAATTTTATGAATCAGACGATATGAAGAACAAGCATAACCGTTGCCTGGTGTTGGAGTGAGACATTCGCAACACCTTATGGATATGCAACGTTGAATGAAATCAAACCCAGCATATCAGCTCTGATGCTCTGCCAACGAGGTTATATACCAATCTGATCATTGTCAATACAATAAAGATGGACAAGTGAGAATTGGGTGAGGGAGTCACACTCATCTTCATACAGCTTCTAACACCTCCCTCCCTTCCGTAGAGAGGATAGCTTGCAAAGACTGGCAACAGCTGGCATTGTTCTAAATAAACTTTTTGATATTATTTCTTTCAAGAGTGTTCAATACAGAGCATTATATTAAAGAAACTTTGAATGGCTGTACAACTGCAATTGTGTATCGATCCCTGATCTCATCTGGCCATTCAGAACAGCCTATTGTACTCATAGATTAAAACAAGATTAAATTTGAAACTCTTTTGTATTTTATCTGTAATTTGAACATTGTAGAAATGAAAAAGTAGAGAAAAGGAGTTTCAGGGTTTAGAGGAGGATTATGAGGGAGAGGGGGAGGGAGTTATTCATTCCCAGGGAAATGTTAGATAAAAACTATAAATTTATTGAAAGCTACAATCTATGGTCCCTCCCTGTAAAACGTTTGTAACAAATACTCGTCTAACTACAGCAACTGTCAACAATTTCCTTCACTCTGTATCTGTGCCTAAAACTAAATGAAATTCCATGAGCAGAATTTCTTCCCTAAAACTGTCTGTAGAACACAATATTGTGCGACTGCTTCCCAGCTGACTAAAGCTAAGACTATGAGAGAATCTAGTTCCACCATTACTGATCACGTTTTCTCACCATCTACCTAACAATTAACCCTTATCTTAGGACTGCTGGGTCTTGATAAGCAATGGTCTGGAAAAAAAAAAAAAAAAAAATTAAATAAATAAAATTTACCCACCACAACCACACAGTGCTCAGCATATCTTTTTGCCCCATCCTCAAAATTGAATATACTAGCTTGTAGCTATCTGACATTTCCTTGAAACCGTCATTTTAGTATAAAATTTTTTTGTTGATTGCACATTTCTACAATCATACAGGAAAAGAAATTAAATTTTACTTTTTAATGCTTCATTATTCAAGTTCCACCAATAAAATTCAGGGGAGATAAATCTTTGCAGGTAAAAAATATTTCTTATTGCCGTTGCATTATTTGAGTCATTATCTAAAATAGTCTATAAATCTTATGTGGAATGAGGTTTTCCAAACAAACTCAAGACATTTTTGGTTTTTTAAATAATATGCTGGAAGGAAAAGTGATGTGCCAGATGTAGTGCCATTTAGGTCTAAACTTCCAAATCCGACTGGTGTGATATAAATATATACTAGCAGGGAGACTCACCGTTTTCCGGGATTGAATGAAGATCAAATTTTCCATCCTCTCATCTCTTCATTGTCATTGAAATTAGTGAAATTGCCCATTTTTAAATCAAATCAATTGACTGCCTGCTCTAGTAGGACACTCTTGCAGTGTACTGGAAAGAAGCTTCGCCTGCCTCCCTGCAGTGACTAAGTTCACAATACATTGTTTTCTACATTGCACTGTAGAGAATCTACTGCTGATTTTATAACATTTTCTATAAATAATGGCTTCACTTCAAGTCAAGTATAATGGTCCAATTGTGTTCTAAACAGAAGCATTCAGTTTGAATGCTCCCTGTCTTATCTGTTGAATATTATATATTATGAGGAATAATTTGCCCAGTGAAAAAATTTGCAAAAAAATTTTAAAGAAAAAATAATGATGTCATTCATCAAATTCCATCTGTGTTTGTTTACAATATTATGTCAGCTGATATTTGGGCTTGATGATGAATGCCCTGGAAAATTCACTTCTGATTAATGTTTAGTTTTAAAATATGCAAACAAAGAAATGATTTCTGGCGATTTTAAATGGTACCGCTTTAATTGTAAACTAACAGTTCAGCCCGGTTTTGCTCGGGCCCTATGTACTGTTCATCACTTTGTGTGCATATGTGTGTGTGTGTATGTATATATATATATATATATATATATATTAAAAAATGTGACTCATGTCCAGGTAACCTACATCTAAAATTTCGAGTGTTTAGACCCAAAATTGGTGGGTGAGTTTGGTAGAATCTGCAAAGGTCAACTCTTTCAACTTTGACCTCTTGCCAGACAAATTTTCGCCCAAAAACTGATTAAAAAGCTTGCTGCACGTTTGAACACTATGTAAAATTTCAAATCTTTAGACCCAAAATTGGCTGAATAGTTTGCTAGAGACCGCAAACGTAAAATCTTTTGACCTTTGACATTGAAATTTTCGTCCAAAAACCGATTACAAAGCTTGCCCTATGTCTGAATACACTTTATGTAAAATTTCAAATGTTTAGACCAAAAATTGACCGAGTAATTTGGTAGAGACCGCAGAGGTCAATTTTTTTTCTTTTTTTTTAACTTTGACCTCAATTTTAACCCCATAACATTTGTTTTGTGCTCAAATCAAATTAAAAAGTTTGATCCATGTCCAAGTAACCTACATCTAAAATTTCAAGTATTTGGATCCAAAATTGACAGAGGGGTTTCGTAGAGTTTTCAAAGAGTCAAATCGTTGAACTTTGACAGCTAAATTTTTGGCCGAAAACTGATTAAAAAGATTTTCCCATATCTCAATACCCCTTCTGTCAAATCTTGAGTCTGTAGACTGAAAATTGACAGTAGTTTAGTAGGGAAATGTATACACAGACAATTTTACTTTCATAAATTGAACTCATTAATAAGAAAAATGAAAATAAAATAGTGAAGTACACCCGGGTTTGAACAGGAGATCATTCAATCCGTAGTTGAATACTCTACCACTATGCTATATCTCCAGATTATATTAAATCTGTTTTTTTTTTAATTTTTATTTTTTTATTTTTAAAGAAATGATTTACTGAAACATCTCTAGCTGGTGCAACAAAAAATATTTCACTATAAAATTTATTTTTTATCTATAAGAAAGAAAAGATATTTTTAAGATCGGATTTTTTCGATTTTCGATACTTATCGAATGAATTTCTGTACAAAACATATCTAAGAACACTGCCAGACATATAAATTAACTTTGTGTGAAATTTGCAAAAGATGGGCTCAGCCGTTTCGGAACCTATCAGGAAGGAATTCAAACACAAAGTGACTATATACATACACACGCACAGTAAGTAAAAATTCATTTCTTGAAAAGAACTGTGTTGCACTAGGTGTATCAGAATTTTTGACACCCCTAACACGAAACTGCGAATAAAATATAAAAAACTCGTAATTTCTCTTTTAAAAGTGGGTTGTTTATTTTCTTTATGGATTATACTTCCAAAATAAACTATTAAAGTTGTTTTAAAAGTAATAGAAATATATATATATATATATTTTTTTTTAAAAATAGTAATGAAATTAATTGAATTTTACAAGCTCAGTATTTTTCAATTTTTAAACTTTAAAAATATATCAAAATTCTTCTATTGATTCTATTTTTACAATATTTTCAGGGTCAATGTGAAATTTTATGCTCTTTCCAATAAACTGAATATATTTTAGATAAACGTTTTTTTTTTACATTTACGCCAAATAATTTACTCAAAGTTTTATATATCACAAATTGAAGATAAAAGATCAATAAATAATATATTCAAATTTAAAACAAAAAAGTATTTTTTTTTTTTTTTTTTTTTTTTAGAAATTTACATGTAAAGTCCGAAATTTAAAAACTTTTTTTTTTTTTTAAAACCATGTTTGGTTTTTTTTTGTTTGTTTTTTAAATGAAACCTTGGTCCTTGCTCCTTTAATTAAAAAAATACAAAAAAAAACTTAGGGCTTGAATTACATTCGAGTAGTTATAAGCTTGGAAAGACAAGGGTCGAATTAATTCACGCCTCCCATTTTGAAATGTCTATTAAAAAGTAAATTAATTTACTCACCAAAATGTTATATCATAAATTGAAGATAAAAGATCAATAGATAATATATTCAAATTTAAAACAAAAAAAGTAGTGTTTTTTTTTTAGAAATTTACCTGTAAAGTTCGAAGTTTAAAACCTTTTTTTAAAAAAAAACCCACGTTGTTTTTTTTTGTTTTTTTTAATGAAACCTTGATCCTTGCTCCTTTAATTGAAAAAAAAAAATTAGGGCTTGAATTACATTTTTCGAGGAGTTATAAGCTTGGAAAGACGGGGTGGAATTATTCAATATTTTTCACAAAATTTCTTACACACCTAGTGTTGCACCATTTTTATTTTCCATTACAAAGATGAAAATTAAGATTTGATACTAAACCTTCTGCTAAAAACTTATTCCAAATTTTATTATGCAATTTTGATTTTATAAAATGTATAAAATTTTAGGCTTAAGGGATCGGAAAAAAAATGAGAAAAATGCAATTTTTTTTCAGTTGACAACCGATGAATTGTGCTTGCATATGGAGGTGGATGGTTAGATTGATTGAAAAAGTATTATTAGTATCTGTCATGGTGTGAGAGAGAGAGAGGGGCGGGGGTCTACCAGCTGGTACAGTGAAAAAAAGTTGTTTTTTTTCAGTGAAGGCAAAAAAAAAAAATTAAAATGGTTGAAGTTTGTTTGAATAACTCATCTGAACATATCGGTAAAAGTGTGGAATCAAATGATTAGGAGGTGGGGTCAGGAGGGTGTTGAGGCCAATAAGATGAATAATATTTGTTTGCACAAGAAATGACCTGACAAAAAAGTTCACTAGTCAACAAAGTTCAAATAAGATTATTCATTTGAAGTAAAAAAAAAAAATTAAATTAAAAAAAAGTTAGTTATAAGAGTAGGTGTGCAGAGATAAAAATAAATACATAAAAAAATGGCGCTTAGAAATTGAAAAAAAAAAAAAATCAAACTGAAAAGTTTTTTAAATCTTTTTTTCTATAAATGAACAAGGATTCATAAATTCTTGAAGGAAAATTGTTTGATTATGGTGGTTGGTTGTCGGATTTGACAACATGGTAACCACTGTTGGATTGTTTTATGCCCAAACCATGCATATGTTTTGTATAGGATTAGTTTGCAGATAAATTTTATTTTGTAGGCATATATTTTATAAACAAATAATCTATGTTTCTACACTTTTGAGATGAGGACAATTCGTATCAATTATTACTGTTCTCATCTTGAGTGTTATTTTCACAACACATTTCAACTAATGTAACCTCCGACCTTCTTCAGGAGATGTATCTTGTCAAACTTGGGAATCTGCACAGAATTTCATATGGAACTCTTTATTTAATCCATGGGGGTTATATGTTCTCATTCTATCAACGTGAAAATAACAGTCAAGATGAGAACAGTCGTTCAAAAGATTTTAATAAGACAAAATAACTTGTGAATGATAATTTTAATTTGACCAATAAATGGGCTCCATCCTGACAGGTACAACTTCGAATCAGAATGAACCTGGGAGTAGTGCTAATTAGTGTGATTTCATGCTCCCTAATGAGGTATCACTATTAAATATAGTTTTGTGTCATCTCCTGGAAGGTTGAAGGAAGTGCTGGGAATATGATTAAAAAAAAAAAAAAAAAAAAAAAAAAAGGCAGGAAGGGCTGTGAAAGATGGATACCGAGGTGGGGTAGAAATGACCATCTTGACTAAGAGTATACAAAGCAATTTTAGATCATATCCACAATCTTTTTATATGTTCAGATCACATTTTATGATAACGTCCTTAAAATGCCAAAATATTTTTGATGCCAACGTTTTTTGTTTTTTTAAATTAATATTAATAATTTCTACAATTGACCAGCCTAAACTAGTTGACATTTGTTTTTTTAAACTTAAAGTGGATTTTATTTAACAATATTACGTAACATGATTATTTTACATAAATTAGAGGAAAACTTTAAACAATATCAAAATTTAATCAAAATTATTAAAACGTAATTTGCTTAGGAATTTTGGAAATGCAACTTTGTGTTTGGATTAAAGTTCTGAACAATTAAAACAGATTAGATTTTAGGTCAGATAAAAACAAAAAGTTAAAATCTGAAATTATACAAAGAATGCTTATTATGTAATTCAAAGTCGGAAATGGGGAAAGTGAAATAGAGACAAAGTGCGATATGAACGGATTCATTCTAAAGACAGCGCAGAACAAACTCACAACTAAGTATGAACGAATTATCAATGTGAAATTATTTCATGTTTTTCAAACAATGAATACACAAGAAAATCTTTTCCTTTTTGGTCCCCCAACAAAAGGAGGCTGGAAATTCACCCTTGTCCGTTCATCTGTTCCCACTTTTCTCAATAACTATGCCTTGGAATTTTTTGAAATTTTGCACAAACATTAAACATGATACGAGTAAAAAAGTAACAGAACGGATTTTCTGGGAAAACTCCGGTTGACCCCCCCCCCAGGGGTGCCTTTCGGGTTAAAATGGCTAACATTGACACTTTTGTACTCATTAAAAAAACTTGATACCTTGGATTTTTCTAAAACTTTCTGAAAAGTGGTAACTAATTGATTTCTATATAATTTTGTTTGTCTATACTTCACGATAACTCTTGGATGTGCCCCAGGGGCTCTTTTGGGGCCAATAAAAACACTTCATTTTTGGGACTATTTTACCATATTTGTCCAAAATTTTCTGTGTATGTCTATTTAGCACTTTTGCATGGTGCTGAACTCAAATTTAAGTATGTAAAGGCCTTGGGGATTTTTGGGGCAAAAATTGGGGGGGGGGACAAATGATTGGCTTAGTCATTTCTTTTTTTTTTGCCTAGTGCAGAACTCAAATTTACATATGTTAAGGCCCAAAACTGCACCATTTGTTCATTTTCACCAGAATTTGATGTTCCCTGGACACTTTGGGGGGGGGGGGGGGGGTAACTGGAGGGGGGGGGGGCAAATGCTGAACTTAGTCATTTATTTTATGCCTCGTTCACTGTGCACTCATGGGGGGGACCATGCATGCTTCCCTTGTGATGACTAAAAGCTAATTGTCACTGTTCTTACGTATGGAGTCTTGCAAATACTAACAACAAGTGGTGTAGAGTGCAATACATGTAAAGAACCGAAACAGCAGAAGCCAATCAACAACTGAAAGATATGTAATAAATATTTCAGCCACGTGAAAGAACACAGAATGCCAACTCTTAGTATTCATGGAAGGAACCAGTACAAGTGTACTAAGTTCAGAGGAGCACATTCTGTGGAAGTATTTGTTAAACAAATAAGAATGTAGAGGCTTATTACTAAAAATTTTTTTTTTTGTTTGGAATTTCTTAAATGTTACTGGCTATTTAAAAAAAAAAGTTCATGTAAAAGTCCGCAGAGTATTGTAGCGGTTTTATAACAATGCGACAACGAGGACGACATTCCATGTACATAAAAAAAATTGTTTTTTCTTTTTGTCTAAATTTAAAAAAAAAAAAAATCATGTCAAACAATTAGAACAGTGCTTCAGGTTATAATTAGTGATGGAACAATTTCAATATCTTCTCTTTGGTTCCAATACAATTACCGATTCTAATTTTTTAAATTTTTTTTAATTTTTTTTATTTCTAAACATTGCGTAATATGTGCATATATTTTTGCAAATGTAAAACACACTTATGGGTGTGATAGAGACTGGATCTTTGCAGACATTACTAGAATTTTTTTTTTTTTTTGGAATTCCTGAAATATTACTGGCGTTTATAAAAATGCCTGAAGCCGGAGAGTATTGTAGCCATTGACTATATAATATAATAATGAGGACAATAGTCTTACTCATGTAAGCAAAATTGTTTTTTTTTGTTTTTCTTGTTTAAATTAAAAAAAAAAATAAATAAATAAAAATTATGTTACAAATAATTGGAAAAGTGCTTCTATGGTCTCAAGAGGTCAAGCTACGTGCTGGAAAGCTTCATGTTAAATAATTAGTGATGGGACAGTTCCAATAACCCCCTCCCCCCAATTCCGATACAATTACAGATTCAGATTTTTTAAAAATTTCTAAATATAGAGTTGCTTTTCTTGGAAGTGGGTCGGATCACTGAACAAAAAAAAAAAAAAAAAAAAAAAAAAAAACGCATGTAATATATGAATATATTTTCACAAACGCACATATACATGTTAAAATTACTAAATATTTGTCATTTCATTGTTATTACGACTGCGTAAAACTACGTTTGAAATGAAAACAATAAAAGAAATAGTTTTGAGCATCTGAAAACAGGCACAGATTCTTCCGATTCAGATACCCCAATAAGTTCGATATTTTTGATTCTAATTAATAGTCTCAAAATTAGTTACAATCAAAACTTCTGGAGAAGGACACTGGCGGTCTGTTGGGATTAAGGCTTCTGGATGCAATTAGCGACTGACATCAAGGTGCATGGACTTTACGAACATCAATTGGTGGAGGACTCAATAATAACCATTGATTTTTTTTTTTTTACAAGGTAGTCACCACTTATCAAGGCCTGGAAGCCACTCGGGATAAGGGTTAATGCGTGTACAGTAATCACTGGGATAGTATCGTAATAATCGTTACTTAAGGGGGCGGTTCAGAAATTTGTTTATGTTGGACTTGAAGACATCCAGGTTGTAGTCAGGTGGGAAACAGGCAAATGGAACAGAGTTCCACGGGCGTGCACTTGTAAGAAAGAAGCTTTGTTCATGGAATCTACGTTTTGGTTTTAGCACAGATAAAGAGCGAGAAAATTTTTTTACAGTGGTTTCAGCTAGACGGGTGTTTATCATGAAAGATTGCCGAGGGAGGACTAGAGATTGAAGCTCAGACGAGCACTTGCCATGGAAGTAACAATAAAACAGACATTGATGAAGTATACAAAACAATTTGATCTCTGGATTGTTTGGAGACAATCAAAATTGAACGATGATGAAAAAAAAATTAGTTTGCTGTGGTTATTTCGGTTTACGGCATCTCAATACTAAGTTATTTAATGCTGAATCTGGTCATTTTGAAATTCATGGTATTTGATTTGGTTGTTTTATGGTATACAAACCCAGTTTTGGGTTATTTACTGCCAAATCCAGTCATTTTGGTAAAAAAATTTTATGCCTCAAGTTCATAATATCTTTAAATATTTATTCATGGTGTTTGGTTTGGTTGTTTTGTAGATGAAAATTTTTCATTTTTAGCTTTGCAGAAAATGATTGCATCTTACAATGAGAAAAGAATAAAAAAAACAATGTTAGGTGCATTTCACATTAGGAAGCAATTATCTTTTGATCTGGTAGCACAAGAAATTAGTTGGGAGTTCTGGTCGAGGTAAATTAGAGTAGAGATATTCATGTTTTCTCTATTTTGGTAATTCCAGAGTTTATGACAGAGTTATAGAAGGAATTGTAATTATTTTTGCGTTGCAGGGGGAAGAAAGTGTTGTCAACCACCATAAATTAGTACCTGCTGTCACCAGCAGAAGGGCTTTTGAAAATCAGTAACCCAAAACGATAAAATAAATATATTGTTGGAAATAAATTCTATTGTTTTCAATGTAATATGCTCGTCTCTTAGAATATCTACCACCAGTAACGATTTATAAAAGTGTTTATTTAAAAAAAAAAAAAAAAGCAAAAAAAAGCGAAAAAAACAAAACAAAAAAAAAGCAAAAAAGCAAAAAAAACAAGCAAAGAAAAAAAGAGCAAAGAAAAAGCAAAAAAAGAGCAAAGAAAAAGCAAAACAAGAGCAAAGAAAAAGCAAAACAAGAGCAAAGAAAAAGCAAAACAAGAGCAAAGAAAAAGCAAAACAAGAGCAAAGAAAAAGCAAAACAAGAGCAAAGAAAAAGCAAAACAAGAGCAAAGAAAAAGCAAAACAAGAGCAAAGAAAAAGCAAAAAAAGAGCAAAGAAAAAGCAAAAAAAGAGCAAAGAAAAAGCAAAGAAAAAGCAAAAAAAGAGCAAAAAAAGAGCAAAGAAAAAGCAAAAAAAGAGCAAAGAAAAAGCAAAAAAAGAGCAAAGAAAAAGCAACAAAAAAGCAAAGAAAAAGCAAAAAAAGAGCAAAGAAAAAGCAACAAAAAAGCAAAGAAAAAGCAAAAAAAGAGCAAAGAAAAAGCAAAACAAGAGCAAAGAAAAAGCAAAACAAGAGCAAAGAAAAAGCAAAACAAGAGCAAAGAAAAAGCAAAACAAGAGCAAAGAAAAAGCAAAACAAGAGCAAAGAAAAAGCAAAAAAAGAGCAAAGAAAAAGCAAAAAAAGAGCAAAGAAAAAGCAAAGAAAAAGCAAAAAAAGAGCAAAAAAAGAGCAAAGAAAAAGCAAAAAAAGAGCAAAGAAAAAGCAAAAAAAGAGCAAAGAAAAAGCAACAAAAGAGCAAAGAAAAAGCAACAAAAAAGCAAAGAAAAAGCAAAAAAAGAGCAAAGAAAAAGCAACAAAAAAGCAAAGAAAAAGCAAAAAAAGAGCAAAGAAAAAGCAAAAAAAGAGCAAAGAAAAAGCAAAACAAGAGCAAAGAAAAAGCAAAACAAGAGCAAAGAAAAAGCAAAACAAGAGCAAAGAAAAAGCAAAAAAAGAGCAAAGAAAAAGCAAAAAAAGAGCAAAGAAAAAGCAAAAAAAGAGCAAAGAAAAAGCAAAGAAAAAGCAAAAAAAGAGCAAAGAAAAAGCAACAAAAAAGCAAAGAAAAAGCAACAAAAAAGCAAAGAAAAAGCAAAAAAAGAGCAAAGAAAAAGCAAAAAAAGAGCAAAGAAAAAGCAAAACAAGAGCAAAGAAAAAGCAAAACAAGAGCAAAGAAAAAGCAAAACAAGAGCAAAGAAAAAGCAAAAAAAGAGCAAAGAAAAAGCAAAAAAAGAGCAAAGAAAAAGCAAAGAAAAAGCAAAAAAAGAGCAAAAAAAAGAGCAAAGAAAAAGCAAAAAAAGAGCAAAGAAAAAGCAAAAAAAGAGCAACGAAAAAGCAACAAAAAAGCAAAGAAAAAGCAAAAAAGAGCAAAGAAAAAGCAACAAAAAAGCAAAGAAAAAGCAAAAAAAGAGCAAAGAAAAAGCAAAAAAAGAGCAAAGAAAAAGCAAAACAAGAGCAAAGAAAAAGCAAAACAAGAGCAAAGAAAAAGCAAAACAAGAGCAAAGAAAAAGCAAAAAAAGAGCAAAGAAAAAGCAAAAAAAGAGCAAAGAAAAAGCAAAGAAAAAGCAAAAAAAGAGCAAAAAAAGAGCAAAGAAAAAGCAAAAAAAGAGCAAAGAAAAAGCAAAAAAAGAGCAAAGAAAAAGCAACAAAAAAGCAAAGAAAAAGCAAAAAAAGAGCAAAGAAAAAGCAACAAAAAAGCAAAGAAAAAGCAAAAAAAGAGCAAAGAAAAAGCAAAAAAAGAGCAAAGAAAAAGCAAAACAAGAGCAAAGAAAAAGCAAAACAAGAGCAAAGAAAAAGCAAAACAAGAGCAAAGAAAAAGCAAAAAAAGAGCAAAGAAAAAGCAAAAAAAGAGCAAAGAAAAAGCAAAGAAAAAGCAAAAAAAGAGCAAAAAAAGAGCAAAGAAAAAGCAAAAAAAGAGCAAAGAAAAAGCAAAAAAAGAGCAAAGAAAAAGCAACAAAAAAGCAAAGAAAAAGCAAAAAAAGAGCAAAGAAAAAGCAACAAAAAAGCAAAGAAAAAGCAAAAAAAGAGCAAAGAAAAAGCAAAAAAAGAGCAAAGAAAAAGCAAAACAAGAGCAAAGAAAAAGCAAAACAAGAGCAAAGAAAAAGCAAAACAAGAGCAAAGAAAAAGCAAAAAAAGAGCAAAGAAAAAGCAAAAAAAGAGCAAAGAAAAAGCAAAAAAAAAGCAAAAAAAGAGCAAAAAAAGAGCAAAGAAAAAGCAAAAAAAGAGCAAAGAAAAAGCAAAAAAAGAGCAAAGAAAAAGCAACAAAAAAGCAAAGAAAAAGCAACAAAAAAGCAAAGAAAAAGCAAAAAAAGAGCAAAGAAAAAGCAACAAAAAAGCAAAGAAAAAGCAAAAAAAGAGCAAAGAAAAAGCAAAAAAAGAGCAAAGAAAAAGCAAAAAAAGAGCAAAGAAAAAGCAAAAAAAGAGCAAAGAAAAAGCAAAAAAAGAGCAAAGAAAAAGCAACAAAAAAGCAAAGAAAAAGCAAAAAAAGAGCAAAGAAAAAGCAACAAAAAAGCAAAGAAAAAGCAAAAAAAGAGCAAAAAAAAAGCAAAAAAGAGCAAAGAAAAAGCAAAAAAGAGCAAAGAAAAAGCAAAGAAAAAGCAAAAAAAAAACAAAAAAGCAAAAAAAAAAAGCAAAAAAAGAGCAAACAAAAAGCAACAAAAAAGCAAAGAAAAAGCAAAAAAAGAGCAAAGAAAAAGCAAAAAAAGAGCAAAGAAAAAGCAAAAAAAGAGCAAAAAAAAAGCAAAAAAAGAGCAAAAAAAAAGCAACAAAAAAAGCAAAGAAAAAGCAAAAAAAGAGCAAAGAAAAAGCAAAAAAAGAGCAAAGAAAAAGCAAAAAAAGAGCAAAGAAAAAGCAAAAAAAGAGCAAAGAAAAAGCAAAAAAAAAGAGCAAAGAAAAAGCAAAAAAAAAGAGCAAAGAAAAAGCAACAAAAAAGCAAAGAAAAAGCAACAAAAAAGCAAAGAAAAAGCAACAAAAAAGCAAAGAAAAAGCAAAAAAAGAGCAAAAAAAAAAGCAAAAAAGAGCAAAGAAAAAGCAAAAAAAGAGCAAAGAAAAAGCAACAAAAAAGCAAAGAAAAAGCAAAAAAAGAGCAAAGAAAAAGCAACAAAAAAGCAAAAAAAGAGCAAAGAAAAAGCAAAAAAGAGCAAAGAAAAAGCAAAAAAAGAGCAAAGAAAAAGCAACAAAAAAGCAAAGAAAAAGCAAAAAAAGAGCAAAAAAAAAGCAACAAAAAAGAAAAAAAAAAGCAACAAAAAAGAAAAAAAAAAGCAAAAAAAGAGCAAAGAAAAAGCAAAAAAAGAGCAAAGAAAAAGCAAAAAAAGAGCAAAGAAAAAGCAAAAAAAGAGCAAAGTAAAAACCAAAAAAAGAGCAAAGAAAAAGCAAAAAAAGAGCAAAGAAAAAGCAAAAAAGAGCAAAGAAAAAGCAAAAAAAGAGCAAAGAAAAAGCAAAAAAAGAGCAAAGAAAAAGCAAAAAAAAAGCAAAGAAAAAGCAAAAAAAGAGCAAAGAAAAAGCAAAAAAAGAGCAAAGAAAAAGCAAAAAAAGAGCAAAGAAAAAGCAACAAAAAAGCAAAGAAAAAGCAAAAAAAGAGCAAAAAAAAGCAAAAAAGAGCAAAGAAAAAGCAAAAAAGAGCAAAGAAAAAGCAACAAAAAAGCAAAGAAAAAGCAAAAAAAGAGCAAAAAAAAAGCAACAAAAAAGCAAAAAAAGAGCAAAGAAAAAGCAACAAAAAAGCAAAGAAAAAGCAAAAAAGAGCAAAGAAAAAGCAAAAAAAGAGCAAAGAAAAAGCAACAAAAGAGCAAAGAAAAAGCAACAAAAGAGCAAAAAAAAGCAAAAAAAAGAGCAAAGAAAAAGCAAAAAAAAAGCAAAGAAAAAGCAAAAAAAGCAAAAAAAAAGCAAAAACGAGCAAAGAAAAAGCAAAAAAAGAGCAAAGAAAAAGCAACAAAAGAGCAAAGAAAAAGCAACAAAAAAGCAAAAAAAGAGCAAAGAAAAAGCAAAAAAAGAGCAAAAAAAAGCAACAAAAAAGAAAAAAAAAAGCAAAAAAAGAGCAAAGAAAAAGCAAAAAAAGAGCAAAGAAAAAGCAAAAAAAGAGCAAAGAAAAAGCAAAAAAAGAGCAAAGTAAAAAGCAAAAAAAGAGCAAAGAAAAAGCAAAAAAAGAGCAAAGAAAAAGCAAAAAAAGAGCAAAGAAAAAGCAAAAAAAAAGCAAAGAAAAAGCAAAAAAAGAGCAAAGAAAAAGCAAAAAAAGAGCAAAGAAAAAGCAACAAAAAAGCAAAGAAAAAGCAAAAAAAAGCAAAAAAGAGCAAAGAAAAAGCAAAAAAAGAGCAAAGAAAAAGCAACAAAAAAGCAAAGAAAAAGCAAAAAAGAGCAAAGAAAAAGCAAAAAAAGAGCAAAGAAAAAGCAAAACAAGAGCAAAGAAAAAGCAAAACAAGAGCAAAGAAAAAGCAAAACAAGAGCAAAGAAAAAGCAAAAAAAGAGCAAAGAAAAAGCAAAAAAAGAGCAAAGAAAAAGCAAAGAAAAAGCAAAAAAAGAGCAAAAAAAGAGCAAAGAAAAAGCAAAAAAAGAGCAAAGAAAAAGCAAAAAAAGAGCAAAGAAAAAGCAACAAAAAAGCAAAGAAAAAGCAAAAAAAGAGCAAAGAAAAAGCAACAAAAAAGCAAAGAAAAAGCAAAAAAAGAGCAAAGAAAAAGCAAAAAAAGAGCAAAGAAAAAGCAAAACAAGAGCAAAGAAAAAGCAAAACAAGAGCAAAGAAAAAGCAAAACAAGAGCAAAGAAAAAGCAAAAAAAGAGCAAAGAAAAAGCAAAAAAAGAGCAAAGAAAAAGCAAAGAAAAAGCAAAAAAAGAGCAAAGAAAAAGCAAAAAAAGAGCAAAGAAAAAGCAAAAAAAGAGCAAAGAAAAAGCAACAAAAAAGCAAAGAAAAAGCAAAAAAAGAGCAAAGAAAAAGCAACAAAAAAGCAAAGAAAAAGCAAAAAAAGAGCAAAGAAAAAGCAAAAAAAGAGCAAAGAAAAAGCAAAACAAGAGCAAAGAAAAAGCAAAACAAGAGCAAAGAAAAAGCAAAACAAGAGCAAAGAAAAAGCAAAAAAAGAGCAAAGAAAAAGCAAAAAAAGAGCAAAGAAAAAGCAAAAAAAAAGCAAAAAAAGAGCAAAAAAAGAGCAAAGAAAAAGCAAAAAAAGAGCAAAGAAAAAGCAAAAAAAGAGCAAAGAAAAAGCAACAAAAAAGCAAAGAAAAAGCAACAAAAAAGCAAAGAAAAAGCAAAAAAAGAGCAAAGAAAAAGCAACAAAAAAGCAAAGAAAAAGCAAAAAAAGAGCAAAGAAAAAGCAAAAAAAGAGCAAAGAAAAAGCAAAAAAAGAGCAAAGAAAAAGCAAAAAAAGAGCAAAGAAAAAGCAAAAAAAGAGCAAAGAAAAAGCAAAAAAAGAGCAAAGAAAAAGCAAAAAAAGAGCAAAGAAAAAGCAACAAAAAAGCAAAGAAAAAGCAAAAAAAGAGCAAAAAAAAAGCAAAAAAGAGCAAAGAAAAAGCAAAAAAGAGCAAAGAAAAAGCAAAGAAAAAGCAAAAAAAGAGCAAAAAAAAAACAAAAAAGCAAAAAAAAAAAGCAAAAAAAGAGCAAACAAAAAGCAACAAAAAAGCAAAGAAAAAGCAAAAAAAGAGCAAAGAAAAAGCAAAAAAAGAGCAAAGAAAAAGCAAAAAAAGAGCAAAAAAAAAGCAAAAAAAGAGCAAAAAAAAAGCAACAAAAAAAGCAAAGAAAAAGCAAAAAAAGAGCAAAGAAAAAGCAAAAAAAGAGCAAAGAAAAAGCAAAAAAAGAGCAAAGAAAAAGCAAAAAAAGAGCAAAGAAAAAGCAAAAAAAAAGAGCAAAGAAAAAGCAAAAAAAAAGAGCAAAGAAAAAGCAACAAAAAAGCAAAGAAAAAGCAACAAAAAAGCAAAGAAAAAGCAACAAAAAAGCAAAGAAAAAGCAAAAAAAGAGCAAAAAAAAAAGCAAAAAAGAGCAAAGAAAAAGCAAAAAAAGAGCAAAGAAAAAGCAACAAAAAAGCAAAGAAAAAGCAAAAAAAGAGCAAAGAAAAAGCAACAAAAAAGCAAAAAAAGAGCAAAGAAAAAGCAAAAAAGAGCAAAGAAAAAGCAAAAAAAGAGCAAAGAAAAAGCAACAAAAAAGCAAAGAAAAAGCAAAAAAAGAGCAAAAAAAAAGCAACAAAAAAGAAAAAAAAAAGCAACAAAAAAGAAAAAAAAAAGCAAAAAAAGAGCAAAGAAAAAGCAAAAAAAGAGCAAAGAAAAAGCAAAAAAAGAGCAAAGAAAAAGCAAAAAAAGAGCAAAGTAAAAACCAAAAAAAGAGCAAAGAAAAAGCAAAAAAAGAGCAAAGAAAAAGCAAAAAAGAGCAAAGAAAAAGCAAAAAAAGAGCAAAGAAAAAGCAAAAAAAGAGCAAAGAAAAAGCAAAAAAAAAGCAAAGAAAAAGCAAAAAAAGAGCAAAGAAAAAGCAAAAAAAGAGCAAAGAAAAAGCAAAAAAAGAGCAAAGAAAAAGCAACAAAAAAGCAAAGAAAAAGCAAAAAAAGAGCAAAAAAAAGCAAAAAAGAGCAAAGAAAAAGCAAAAAAGAGCAAAGAAAAAGCAACAAAAAAGCAAAGAAAAAGCAAAAAAAGAGCAAAAAAAAAGCAACAAAAAAGCAAAAAAAGAGCAAAGAAAAAGCAACAAAAAAGCAAAGAAAAAGCAAAAAAGAGCAAAGAAAAAGCAAAAAAAGAGCAAAGAAAAAGCAACAAAAGAGCAAAGAAAAAGCAACAAAAGAGCAAAAAAAAGCAAAAAAAAGAGCAAAGAAAAAGCAAAAAAAAAGCAAAGAAAAAGCAAAAAAAGCAAAAAAAAAGCAAAAACGAGCAAAGAAAAAGCAAAAAAAGAGCAAAGAAAAAGCAACAAAAGAGCAAAGAAAAAGCAACAAAAAAGCAAAAAAAGAGCAAAGAAAAAGCAAAAAAAGAGCAAAAAAAAGCAACAAAAAAGAAAAAAAAAAGCAAAAAAAGAGCAAAGAAAAAGCAAAAAAAGAGCAAAGAAAAAGCAAAAAAAGAGCAAAGAAAAAGCAAAAAAAGAGCAAAGTAAAAAGCAAAAAAAGAGCAAAGAAAAAGCAAAAAAAGAGCAAAGAAAAAGCAAAAAAAGAGCAAAGAAAAAGCAAAAAAAAAGCAAAGAAAAAGCAAAAAAAGAGCAAAGAAAAAGCAAAAAAAGAGCAAAGAAAAAGCAACAAAAAAGCAAAGAAAAAGCAAAAAAAAGCAAAAAAGAGCAAAGAAAAAGCAAAAAAGAGCAAAGAAAAAGCAAAAAAAAAGCAAAGAAAAAGCAAAAAAAGAGCAAAGAAAAAGCAAAAAAAGAGCAAAGAAAAAGCAAAAAAAGAGCAAAGAAAAAGCAAAAAAAAGAGCAAAGAAAAAGCAAAAAAAAAGCAAAGAAAAAGCAAAAAAAGAGCAAAAAAAAAGCAAAAACGAGCAAAGAAAAAGCAAAAAAAGAGCAAAGAAAAAGCAAAAAAAGAGCAAAGAAAAAGCAACAAAAAAGCAAAAAAGAGCAAAGAAAAAGCAAAAAAAGAGCAAAGAAAAAGCAACAAAAAAGCAAAGAAAAAGCAAAAAAAGAGCAAAAAAAAAACAAAAAAGAAAAAAAAAAAGCAAAAAAAGAGCAAAGAAAAAGCAAAAAAAGAGCAAAGAAAAAGCAAAAAAAGAGCAAAGAAAAAGCAAAAAAAGAGCAAAGAAAAAGCAAAAAAAGAGCAAAGAAAAAGCAAAAAAAGAGCAAAGAAAAAGCAACAAAAAAGCAAAGAAAAAGCAAAAAAAGAGCAAAAAAAAGCAAAAAAAAGCAAAGAAAAAGCAAAAAAAGAGCAAAGAAAAAGCAAAAAAAGAGCAAAGAAAAAGCAAAAAAGAGCAAAGAAAAAAAGCAAAAAGAGCAAAGAAAAAAAGCAAAAAGAGCAAAGAAAAAAAGCAAAAAAAGCAAAGAAAAAAGCAAAGAGAGCAAAGAAAAAAAAGCAAAAAGAGCAAAGAAAAAAAAGCAAAGAAAAAAGCAAAAAGAGCAAAGAAAAAAGCAAAAAGAGCAAAGAAAGCAAAGAAAAAAGCAAAGAAAAAAGCAACAAAAAAGCAAAAAGAGCAAAGAAAAAAAGAAAAAAGTGCAAAGAAAGCAAAGAAAAAAGAGCAAAGAAAGCAAAGAAAAAAGCAAAGAAAAAAGCAACAAAAAAAGCAAAAAGAGCAAAGAAAAAAGAAAAGAGCAAAGAAAAAAGAAAAGAGCAAAGAAAAAAAGAAAAGAGCAAAGAAAAAAAGAAAAGAGCAAAGAAAAAAAGAAAAGAGCAAAAAGAACAAAAAGAGCAAAAGAAAAAGAAAAAAAGAAAAAAAATGCAAAAAAAGCAAAAACAAAAAAAAAAAACGGACATGTGTTTCAAAATTTTTTTTTTTTGGTTTATTTTAATAAAAGAAATTAAAAAAATTGAACATAAGATATTGAAATTTATTTCTTCCATCGCATAGGATTAGCAAATCTCTCGACGGTGGCAATCTTTCTAGGGCAATTGCTCTTGACATATCTAAAGCCTTTGATAGGGTATGGCATAAAGGTTTACTTCATAAGATCGCTAGCTATGGTATAGCTGGAAAAGTATTCTCAATTATTAAATCATTTCTTTCTGATAGGTTCATGAGAGTAGTAGTTGAGGGGCAAAAATCAGAAGCTCACAGTATTAATGCTGGTGTCCCTCAGGGGTCCATCCTGGGCCCAACTCTTTTCCTGATCTACATTAATGATCTTCCAAATCTCATCCTTACATCATTTGTAGACATTTATGCTGACGACACTACCATCTATGGTAGCACATCTAAGACAGTAAATGACCAAGTTCTCTCCAATTCTCTCTCCTCTGATCTTGAGCACGTAGTACAATGGGGAAAAGAGTGGCTGGTTACTTTTAATGCATCTAAAACCAAGCTTCTCTCTTTACATCATCAACATTCTAATCCACATCTGGCATCAATTGAAATGAATGGCTCTCATCTTCAGGAGGCCTCAAGTTTTGACAAGCTTCTGGGCTTGACCATTACTCCTGATCTTAAATGGAACACGTACATCAAATCTGTTGCCAAGGCCGCTGGAAAAATGGTGGGATCTTTCTATCGATCCGGTAAATATCTCACTGCTGATGCTATTCTCTATCTATATAAGAGCCAGGTATGTCCAAGGATGGAATACTGTTGCCACATCTGGGCAGGAGCTGCTAGAAAGGACTTGTCCTGCCTTGATAGAGTTCAAAATAGACTTCGTAGCCTCGTAAGAGATGTCCTTTTCTCCTCCTTGCAACCTCTATCTCACAGAAGAGATGTTGTGAGTTTGTCTCTGATGTATCGTTATTTTCATGGAAAGTGTTCGACTGAGCTTCAATCTATGGTCCCCCCTCGTCAAACTTTCACAAGAAACACTCATCTAGCTGTAAACACTATCAATAATTCCCCCCACTCTTTATCTGTGCCTAAACATAAATGTAGATTCCATGAACAAAGCTTCTTTCTTAGAACTGCACGCCTGTGGAATTGTCTTCCGTTTTCCTGCTTTCCGGCTGACTACAATATGGTTGTGTTCAAGTCTAACGTAAATAAGTTCTTGATGAGCCGTTCCATATGTTATCAAATTTACCAAATTTTCATTACTAATGATTACTATATTGTCCAATTTCTTCTGTACACTCTTTAACCCTTATCCTTGAGTGGCCTCTTGGCCTTGATAATGTGGTGATGCCTATGTAAAAAAAAAACAAAAAAAAAAAAACACTTTCTGTAGGAATTACTCTTAAATACAGTAGAACCCCGGGATACGGTATTAAAAATTAGTAACAAAATACAGCACAGTATATAATACACATGCATATAATCAAATAACATTATAAATAACACTGTAAAACAGGGCAAATACCATAACCAGGGCCCAGAAAAACATTCCATATTGTAAACTGAAAAAAACGTATCCTAAGGTCACTGTATCCCGGGGTTCTACTGTAAATGGTTAATTTTGTGCACAGGTCTGGGTATAAATGAAGAAAATTACAAAGAGAAAAAAAGAGACTCATATAGGATTCAGGCGTTGGCATCAGACAATATAAAGCACTTGTAATGAGTGCTGCCTCACGACTTGGTTAACGGAACCAAATGATAGATGATGGCTGAATTCCTACAACCAATCTCCTTAACTTTGCACAAAAATAAGTATATAATCGAAAATAAATTTTAATGTTCATCATATTCGCTGAACACAAATCTAAGGGAATTAGGGTTTGCAATAATAATGAAAACAAATTTCTTGTGAAGCTAGGTAGAGGAGTTATTTGGTTTGGTTGTACTGTTTAGCAGCATACCAACACTTTTGGGTTATTTAAAGCCAAATCCAGCAATTTTGGAAAAAGATTTTATGCTTTGAGTTTTTTTTATATTCAAACATTTACTCATGGTGTTTGGTTTGATTTGTAAGAAAAATCGTTTTTGTTTTTGACTTTGCAGAACATGATTGAGTTTTGCAAAAGGAAAAGAAAAAAAAGCAATAACATCGATGTTTGGTGCATTTTAGGTCATGAAGCCAGTATCTTCAGACAACCTGATCTGGTAGCACCAGAATGAGTTATTCGTACAAATTCAACATTCACTTATCGTCAGACAATGTTAGTCAAGTGCTTATGATAACAATTACAAGAGGTTGTCTTGTCAGAAACACAGGTGCAAATTCTGTACACATCATTTTCCTCTTAGTGATTTTATTGGGTTATTCCCATCCTGTAGAGTAAATTAATCGTTATTCAAGAGTGTTACACATGCAAACAGTGTAAAAATAAAACAATTAGATATGTTCTTTAATAAAGTAAAACAATATAAACATTTTTTTTTATTCTTAGCTAACATTGTAAAAACTTTTCTATTTAAAATGCTATAACATTGCAAATTATTCACACACATTCTTAAAAAACAGAACACTAACCAAATACAAGTGAAAACTAAATTGCTTTCCAAATAAATTAGAATCTATTTCTAAAAACAAAAATAAAATGAGATTTTTTATAATAATTATAAACACTTGTTTAATAAAAATTTTACTTATATAAGTTATTTTTTCCTAATAATCAGTTGATTGAAAAAAAAAAAAAAAAAAAAAAAAAAGAAAAAAAATTTTTCCTTACATCATAATTACATTTCACTAATCTGTTAATTGAAAATTTTTTTAAGAAATTAAAATATTAAAACACGCATTTTATTTTTTCCTTACATCGACATCATATTTCATTAATATTGCATCCCTGTGCCTATTTTACAAGCATTTTAATGGAATGCTTTGATGCCCTCTTGACGTACATCAGAGCAGACAAACCTGGCAAACAGCAAAATCCCACCTCTTCACTGTTGAGGTCACTACATACCGACTTCTACTCCAATAGTTTCTTCCCTCGAGTTTTAGACTTTGGAATTCCCTCCCTGTTTACTGCGTCCCTAACTATACTAACCTGCAGAAGTTTAAATGTAATGCGAACAGACATCTTTCTGTTAAATTTCCTGAGTCCCCTGTTAGTCACAATCTCAAATAGTTTATTTTTTATTTTTACGTAATATGCTTTGTTTGGAGTGAAGATGAGATAAAAATAAAACAAAATCTAACGTCAATGATTGCTTTTCGATAACACTAACCAGAGCAGAACAAAACCGGCTCTCAAGCCAGTAAGAATCCGTTATCTATATATATTAAATGAAAGATGAGGAGTAAAAATTATATATAACTTTATTATATCATCAGAATAATAAGGAGAATTAAGAAAGAAAACCCCTCTTTAAGCCATAGCATTTCGAAGCTAAATGCTTCTCATCAGAAGAGGTGAAGGGCTAGAATTATACAAAATGCAAATATAGTTAAAAACTGGCTTAATAACATTTAGACATGAAATGAGAATAAAGGAATTGGATAATATGGTAAGAAATAAATCTTAAAAATAGGTACAATTTTCTTTTCTTAATTTTCCATATTCTGATGGTATAATAAAGTTATGACTTATTCCTCAATCTTTCATTTAATATTAATATTGTTCTTAATATTGTTGAGCCTTTCTTATTTTGATAAGTTTTGCTTTGTTAAAAATTTATTCTGTAATAACAATTGTGTGTGTGTGTGTGTGTGTATATATATATATATATATCAGGGGTCATGTCATGTGCTACTGGTACCATGTAACTCAGTACTACCTGCCTCATGGTCGGGTCACCGGCGACTAAAGGTTCCCCCACCAGACTTGTTTGGTGAGGAGGGCGGCTAGTCTCCCTGAAGGATTAAAAACAAGACCTTCCAAAGGGCGAATGAACTCTTTTTCTGGGTCAACGGCCAACTAGCACCTGTCTATTTGTGTGTGTGTGTGTGTGTGAATGTGTATTGGGGTGGAAAGGGCTCCCGTAAGCCGTGGTGAAGGCAACCTTTCTAGGAGAAGCAAATCTCTGATTTAAAAAAACCATAAAGCGGAAGACCATTACCCGCATTAAGCTGGTCTGCAGTTTAATTTGTTGCTGGCTATCTTGCTCTTGCTGGATCTCAACATTTTGAACCGAGAGAGAGACTTAGCTGTCGTACAAAGCTAAGACTCTGTAACATCATCTTTGTATAGATACTCCCTCAGGCATTTGGGCTCATGGATTTTAAATGTCGGAGGGAGTGGCACTCGTCTGACAAGAGACGTTGCAATCATCATATATATATATCTTGGCCTTTCTCTTTTGATGAGAAGCGGCAAGAACTGATTTCAATATACATTTTTTTTTAATGCGCTGGTCAATAGAAAACAAAATCTATTGAATAAAGTTGAAGTGAATGGCAAATAATTGTTTATCATTTATTAAGAAAAATATGTATGTGTGTGTGTATAATCCGCAAATTTGTTTATACTAATAAAAATGTGTGTGTGTATACACACACATTTTTATTAGAATAAACAAATTTACATGGTCGCGACACTGGACATGCTGATGTTTCGGACAAATGGTCGGTTAAAACCAGAAATCCTTGTCAGGCGACTTAATAAAGATTGCTTTCCATAGAATCAACCAGGAATTAAATGAAATTAGATCCATTTGAAGACTGGTGTCTTGTATGGAAAGCAACCATTAAGTCACCTGATGAGGATTTCTAGTTTTAACCGACCATTTGTCTGAAACATTAGCATGTTCAGTGTTGCCATCATGTAAATTTGTTTATATTAATATACATATATCTTGCTCTTCTTTGATTGAGCACTCTTAATAACTTTGGTAAATTCATTACTCTTGAATACCTTTAACCTTATATATATATAAAATCACCAGGTTGAAGGTATTCAAGAATGATAATTATGAAAATTAGGAGCTTGGTCTTAGATGCATTAAAGGTAACCAGCCACCTCTTCCCCCACTGTACCACACACTCAAGATCTGAGGAGAGAGAATCAGAGAGAACGTTGCCATTTACGGCCTTTGATGTGTTGCCATAGATAGTTGTGTCATCATAGAGTGCTCAATCAAAGGAGAGCAAGATATAATATTTACGCTGACACATTTTAAGGCATTGTAACAATGTCAAAAAAATTAATCATAAATGCAGTTTCAAAGAGTTAAGAAAAATCAATGCACACTTTTTTTTTAACTAATGTCAACTTAAAAATAGTCTCAGCTTTCATCAAACTCCTCGACTTAACATTCACAGGCAATATAAATTGGAGCAAATACATTGAAGATATTGCCAAGGCTGCTGCAAAGAAAGTGGGCTCTATCATGCTAGAATATTACTCACACCAGAAAGCATCTTATATCTCTTACAATACCACCATCTGATCCGAGTCCACACTATTGAACAGGCTCCAACCCTTGTTTCATCGTTGCATCCTTATTAGTGTTTTACGATTACTTTAATGGAATGTGCTCTGATGAACTCATAGCACTTGTGCCTCTTCAATGTACAGAGTCCTGACTAATCCAACAAGCAGCAAAATCCCACCCTTTCACTGTTGAAATCTCTGGATGGCGGAAAGCCTTCTACTATAATAGTTTCTTCTATACTTTGGAACTCCCATTTCCTGCTTCACTGACTGTACAAGCATGAAAAAGTTTAAATGTACTGTGAACAGGCATCTTGCTGCTGAACTCCCCTCAGTTCCATGTTATACACAATCCTAAATAGTAGTCTCTTATGTACTATGTGACAATATGCCTGAGAGTTCAAAATAGACTTTGTAGCCTCGTAGGGGATGTCCTTTTCTCTTCCCTGCAACCTCTTTCTCATAGAAGAGATGTTGCGAGTTTGCTTTATCGTTATTTTCATGGCAAGTGCTCGTCTGAGCTCCTATCTCTGCCCCCCCCCCCGCCAAACTTTCACAAGAAACACCCGTCTAGCAGAAAACACTATCATTAATTTCCCCCACTCTTTATCTGTGCCTAAACCTAAACGTAGATTCCATGAACAAAGCTTTCTTAGAACTGCACGCCTATGGAATTGTCCTGTTTTCCTGCTTTCCAGCCGACTACAATAAGGTTGTCTTCAAGTCTAACGTAAACAAGTTTTTGATGAGCCGTTCCATATAAGTAAACAAATTTACCGAATTTCCATTACTAACACTAACTTGAGTGGCTTCCGGGCCTTGATAAGTGGTGATCACTGTGTAAAAAAAAAAAAAAAAAAAAAAAAAAAAAAAACTATATTGTCCAACTTCTATTGTACACTCTTTAACCCTTATCCTCGAGTGGCCTTTTGGCCTTGATAAGCGGTGATGCCTATGTAAAAAAAAAAAAAAAATAATTTGAATTTTTAACAAAAACTGAACGGATATTTCATTTAGTGCATTATAAAAAATTCTTTTTTAATGGAAATTAAATTAAATAACCCTGGACATTTGGAATGATCATAGTGTATGAAATTGGTCTTTATGAAAATCTTCTCACCACAATCAGGAGGCACAAACTAAACTGGTTTGGCCATGTAACAAGAGAGAGGCTTGCTAAGACAGTGCTCCAGGGAACAGTCAGAGGAGGAAGAAGGAGAGGAAGAGTCTCGCTCAGCTTCAAGCATGTCCATTCTGTGATGTTGTCTTCCCATCTCTTCTGTCTTCCGAAGACAGAAGAAGAGATAGGAAGAATGGACATGGTTGAAGCTGAAGCAGTCAAATGTGAAAAGAACAGGGAAGGATGGAGACGACTGATTGACAGGTCATTTGTAGCACCCCAAGAGCAACCGCCACGGAGCGGGTGAAGGTGAAGAATCTCCTGCTGGCATTGGTTTCCGATATTTTTCTAGTCAGAATTCTTTCTAGAAAGACACGGGGTACTTACGGGAGGGAGCACATGAAGGTTGCCAACATTTTTTTTTTTTTTACATGGATAATCACCACTTACCAAGGCCCAGAAGCCACTCTGGGATAAGGGTTATTGTGTGTACAGTAATCAATGAGATAGTATCGTAGTAATAGTTAGTATTGGAGATTTGATAAAGTATCATTACTTAAGGGGGCGGTTCATCAGGAATTTATTTGTGTTGGACTTGAAGACATCCAAGTTGAAGTCCGGGGGGAGGGGGGAAACAGGCAAGCGGCAGAGAGTTCCACAGGCGTGCAGTTCTAAGAAAGAAGCTTTGTTCATGGAATCTACATTTTGATTTAGGCACGGATAAAGAGTGGGGAAAATTATTGACAGTGGTTTCAGCTAGTCGGGTGTTTTTTGTGAAAGATTGGCGAGAGGGGGGGGGGACCAGAGTATGGAGCTCAGACGAGCACTTGCCATGGAAGTAACGATAAAGCAAAGACAGGCTCGCAACGTCTGTTCTGTGGGAGAGAGGCTGCAGGGAAGAGAAAAGGGCATCCCCACCAAGCCACAAAGTCTATTTTGTACTCTGTCAAGGCAGGATAGGCTGTTTTTAGCAGCTCCTGCCCAGATGTGGCAGCAGTACTCCATCTTTGGACATACTTGGCTTTTATATAGATAGAGAATTGCATCATTAGTGAGATATCTTCTGGAGCGGTAGAAGGATTCCACCATTTTCCCAGCGACCTTGGCTACAGACTTGATGTATGTGTTCCATTTCAGATCAGGAATAAAGGTCAAACCCAGAAGCTTATCAAAACATGGGGCCTCCCCTAGACGAGAGCCATTCATTTCAATCGATGCCAGATGGGGATCAGAGCATTTATGATGTAATGATAGGAGTTTGGTCTTAGATGCATTAAAAAGGTAACCAACCACCTCTTCCCCCACTGTACCACACACTCAAGATCTGAGGAGAGAGTATCAGAGAGAACAGTGTCATTTACGGCCTTTGATGTGTTGTCATAGATAGTCGTGTCATCAGCATAGATGTCAATGAATGATTTTAGTGAAAGTGATTTTTGTGAAACGAACTGGATTTGAACTTGGGACACCCAGGTCCTCTGTGTTGTTAACTTGATCATCACGGTCACCTCTCATTGGGAATTAATTCCTATATTTTAAAGTCAAATCTGCGACAAGACACTGTGTCTGCATGCTTTTCACCTATATGTAATAGTTGGTTCTTGTTCAGAATTGTCCTTATCTAAAACAAAAATAAAAGGAAAAAATCTATATGATGTACATATCTGCGACAGAACGAATATCATATTCCAAAAATCACATTAATTCATTAAGTAGTTTTATTTTAATCTAGATATTAAAAACTGTGACCACTATGTGTACGCATGTTTCTAATCTCTATAAGACATCTCTTTTCTAATTTATTTTTAATGAAATATTTAAAAAAAATAAATAAATAAATAAATGCAATTGCAAATCCTATTAAAAAACACAAAAAAAAAACTTATGAAATAAAATCTACCACAATGCGTTTATTTCTTTGTAAACAAATCAGCCATTTAAATCTTAATAGGTGAAAAAAAAAAGGTATCATTTTATTACCCTTCAAAATGTGAAAGAAATTTGGAAGCATTTAAACTGTTGAATAGAAAGTGATCTAATCTGCTTTGAAATTTTCAAGAAATTCTTCATGTATTAAAAGATTAAAAGTTTTAAAGCTATTTTTACATAAATAAAAAATTATAAGTAGCTATTGATTTCGTTTTATAACACAGTTTGGTTCAATTAATAATTTAATGACTAATCGGGACGATAAATGTAACTTTCAAAATATTTAAATGTTTAGAAGATTACAAAATAGATTTAAAAAAAAAAAAAAAAAAATCCTTCACTGAATTATCATATGGATTATTTGGACTATTGTTCTCATCTTCAGTGTTATTTTCAAAACATTTCAATCAATATAACCTTCGACCTTCAGGTGTATCTTGTAAAACTCTGGAATCTGCACAGAATTTCAAATTGAATCCTTTATTTAATCAACATGGGTAGCATGCTCTCGTTCCATCAACCATGACTGTGTAGAAGTTCTAATTTGCAATAGCGGGTTTGAGCATTGTCCGCACTGAGGACTGAAATTTCCACCTCTCAAAGCCCGTAACATACAAATACGTTATCTTTTATGCTTTCGGGAGTTACTCTTCTGAAGGTTGAACGTTCAATTCTCAGTGCGAGCGATACTCAAAAATATTAGGTTGGTGCAAAAATAATGTCATATTTTGATATATATATATATATATATATACACACACACACCGATAAAAAAACATGATTTTTGTACCAACCTAACACAACTGCGATCTACTTAGGATTTCTACCCAGTCATGACTGATAGAAAGAAAGCATGCTATCATTGTGGATTAAATAAAGGATTCCGATCAAAATTCCATGCAGATTCCAGAATTCGACAAGATAATCTGAAAAAGGTCAGAAGTTACATCGACTGAAGCGTTGCGAAAAATAACACTTGAGATGAGAACATTAGTTTGAACAAGTGAAGCATGCATGGTCCCCCATGAGCGCGCAGTGAACGAAGCATAAAAACTAAGTTCAGCATTTGCCCTCCCCCCCATTTAGCCCCAAAAGTCCCCAGAGGTCAAATCCTGATGAAAATGAACAAACGGTGCAGTTTTAGGCCTTAACATATGTAAATTTGAGTTCTGCACCATGCAAAAAAAGAAATGACCAAGTCTATCATTGGCTGAGAGACACACAACGATGCGAGATGCCTCAATTTATTGTATTTTTTGTCGATCGTTCTTTAATGGGTCTTTAGCTGGTTAAAATAATTTTTAAGGGGGTAAAATTGAAAGAAATCAGAACTTGCCAAACGTGCGTTAGCTTAAACTACTCTTATACGCATGCACAAATCATTAGACATTTTTATACGTTTATTTTTAATGATTTCATATCCAAATGACGATGGTCATCACAAGCTTTTAATGCTATCAGTTTTGATTTCAAGACTAGCTGATAGCACTCAAATCATAATTTTTTTGTTTTTAATTTTTAAATCATGACTATATATTGGGTACAATAGCATATGAAATAATAAAGAATTGCCTCTATAATGATATATACAACAGGGCTCTACATTGCGAGTGAAACAGTCACAATGGCGAGTGATTTTTCAAAATGGCGACTAGAAATAATGAAACGCTTATCTTTTGGCAATTGCATTTCTTTCACTGACAATCTTCCAAAACTCACTACTGAGTGAAAAATATCTTTTTAATTTTTTTTTTTTTAATAAAACGAACAAAGTTAAATCATTTAAACAATAAAAATTTAATAGAACAATATACTTTTTTTTTTTTTAACAAAGGCCGTTAAAAAAGAAAAAAAATAACATCTGAAGAAATTATCAACATAAAATTTGAATTACACGTAAAAAAAAACAAAAAAACAAACAGAAAAACCTTTTATGATGTACATACTAGTCACAGAACGAACATGTCATATTCTAAAAATCATGTGGGTTTGGCTAGTAACTTTTCTATTTGGCTAGTAAACGAAAATATTTAGTTGTCAAAGGTCAACTAAAGATAAATTTGTCCATAGAGCCCTGTACATAATCCGGATAAATTAAAATATCATATTTAAGCGTATTTTATGACCGGACAACGCCGGGAGCCGATCTATTCGAATATAAAAAGTATTTAATGTTCTATTTTAGGCCCTTTTTAAAATGGTTTTCAACAAAAGCATTGGATAAAGAGGTCAACATTTATGATGAAATCGGTTTCAAAAGTCAATGATTAGAATCTCATTGTTTTTTATTTATTTTGCGAGTGGATGGGTTTTGGAGTGGATGGGTGTTGAGGTATGTGTGTGTGAGACTAAGTATGATAAATTCTGATTTTAAAAAAGCAAAAAGACAAAATTAAATTGATGGCAACTCCGATAGTATTCATTTTCATAAAAGAAATAAATTTGGGAGTTTGACATCTTTGTTCCATCCATGGAGGCTTTGTAATGCACAACTTAAGCAAAGATTGGCTTTTTGGTTAGAAACAAAGTTTAGCATCCGTTTTAATACTGCACTTTATCTTTTCTATCCTTGGTTGGTGGACGAAAATTCTTTATGGGCAATTTTTTATTTGACATAAAAAGAAATAGATGAATAAAATAATTTTTATTAAAAATTCTTTAAAAAGCCAAACGATATAAGATTTCTTTTTCTTTAAAAGATATGTTTATTTACTTTTTAAAAACATGCTACCTTTCACTCGTATATAAGCATTCTCAAGCGTTTTTTTTTCTTTTTATAAATCATATGGCGATGTAAAAATCTGTGTTATAAGTCCACTGAGCGTTAAAGGGACAGTTTGAAATCTTTTATAAAGAACTAGCAGGGTTACCCGGCGTTGCCCGGGTGTTTGGAAGTGTGTGTGGTGTTAAATAAAAAAAGAAACCGGGGGGGGGGGGGGGGTAGGATCGAACCTGAAGCCCTGGGCCGAAGTTTGAAAATAAAATCGGCCAGCCAGAATGAGTTACTGAAAGATGTTTGAATTTATTTAAGTAAGAACGAAATTGACAGGTGCGCGCACGGCTATTCAGCAAATGAGGTCAATGACAAGGTTTGTTTGTTATAAGCGAAGTAAGAAAAGAAAACAATGTTAAAACTTAAGCGGGGGGGGGGTAATCAAAACATCGAAAAAAAAAAAAAAAAAAAAAAAAAAAAACTAACGTAAGGCAAACGAACGTTGTTAAATGTAAAAATCGAAAAAACAAAAAAAAAACCCAGAAAAACGAACACGTGAAAAATGGCTTAAATAAGCCTGTTTCGATATTAAAATTTAAAAAAAAATCGGTGGGTACCCGGGTGTTTTTGGGTGTGTGGTTGGGGGTGGATAAGCGAAGTAAAAAAAGAAACAGAAAAACGAACGTTATGTGAAAAATGGCTTAAATAACATAAAAAAAAAAAAGACATCTCACACCACGATTCGAACCCAAAACGTTTAAATAATGAACAATGCGCTAACCAACTGACCTAATGCGACGTACATGAAATTTAGTCAGTTTTTCAACTATTTAAAGTAAATCAGGTCATGACGTCATCTGACGCATGCGTAGAACCGGTTGTCGTCACGAGAGGACCGTTTTTGTCGACCCCCCCCCCTGTCGAAAATTGTCGATTTCGGGGTGAAAAAAATGAACGTTTTTGGCTAATTTTTCAATATTTTTCAAGCGAAGGATGGAGCTTCAATATGATACAGAGTTTAGCGGACACACAAACACACATTTTTGCTTTTATATATATATATATAGAAGACTTCAAACTTCATATTAAAAAAAAAAAAAAGCCGAGCATGTGAGGTCCCACTCCACAAGTGAAAAATTTACTTTCACCATGACTAACGTTTATGAAAAATTTCCAAAAATCCAAGACATGGTTATTGAGAAAAGTGCAAACATACGAATGGATGAACAGGAGTGAATTACTAGGTCTAATCCCTCCTTTGTTGGAGGGGGGGGGCAGATAAAAAAAAATGCTACCTTATTTTAATAAAATAATTTTCACTAGCGGGACCTATGGAAATTCCACAAGGGACTCATTTGTATGTAATATATTCTGCAGATGTTCAGTGTAAATGGAGACTGATCTTATAGCTTTTTTGTTAAAACTGCAGAAGTATTTATCTAAGCTAGCATGAACACCCAGTAAAGCCCGGTCATAAAGTATGACTAAATATATTTTAATTCTTGCAGATTTTTTATATATTATCTGGAAGTTAATGTTCTAGCGAGTTTTATATAAAGTTGCGATTACAAAAATTGCAAAAAAAATATATTCATGACTTGAGTGCATTAGCTAGAATCAAAACCGAAATGAAAAAACATATACATACACACACATATATATATATATATATAGTAATTTATAAAAATATATATGGCATACACATATATATATATAATTCGAGTTCCTTTGGCCATAATCGAAACCAAAACTTCAGAAGAATTCTTGATAAAATTATTAAAAAAAATAAATGACTTAAGTGCCATCAGCTATAATCAAAACCAAAACTTATGAAGAATTCTTGGTAAAATTATTTATGACAAGAAATGGAAGTACATAACAATTAAACGACCCGGATGCAAGTGTGACACAGAAAATAACACACATGCTATCATTAATATATATAGATTACATTTGCTGCAGATATATTCACTGTGGCATAACTACAAAACAATTTCCAGTCCACACGATTTTCCATAGACTTGAAACACCATTTGATGAAGAGGATCTTTTTCCGAAAAATATTACGGAACACTGTCCCACACATCAAAATCATTGTATAGAAGTTCTAACTTTTCAAGTAAGATATTCAGATACAATTACAGATTTCATTCTAAATTCCCAATTCAGATAGAATTACTGATTTCGATTCTTTAGAAATCTCTAAATATTTTACTATAGTTACCCCCCCCCCACATGTTAACACGTGTTTTTATTTTCTCAAACATATAAACAAACTTGTGAGGGATGGTTTTTAGCTTTACTGGTTGTTTAAAATCAAATGTTTATTTTTTTTAACATTTCAACCAACAGTGGAATATTTTTCTTTAAACAAAATCAAATAAAGAAAATTAAAATAATTGCTTTTGACATCGTAAAATAGGCACACATTTTTCAGATTTCAATATCCCCAAAAGTTCAGATTCCTGATTCCGAACCATGTTTTTTTTTTTTATCTTCCCTACTCAACACCGACAACTTTCCATTTCTGGAATTATAATCTAATACTTCCCTCAATACATATCACAATGTTTTAAACAAACTACATCTTAATTTTTATTTTTGTCCTAATCCAGAGTGCACTTTAGCTAGTCAGAATCAAATATCCCTTGTCAGATGCAATACTATTTAGGTTTAAAGGCATGAATTGTATCAGCTGTTCATTATATAATAGTTATTCACCTTTCCTTTCACCATCTAAAACATTCATATAAAATTCAAAGGATTTCAGAATACACTGCATTTCTTGTATTATTTTCCTCTCTTCTGTGTATGTACGGATGAAGTATGCACGGCATCAAGGTGACAAGGGAATATAAAAACATTTAAAGTTTTCCCCTTACAACACTTTTCGGTCTGTAGTGGAATGGGGGGGGACATAAATGGGTGGTAACATTTAATGCTACTAAGACTAAACTTCTTTCTTTTAACAACTACAAGAAGCCTTCTCCAATCTGCCAATTGTCATGACAAATAACACCAGAACTAAAAACTCATCTTTCAAACTCATTTAACATTCACAAGCAACATGGATTCGAAAAAAATACATTGCGGACATTGCCAAAACTGCTGCAAACAAGGTGGGCTCCCTCTACCATGCAAGAAAATTACTCACACTAGAGAATATCTTATATATTTCAGGGCTCTACATTGCGAGTGAAAGTTGCATTTGCAAGTGATTTTTCAACGTGGCGACTACAAATAATGAAACACTTATCTTTTGGCGATTGTATTTCTGACAATCTTTCAATGCTCACTAATGAGTGAAAATATCTTTTCAACTTTTTGTTTTAATAAAACGAACAAAGTTTTAATAAAATGAACAAATTTAAATTAAAAATAAAAGTTGTATAGAACAATATACTTTTTTTTTTAATTAATAAAACGAACAAAATTAAATTTAAATTAAAAATAAAAGTTGTATAGAACAATATACTTTTTTTTTTTACAAAGGCTGTTTAAAAAAATATTTGAAGAAATTAGAATGCTTATACGTTCAAGTACCAACATAAAATTTGTATATTTAGAATTACACTTATTAAAAAAAAAATTCACAGAACTAAAATGTCATATTCTAAAAATCATGTGGATTTTGCTAGTAACTTTTCTATTTGGCTAGTAAACGAAAATATTTAGTTGTCAAAGGTCAACTAAAGATAAGTGTGTCCGTAGAGCCCAGGTCTATCTGAAACCACTATCAATAATTTCTCCCACTCTTTATCTGTGCCTAAACCTAAATGTAGATTCCATAAACAAAGCTTCTTTCTAAGAACTACACATCTGCGGAACTCTGTTTTGCCGTTTTCCTGCTTTCCAACTGACTACAATATGGTCGTCTTCAAGTCCAATGTAAACAAGTTCTTGATGAGTAGTTTCCCTTTAGTAATCCAAAGCTCATTACTGAGCAAAAAATATCTTTTCTCTCCTTTTTTTTTAATTAATAAAACGAACAAAATTAAATTTAAATTAAAAATAAAAGTTGTATAGAACAATATACTTTTTTTTTAACGAAGGCTGTTTAAAAAAATATTTGAAGAAATTAGAATGTTTATACGTTCAAGTATCAACATAAAATTTGTATATTTAGAATTACACTTGTAAAAAAAAAAAAAAAAAAAAAAGAAAAACCTTTGATGTACATACTCGTCACAGAACGAACATGTCATATTCTAAAAATCATGTGGGTTTGGCTAGTAACTTTTCTATCTGGCTAGTAACCAAAAATATTTAGTTGTCAAAGGTCAATTAAAGACAAGTTTGTCCGTAGAGTCCTGTATCTACAAAGTCACAATTCGCCCATGCATGGAGTATTGTTGCCACATCAAGAAGAATCTACTGTTAGTCACTTCCTTGTAGAGAGGGTTAAAAGAGTCAAATCTAATAGGTCCCGCAATATCGTACAAGCTCCAACCTCTGTCACATCGCCACAATATTGCATCTCTGCATGTATTTTACAAGTATTTTAATGGAATTTTTTTTTTTTTACTTAGGCATCACCACTTATCAAGGGCCACTCGAGGATAAAGGTTAAAGTTTTATAGTACTTGTACCTCCTCAACGTACATACTCCTGACTAACCTAAAAAGCAGCAAAATCACACCCTTTCACTGTTGAAGTGCCGACATGTTGGAAGGCCTTCTAATAGTTTCTTTCCTCGAATTGCAAGACTTTGGAATTCCCTCCATTTCCCTGATTGTCAAGTTGTTTGTTTTTTTACCAGTCAGATTTCTTTTTTAATGTAGGGTGCATTTTTTTTTTTTAATACAAAACTTTAATAAAATTGTTTAAAAACATTTTAATAAACAGGAGATAATTATTTTAATTTTTAATGTTCCATTCAATAAATTGGACATTTTAAAACATTTTAATATAATTTATTGTTGCTAAAGTTAATGTTTAAAAAAAAAATTAAATACGATCCCTTTTAATTCTCAGTCAATATAAGAAGCAATTTTTATTTTTGTTCCGGTATAGAATGCCTATTTTATCCAAATTGCTAGATTTTCCCTACAGATATGTCTAGGAAGTTTCTTTAAAACCTGAAGTCTTTCATTGAAAAATTATTTTGTCAGTAAGTCAATTAATCTCCTGTATCGCTGAATAGTTTTTCTTACATGAACAAACTATAGTACCAATGTTCTTAAAGGGATCCATCAGTTGTTTACCATGAAACACCGTTTTGGGGATTTAATATATGCCATATATTTTGCCATATAAGACGACCTTTAAAGTTTAAAAAAAAAAATCATCTTTAAAAACCAATATGTAATAAGATACCGGCTCTTGCCTAGGCTAAACAAGCAGGATTTCGTGATTTAGCAGTTGTCTTATACAACCGATATATGATAAATTTATTAAAATTTGCACCAATCTTGGCCCTTGTCTTATCTGACGGTCGCTTTAGATGCAGAGAAATATATTATATATATTAGTGTTGGGACGATTAATTGGAATCGGAATCAGGAATTGTAAAAATCTGAACATTGGGGGGGGGGGGGTCGAAATCGGAAATATTGGTGCCTATTTTTTTTTTTTTTTTTTTGATTTTGTTTAAAGCAAAATCTTCCATTGCTGGTAATATTAATAAATTAGTAACTATTCATTGATTTTAAAATACAAGTGAAGCTAAAATCGATAGATCATCCTCCACAAGTGTATTTTGACGTTTAGGAAAATATCTGCATATTTAACATGTGTTTTTTGTGAAAATCGGGGAAAACAACAATTTTATAGTGAAATATTAGACATTTATAAAGAATCAGAATTGGTAATTGTATTGGAATCGGGAAAAATATTGGAATCGTCCCATCACTAATATATAGATATACATATTGTAGTTTTACACTGATGCAATACAAACCGCACGAAAAATATTTCCAATGATTGCTATATTTTTAATAACAAAATAGCATAGCCGACAATATCTATATTACAATGACCACATGCCAACAATACTCCACGCGTGGGTGAATTATGTCTAACTACTTTTGTGAGGAGACGAGTAAATAGCGACATGTAAAAATGAAAAATTCAAGCTGTGCATTTCATACTATTTCAACCTTAAGCATGACAAACAGAACCAGAGAGAGGGGTGAGGAAACGTATAGAAACAATACTTCATAAGAAAATTTAAAATAATAGTAATGACAGCCCACTCCCTTTAATCAATAAAGCCCTCTCACCACCCCCTTTTGCTTTCATTTCTGTTATTGCCACAAATTGACCAATTAATTTCCTGTTGGCATGTCTGAAACAAATCATCACGGACAAGAGACATTCAATCGTTTCGATAATCAAATCCAATTGGATGGGAATAAAGGTTTTTTTTTTTTCTAATTGGGGAATAAACAAAAAAATTCCATATTGGGTCAGATTATAGTAAGGGATTGTTTGTTTGGTGTTTTTTACGGCATATCAACCCTTTTCGGATTATTTAACGCTGAATCCGATCATTCTGATAAAGTTTTTATACTTCAATTTCTTTACATCTTCCGAGTATTTATTTATGTTTAGTTTGGTTGTTTTGTAGAGAAAAATTGTTTTTGTTTTTGATTTACAGAACATGATTCAGTTTTGCAAAGGGAAAGAAGAAAAAAATAACATTAATGTTTGGTGCATTTTAGGTCAGGAAACCGGTATCTTTAGACAGCCTGATCTGGCAGCAGCAGGTTGAGATGAAGAGTGGGCCCGTTTAGCGAGCAATAAACTATGCAACATACAGAAACAAAAATATTTTATCACATTAAACCCCCCACCACCACCAAATCATCTATGTGAATACTTTTTTTGAAAAAGAAATATAAAATACAAGTTAGTACAAAAACAAAATCATCTATTTAAATACTTATTTTTGTAAAAGTAAAAATACAACACTTTCCCTGATTTTCTTTCACACCGATTTAATTATTTTTTAACCAAATTGGGATTCTTTAATATGAGGAACCAATTCTGATCTAACACCATTTACTGCAGGCATCGAATGTAGAGTCCTAGTTTACCAATAACAATATGCAACACTCAATAAGCACAGGACACATGTGGCAATTTTGATATGCAGAAAATGGCATGGAAAAATTAATTTCTGGTCTTCTTTTTGCCGAATTACATAGTTTTTTTTGCAAAAGTGTAACTTGAGAATCCTAGTGATAAAAATGGTGAGATTCCATCAGGATATTTCAGTGATGGAAAAAAAAAAAAAAAAATTCAACCCTGGCATGTTGGCAAACTACTGGAATATAAAAATGGCGGATAGCACTCAACACAAGAAGGTTAAGAGGACAAATGTTGATTAAGCTGACAATTCTTTAATAATAAAAGATGATTTATAGTACACTAGCCGGGGGGGGGGGGTACCCGGCGTTGCCCGAGTGTTTGGAGGTGTAAAAAGAAAAAAGTTTTAGTAAGAAGGTAGGATTGAACCCCAAAATCTTGACGCAAAGGTGGAAACGAAAGGGGAGAAAAAAAGGCAGCCACCTAAACATCTCGGCCATGAGGGAAGAGGAACTGATAACCATGTTCAGTTAAGGATTATAAAGTAAAATATACAGGTGCGAGGAAGTGGCGTGATATTTGACCTAGGTTTGCGCTGCAAGCCAGTTACTGTTTCCCCCACTTTTCACTTTTTGAAGACGCGGCGAGCTGGTAAAAGTCGGGCAAATTAAATACACACGCGACCCCCATTGTTAAGTCATAGATATCATCGTTTAGACGTGATATAAAAAGTTTTAAGGAGTTACAGCTGTTGCTCAAACGAAGAATCTATAAGTCATCTATATGCAATGTGATGTTTTATGGAAGTGAAACACGGCCAGTGAGAATTACGAATATCTGTTGCATATCGAAAAATAAGAGAATGATATGACTGATGTGTGATGAGAGCTTGAAAGACTTAGATCTGATGATGTCCGAAGAGAATTAAATCTGGACAGTATAAGGAGATGAGTGCAGAACAGGAGACTTTGTTGGTTTGGCCACATTGAAAGAATGAATGAGAATGGTTGGGTTAATAGATGTAAAAGAGTTGAGATAGAAAAGTCAGTCGGCAGAGGAAAGCGAAGAGAAATATGAAAATGATAAGGATGAATTTGAAAGGAAGATAAATGAAGACCTGGTCAGAGATAGGCGAGTTCAAAGCCAATTTCTAAAACATCCAATCAAATAGAATATTATGACAATTTTTTACATTTTAACTCGAAATACTGAAAATTTAATAAAAAAAGTTATTTTAAACTCAATGTATTCAAACAGTGGAAACACTTACTCAAACATGCACACGAAAATTGGACATAGAAAAAAAAATCTCAATCTTCGATAAAAATAAAAGACCACAAATAAGCGACATGCCACATTAAAAAAAACAAAACAAAAATAAACAAGACAAAAAATTCTCAGTTTTTTTATGAAATCTACACGAGTTGAAAATCAGAATCTATATATTAATATCATAGTATCTTTAATGAATGTACATACGTGTGTCACAGTTTCCAGATTATACATTATTCGAGCGGGAGATCTAATTTATTAAAAAGGAGGATAACTAGGGCTAGGACAACAGCATATTCTTTTCATTGTTTTGACTTTCGAGTGTGTATGTGTTGATATCTTATATGCTTTTATATAGAGTGATGTGGTTCTCGGTTGATTAACTGTGTCGGATATAACTCGAGTTAAAAGAATGAAAAGAATATTCTGTTGTCATAGCCCTAGTGATAACATACCACAAACGTTAAATTATTAGTATATATTTATTTATTTATTTATTTTTTTTTACATAGGCATCACCACTTATCAAGGCCCAGAGACCACTCGAGGATAAGGGTTATGAGTGTACAGTAGTCAATTGGACAATATAGTAATGGAAATTCAGTAAATTTGTTAACTTAAGTGGAATGGCTCATCAAGAACTTGTTTACGCTGGACTTGAAGACAGATTGTAGTCGGCTGGAAAGCAGGAAAACGGAAGACAGTTCCACAGGCGTGCACTTCTAAGAAAGAAGCTTTGTTCATGGAATTTACGTTTAGGTACAGATAAAGAGTAGGGAGAATTATTGATAGTGTTTTTAACTAGATGAGTATTTCTTGTGAAAGTTTGGCGAGGGGGGACTATAGATTGAAGCTCAGTCGAGCACTTACCATGAAAATAACGATAAAGCAGAGAAACTCGCAACATCTCTTCTGTGAGATAGAGATTGCAGGGAAGAGAAAAGGACATCTCCTACAAAGCTACAAAGTCTATTTTGAACTTTATCAAAGCAGGACAAGACCTTTCTAGCAGCTCCTGCCCAGATGTGGCAACAGTACTCCATCCTTGAACGTACCTGGCTCTTATATAGATAGAGAATTGCATCAGCAGCGAGATATCTACTTGATCGATAGAAGGATCCCACAATTTTTCCAGCGGCCTTGGCAACAGATTTGATGAACATATTCCATTTCAGATCAGGAGTAACGGTCAAGCCCAGAAGCTTGTCAAAACATGAAACCTCCCCAAGACGAGAGCCATTCATTTCAATTGATGTCAGATGGGGATCAGAGCGTTGATGTAAAGATAAAAACTTGGTTTTAGATGCATTAAAAATAACCAGCCACTCATTTCCCCATTGTACTACGTGCTCAAGATCAGAGGAGATAGAATCGGAGAGAACTTGGTTGTTTACAGTCTTAGATGGTAGTGTCATCAACAAAAATGTCTACGAATGATTTAAGAATGTGACTTGGTAGATCAGGTAGAGAGTTGGGCCCAGAATGGACTCCTGAGAGACTCCAGCATTAATACTGTGAGCTGATTTTTGCCCATCAACTACTACTCTTCTGAATCTATCAGAGAGAAATGATTTAATAATTGAGAAGACATTTCCAGCTATACAATAGCTGGAGATCTTGTGAAGTAAACCATTATGCCATATCCTATCAAAGGCCTTTGATATGTCAAGAGCAATTACCCTAGAAAGGTTGCCTCCGTCGAGATTTGCTAATCCTATGAGATATAACTGTAAGCACATCTGCTGTAGATCTAGCAGAACGGAAACCATATTGTGTGTCACTAAGGTTATTTTTGCTGAGATGGTCGATTACTTCTCTATTGAACAGGTTCCAGCAACTTTAGCGACACTAATTTAATGTTCGTAGTATGTTATCAGCTTCTATCATCCTTTTTAATAAATAAGATCTCCCGATCACTGAAAACGCAATGCAAAAAAAAAAAAAAATTTTGTTTTTTCAAAATGATGCTTTTGAGAAACTAAAATATACCTTCTTAGTCTTCTGGCTATGATCCAAGGGTAGTATCTGTTTTGTCTAAAGGTGATATCGTGGGTTTTCTGTTCGCACCAGGTGTCCATACAATGAAGATATGTCACAGACTATAAGGACATTGGAGATAAACTGTAATGTCCAGATATATTCTGACACTACATTAACCAGATTATCTACAATAATATTGCAAGGTCTCCATTCACACAGAACGTCCACAGAATACCTAGCAATATATTACATATTAAAGATGTTGCTGTGGAATTTCCACAGGTCCCACTAGTTTTAATAAATATATTAATGTAAAAAACAAAAAAAAAACCTGCATTTTAACTGGTCTCTGAAGCATTACAATTGTAAAATTACAATGAATTCAGTGGAAATACTTTTACTACTCACTTCACTACATCTGCAGTTAGCAATTTCCTAACTTCCGACACAAAAAAGGAAAAGTGATTTGACTTTGTGACCTTTACTTGCTTAACGTACAAACTCAATAATTGGGCCAGAGTTTTTTTTTTTTTTTTGTGAAAACCACACAATGCCAATAATGATCAACAAGAAACCCATCATCAGTGAAAATGGACTTTTTCACAAGCTATTGGGATTAAGAATACGAAATTTATTAGCAATCACAAATGAAAACTTCAATCTGAAACATTTGAATTGTTTTTTTGTTTTTCCTCAGCGTTTGCAAATTGTTTATCAACAACCATGACAATCGGGTGCACATTTGAAACCACACCTATTCTGGTTCAATTGTACAATAGTGGCAAAATAGTTGGAAAAAAAAAGTTTGATTTAAGTATAAAATACATAATACTTGACTAATATTAGGAGGAACTTGTTTTTTTTTTTTCCTGTTTTCTGACCAAGAAAGCAAGATAAACTGAGTGTGTAAAATAAGAAAAAAATGTTGACAGTTTTTTCTGCATATGGTTAGGTTAAAGTAAAAAAGTGGATTTTTTTTTTTTTTTTTTAACTCTTATTCACCCCAAACAAACCATCGAAATGTAAGGGCTAATGTGAATTATAGACTTTCTAAGCTGAGCAGTAAGAGGTCTGTTTGACATAAAATTTAAATTTTTGCATATTAGTACAGTCAGGGAAGCAAGACACAGGGAGGAGGAATTCCAAAGTTTAGCAGTTTGTGGTAAGAAATTATTAGAATAGAAAGCTTTAACATGTAGAGACCTTTATAGTGAAGAGGAGAGATTTTTCTATTTGGTGGGTCAGGTATTTGACTGAAGAGGGTACTAGTGCTAAGTTCGTCAGGGCACATTTCATTAAATTACTTGCAAAACGAACACAGAGATGCAACATTGTGGTGATGGGACAGGGGTTCGGGTTACGTGTTAGGAGAGGACGTTATCAACAGGAAGTCCAAAATAAGGCTTAGTGAAAAAGATAGCAAAGTCTCTCTTTAGCAAATGAGTTGATTCAGTTTGAATGTCTTTTTCAAAGCTCTTTCCTGTGCAAATCTAATTGGGAGGGGGGAGGGGGGATGCTTAAAAATTCCTTCCTGTTGAACAGTGAAACATGTTGAAATGTTTGGAAAACCATGTCAAAACAAATAGACAACCATAATGAAGAGTTCTAGCTGGCATGACAATTGCGATAGATTCTTTTTTTTTTTATATGAAACATTTTTTATAAGGTATTTTGAAAGGTCTCAAGCATCTTTTTTTTTTTTTTTTTTTTTTGAATCGCATAAAATTAATATCAAACTGATATTTGTCTTCAAATTTTCATTGAAGTCAGAAACTATTTTCTAATAGACGTTATAAAATTTGGTCTGGCCATAAATTAAGGATATAGATAACTCTTGTATCAGTAGAAAATTTATGGCCAAACGTTTAGAGCACGAATTCTAATATTCAAATTAAATACCATTAAAATATTATTACAAAGCCACTCCTTATCAACCATCCTGTCAACATAACAAGTGTCCCTCAATCCCAACTCATTGTGAGAGAGACAGAAAAAAAAAAAATGGCATAACTTTTGAACAATAAGGAAGCAGAGAGAATCTAATATTGTATGTTAAAACTCAGTCTAAATAAGTCCAATATTTGATAATTGTTGGTTGGTTGGTTGTTTTTGTTTTACGGCATATCAACTCTTTTCAGGTTATTTAATGCCAAATCCAAAGATTTTGAAGAAAATTTTTTTAATAGAATATATTTGTTGCTTTCAAATCAGTTTCTATTTAACCCATAGTTGGGACCCTAACAGGTACTACCACTCCAGGTCAGAGTGGACTTGGGAGCAATGGCAATTAAAGGGTGGCTCCACACTCCCCAAAGCCCACAAGCTGGGGCCTCACCACTGGATATAGTTTAAGGTCATATCCAGGACCCCCATTGAGGGACTTTTACCCTCTGCAGGGGGGCAGTCGGCGTATTCTAATGCCCCACCGACAGGGCCGATAATTGTTGGATTTGGTGTTTATGCATATAGACACAGTAATGAAATATGGCAGGTAAAAATAAAATGATCGGAAAACTTTAGGAAATACTTATTAAAAAATATTAGTATATACTGAAAATTACAGGAATTTATCAAGTATCTTTATTAGTGATGGGACAATTTCCCTTAATTCTGATACAATTACAGATTCTTGTCAAAATTTCCAATACAAATACCAACTCTGATTCTTTATAAATCTCTAAATATTTAACAGAATTGCTATTTTTACCCGGTTAACCATCAAAACATGTTAATTGTGCAAATACTCTCGTGAGGGATGATCTATAGATTTTAGTTTTACCAGTAGTTTAAAATTAATATTTTATTACTACCATCAGTGAAAAAAGATTTTACTTTAAAACAAAATCAAATAAAAAAGGATAAGCAAAGCAAAGAATTGTTTTTGGCATCGGAAAATAGACAAATTTTTCTGATACCAATACCCCAAAAAGTTTGGATTTTTCCTATTCTTGATTTCAATTCATTGTCCCAACACTAATTTTTATATGAGAAATTCAACTAATATCCATAGTCCTCAACTATCGCCATTTTAGTCATTTAAGGAAGATAAATCTAACTTTCTTAAAATAAACACAAATAGTGTCACTCCATAAAATTGCAGACTCTTATGCATAAGTTTTTTATTCAAATTCTATTTGCTCATTTTCCATAATTTTGGGGGTATGCTAATATTTTCAATAAAAACTATTTCATAAAGTTTGTGTCGACAGTCGCTGGGGCATTTCATGCCACGTCGACAGTCGCTGGGCCATTTCATGCCACGTCGACAGTCGCTGGGCCATTTCATGCCACGTCGACAGTCGCTGGGCCATTTCATGCCACGTCGACAGTCGCTGGGCCATTTCATGCCACGTCGACAGTCGCTGGGCCATTTCATGCCACGTCGACAGTCGCTGGGCCATTTCATGCCACGTCGACAGTCGCTGGGCCATTTCATGCCACGTCGACAGTCGCTGGGTCATTTCATGCCACGTCGACAGTCGTTGGGCCTCCATGTCAACAATTGGGTCACTTTATGCCAAAATGTACAAAAGTTTTGTATATGCTTGCAAATAAATATTCTGTAAAAGTTTCTATTTGGACCTTATGACAGGAATGTAACAGGCACTACCATTTTGGATCAGAGTGGCCCGGAGTGATGATAACTAAAGGAATGGAACCAAATTGGAACCTTACAACCAAGCGTACTTTAAGCTCACTATTAACTTGCATTGTCATGAGGGTAGAGTTAGATACACGGTTGGTTTTTAATGTGGGACACTCAGGATTGAGACAAAAAATTAAAATTGCCTCAGTCTAGGAGGATTTCTTCACTAATAGAGCATAGAAAATGAAATTTGACACCCCTAACACAAAACTGCAAATAAAATATAAAAAACTCGTAATTTCTCTTTTTAAAGTGGGTTGTTTAATTTCTTTATGGAATATACTTCCAAAATAAACTATTAAAGTTTAAAAAAAAATAGAAATGATTTTTTTATTAAAAAAAAAAAAAGAAAAAAAAAGTGTTTACAAAGTGCATGCATGCGCTCATGCAGCCATTTTTTCCAGGTCATGAAATTAATTGAATCTTGCGAGTTAAATTTTTAAAAAATTTTTTTCACTTTAAAAATCTATCAAATTTATTCTATTGGTTCAATTTTTACGATATTTGCAGGTTTAATGTGAAATTTTATGCTCTTTCCAATAATATTCTAGATAAACGTTTTTTTTTTTTTACCCCCCCCCATTTTGAAATGTCTATTAAAAATGAAAATTTTCTTAACTAAGGTTTCTATATCACAAATTGAAGATAAAAATAATCTAATTTAAAACAAAAACAAAGGAATAGTTATGTGCAAATTTACTTGTAAAGCCAAAATTTTAAAATAAAATTTTCTTAACTAAGGTTTCTATATCACAAATTGAAGATAAAAATAATCTAATTTAAAACAAAAACAAAGGAATAGTTATGTGCAAATTTACTTGTAAAGCCAAAATTTTAAAATAAAATTTTCTTAACTAAGGTTTCTATATCACAAATTGAAGATAAAAATAATCTAATTTAAAACAAAAACAAAGGAATAGTTATGTGCAAATTTACTTGTAAAGCCAAAATTTTAAAACCTTTAAAAAAAAAAAAAAAAAAAAAAAAAAATGATTTTTTTTTTAAGTGGAACCTCATATTTTGAAAATATTGTCCAGTAAATATTAAAGCACTTACTATAATTGTTTTTTTGTTTCATTCAATGTTGTTTTATTTTAGATATTTAAAAAAAAAATTCATTGCATAAAGAAATAAAATATTTTAAATCAAAAACTCATGTATTTCTTTAAGAGAATAAAAAATGGAAAATTTGTCGAGGGGTTTGTTTATAAAAGTAAACTTATGAGTGAATGTGATCATTTTTCAAGTACGGTGACCCATTTTAACTAACTTTTGTTGATAGCAAACACATGTCAGAAATAGAAAGGGGAGATTAATTATGGCTCTTTTAGGCCACCGTAGTTCTCAACTGGAAGGGAGGGAGACAACCCACTCTGTGACCATCTGATATAACAATTTAAAGTTGTGGTATTTTTTAATTCTTGCTTAAAAAATTATTTTATTTAAAAAGGGCATAGAATATGAAATATAAATATGGATAAATTCTTAACAATGAAGAATGGAAGTACCCATTGATCAGTATTTTTTATAGGTAAGTGATTTTTTGGAATTTATATATATTCATTATATTCAAAGTAAGTTAAAATTTGTTGATTTTCTTGAAATCTTTCAAAAGAAAACCAATTTTAAAAAAAAAAACGAATATTGCATATTTTGCTATTAAACCTGTTATTATTTTAAAATTTGGTCTTTGCTCCTTTTATTGAAAAAAAATTAGGGTTTAAATTACATTTTTCAAGTAGTTATAAGCTTCGAAAGATAGTGAGTCTAATTATTCAAGTTTTTATCACGCATTTTTAATGGCAACTTCTGACACTGCTAGTAGTGCTGTGCTTGTTATTAATGGGGGTGGGGTTAAAAACGAACTATCCTTTGAAGCAGTTTACCTGTGAAGGGTTGTGACCAACAATGACAAGAAAAAAAAAACAAAAACAAAAATAAATAAATAAAATCGAAATAACTAAATAAGAACATGTCATTAATAAAGCACACTTTTAGGACTGGTATTACGAGGGTGCGGCTAATTACTCCAGCTGAGGATAAGAAAAGATGAACTTTAAGCCTCGTAACACAGAACACGGATTGTACACTTAATAATGACGAGCTTCCAAAAAATTTTGTTGTTGTTCTAACACTCGTGAACAACAAAACTTTATAGAAATGTAAACAATTAAGTTTATTACTTTTTTTTTTTTAATATTGTTTCATGATAGCACAAGAAATGTTAAAACTAAAATTATTTTTTTGAAATAAATTATTTCCATATGGTTTCGTATTTCGTTTCATGTTTAGTGATTTCCATTCCGTTTCATATTTAGGTAAACCGAATCCACTTCTGACGTCTTAACTCTAAGTACTGAATTTTTTTCCTTTTAGGTAGGATTTTAAAGTTCAATTCAATTTTTACGGTATCTTGTTTATTAAAGTGTTAGAATAGGATTTTATTTATGAAGAAACCGAAATGAATTCTGCTGGATTTAATTTCGTAGGTTATTTTTCCTAGACAGGATTTTAAAAGTTTTATTTTACGCAGTTACATTTCTATAAAAATTCTATTAGTAGCAAATGCAAAAAGAAAATCTAAGTTACCTAGAGGGGAGAAACACAGAGAAAGGTCACACAATTTTGCAAATATTAAACTTTTTATGCAAGGGAATGAAAATAAAGCCATAAATGCGATTTTAATCAAAGAGAGAAAGACGGCGGACCTGTAGAATCTTGCCCTTCCTCTTTTTTTTTTCATTTTTTTTTTTTTCAGCGGATTATCGATTGGCCTAGATTATACAAAAAAAATAACAAAAAAAAAAAAAAAAAAAAAAAACGGTGTTTAAATATTTGTAGGGTGTGCTCAGTTTCTAATGCAACATTCTAGCAAATCGATCATCCATTTTAGAACCACTCGATGTTTTTAGGCCGAATTTCGCGAATTTAGCCTTTTTTTAGCACGCCCCCCCTTTTTTTATATTAAAAAGCGAAATTAAAAAAGGCTAAACGGCTTTAAAAAGGCTAAATTCGCAAAATTTGGCCTAACAACGTCGAATGGTTTTAAAATAAATAAAATTTCCATTTTTTATAACAGAGAACCTAACCTCTCACACTGAAAACCGACCTTGTGTCTAACTCTGCCCTCGTAGGGAGGCAAGTAAAAATAAATAGAGTGGAGGGGAAGATTCTTCAAATCAGCCAAAAGGACAAATTATAAAACAATCCAAGTGGGTACTTGTGCAGTTTACAAATCGTGCTGAAATATCATTTAGAAACCTATTCTTAACACGGAGACTTTGTTAACTATACATACTTTCACCTAACAAAAGATATCGTAAAAATTGAAAATCGAATGTAAAAATAGCACGGTCCCTGAACTGCACAAGTACCGGATTTTTTCAGCGCTTTTAAAATAAGATCGAATATTGTTTACATTAATTAAATTGATTTATTATTCATATAGATTTAGAAAAAAAAAAGAGATAATACTCGTTTACCAAATTCATTCATCGTTATCGATGGATCAAATCGCATTTCTTGAATGATCAATCGATTGTTATCGATTCGTTCATTTGATACATTGTTTCCATTCGAAATAAATTAGCGTTTGAAAAAATATATTTCGTCGCTCAAGAGAAACAAATATATTAAAGTCATTCGGATAATCATTTGATTATTTTATGAAGGATTTGAGAATTAGTTCACGAATTGAAATGACATTATCAAAACAATGAATAATTGCCCCAACACAAAAAAATGTTTTTTGGGCGCTTCTGCAGAATTGGGACGAGCTTTTCGGAACTCGTACTATTCCTCGTATTTTTAAGATGATTATATCACAAAATTACGAAAATCGACAAGATAGAAAATTATTAAAGAAAATAAAAAATAGAATTTGATGAAAACGATCGTAAGACATAGCAGAGTTCAAAAAAGAGATAATTTTCCGTTTCGAATTAAACAAAGATGGCGGCAATTTTTCATCTGCTAACACGATTAAAGTTTTGTATAATAATTCAGTAATATTCAGGTAATTTCTACTGTATAATTTGGAAACTACCATTGTAACTTATTAGAATTGACAAAAAAAAAAAAAATCAATCGAAACCATTGTTTATCTGAAAGTTCCATTTATCGACTACAAAATCTCGTCCTAATTCTGTAGAAGCGAAGCGAAGAAGCGCCGTTTTTTTTTTTTTTTTACAAAAAGGTTTGACGATTTTAGAGCAATGCGGCTTTTTGAATCAAGCATAAAATAATTAAGTTTTTGTTTTTTTAACGATATGAATCGAGAAAATGTAAACAAATTCTCTTTTAATACACACAAGTGCAACTAAGTGCAAGAGAGATTAAAAAATTGTACTTAAGGGACAGTCAGAATCTTAAAAAGATCTCTCTGTTGGTATATTCGAGATAGCGGGCGAATGCTTGGCATCCGGTAGAATGCTCTATCCCCAGCTTGAACAAACTGGTAAGAAAATTTAAGTATAAAAAAAAATTGTTTATGGGAAAATATTTATTCAATTATATTTCCCTTTTTAATTCCCGTTTAATTTCTGAAACTCGATGTAACTACAGAGCATAAACAAATGACAAAAGTCTATATTCCAAATTTTAAGATGTTATCAATCTTAGCGTTCATTTTTTTATTATTATTATGCTGGATTGAACATTTCAAAATGCTTAAATAAACGGTAAGATGAACAAGACAGGTAACTATTTTACTAAAGTAGTTGAAAAAAAATTTTTGTTACAATCACTCAAATGTTTTTAAGAAAAATTACAATATCACATTTTGCATTTTTTGTTTTTATTAATATTATAAAAAACTTTGTTACATTAAATAAAGTAGTTAAAAAAAACATTTTTCTTACAATTCTTAGTATAATACCGGGTTATTTCCTTCAAAACTAAGTTAATCTTCGAAATTGGCATGCATATATAATTTTATTTACATGGTAGTCACCACTTATCAAGGCCCGGAAGCCACTCGGGGATAAGGGTTATTGCGCGTACAGTAATCAATGAAATAGTATCATTAGTATTGGAGATTTGATAAAGTGTCTTACTTAAGGGGGCGGTTTGTCAGGAATTTATTTATGTTGGACTGTTTGCCACCTGACTACAACTTGGATGTGTTCAAACATCCAAGTTGTAGTCAGGTGGGAAACAGGCAAACGGAAGAGAGTTCCACAGTCGTGCACTTCTAAGAAAAAAAAAACTTTGTTCATGGAATCTACGTTTTGATTTAGGCACAGATAAAGAGTGGGGGAAATTATTGATAGTGGTTTCAGCCAGACGGGTGTTTATCATGAAAGATTGGCGAGTGGGGTGGGGACCAGAGATTGGAGCTCAGACGAGCACTTGCCATGGAAGTAACGATAAAGCAAAGACAGGCTCGCAACGTCTGTTCTGTGGGAGAGAGGCTGCAGGGAAGAGAAAAGGGCATCCACCACTACACCACGGTCTATTTTGTACTCTGTCTAGGCAGGATAGGCTATTTTTAGCAGCTCCTGTCCAGATGTGGCAGCAGTAGTCCATCCTTGGACGTACTTGGCTTTTATACAGATAGAGAACAAAAGAGTTTATTTGTGGTACAGAATTTACAGATGACAAAAAGGAATTCTTTTGGACCCTAGACCTCTTTCGCCATCCTCATCAGGGGCAAACGAAGGCATTTTTTGATCTTTTTTAAAAAAGAAAATATGGGGAAGAAATTAAAATTAATGATGAAAATAAGAACGACTTATTTACAATTATAATAAAATATATGTACAGGGAAGAGAGAAAGGGAAAGAATAAAATAAAATGGATTAACGTGTGTGTGTGTATATATATATATATATATATATAAAAATGAATATTATTAAAAAAAATTAAATTATGAATGGGGAATGATAACCCGCATATAAATATACGGGGGGGGGGAGTGGAGAAAGGGGGGGATTATATATAAAGTATCTCTATAATTTGCCTAAAAACCGTTTCTGCCTGCAGAGAGAGGGTTTGAGGTGTGCAATGGAGACGGATTTGAGAATTTTCAAATGACTACTCGATCGGCCTCGAAATAAAAATGGAAAAAAGTCGTCCTTATGCCTGCCCACATTTTGGGTTATCCAATAAATGATTTCCAATTGCGGGATCTAAATTATTGTGGGTGGTGTTGAGAATTTTATTTTTATTTCGAAAACCTGAAGGAACATGTCCAATTCTTGTTTCAAAATGAACGCTGATTTGCCCAACACAGACAGCACAGCATTGACATTGGAATTTGTATATAATATTGCTAAGTTTAGTGCGAGGCAAACCGTCCTTCTTGAAAGAAAATGCAGGTTTCGTATAGAAAAAACTCTAGGTAAAACAGACCGAAAACAATTGTTGATAGCCTGAGTTGATTAATGAGATGGAAACATTTTTCACCAACCCAAGATAAACAGGACACTTTGGAAGCGCCAAAGGTTACATCTTTATTAAATTGGTTGATTTGAAATTTAATACATTTATCAATTAAGAATTTTGGGTAACCATTATCGATCAGAATTTCCTTAATTTTACCAATTTCAATATCTAGTCGACAGGAGGAACAAATAACCAAGGCTCTATGTACCAACGTATAAATTAACGTCAACTTAGTGGTTTTGTAATCTCTGAACGTTTATACCATTCACTGGACAAAGCGGGGGAGGGCTGAGCGGTAGCTCTAGATATATCTAAGGCTTTTGACAGGGTATGGCATGAGGGTCTCCTCAGGGAAATTAGATCATACGGTATCACTGGTAGAATACTTAACATAATTAAATCCTTCTTAGATAAGAGAAAAATCCAGGTTGTCCTCGACGGTCGTACATCTAAATATGATATAAATGCGGGAGTGCCCCAAGGGTCTATCCTTGGACCTCTATTGTTCCTGATATTTATAAATGACCTCTGACAAAATTGCCTCTGAGATGGGTATATATGCTGATGACACCACACTAACAGGCACGACAGGAAAACAAATGAACACATATCTAAAGAAATGGCGGAAACACTAGAGGATGACCTCTAATCTGTAGTGGAATGGGGACAAAAATGGATGGTCACGTTCAATGCCGCCAAGACTAAACTAGTTTCATTCAATAAATACAAGAAACCTTCTCTACCACCTACAGCAATGGCCAACGACTATCTGAGAGTACATCTTTCAAACTCCTTGGCCTAACGTTCACAGGAAACACGAGTTGGAACAATTACATTGAAAGCATTGCCAGGGCCGCTGCAAGGAAGGTGGGCTCTCTCTACCGTGCTAGAAAACTACTAACACCCGAAAGCATCCTGCACCTCTATAAGGCAACCATTCGCCCATGTATGGAGTATTGCTGTCATATTTGGGCTGGTGCATCGGCTACTAGTCTCTCGCTCCTTGACAAGGTTCAAAAGAGAGTCGCTAATCTGATAGGCCCTGAACTGGCATCTAAGCTTCAGCCTCTGTCCCATTGACGAAATGTTGCATCCCTCTGCCTGTTCTACAAGTATTTTAATGGTGAATGCTCAGACGAACTGCAAGCACTTGTGCCCCTACGATGTGAACACCCTCGACAAACCTGACAGGTTGCTAAATCCCACCCCCCACACTGTAGAGATCCCTAGATGTAAAAGACCTTTCTGCTCCAGTAGTTTCTTCCCCAAAACTGCTAGACTCTGGAATTCCATTCCAGGTCCCTGCTTCCCCAACTGTACTGACATGCAGAAGTTCAAGTGTAACGTGAACCGACATCTTGCTGCCCAAATCCCTACATAGTACACCAGTAGTTGTTGACCCTGATAGTAGACCCTACACCAAAGTCGCAATGTGCCTTGTTTGGGGTGGAAAAAAAAAAAAAAAAAAAAAAAAAAGACCAGTAAAGGTAGGTTTTCTATATATAGACGCAAGAAAACCTCTGGACCTTTCAATCAACACGTCGAGAAACAGGAGACAGTTATCCTTTTCTATGTCCATAGTAAAAGATAAAGCATGATGTAAGGCATTGATATGTTTAAAAAAATCAAAAGCCAGGTCCTGAGAAGGAAAAGCCGCAAACGTATCATTCACATAATATCCCCGCTTTATATTTTCGTTATGTGAGGATTTGAGAAGTTTTAATTCATAAAACTCAATGAAAATGTCGGCAAGGATAGGACCTAAGTGGCTGCCCATGGAAACCCCATCAATTTGTTGGTACATCACGCTATCGAAACTAAACTCAACGGATTTTGTGCAAAGGAAAAGGAGTTCGATAAAATAATATTTTTCTGGTAAAGAAGGGGAACAAGTTCACTAGGATAGAGAGCATCGCAGCAAACAGTAATACTTTCGTCGTTAGGCACGTTAGTAAATAAACTGGAAATATCAAACAAGCAAAAAAAAGCATTGTTTTGATTTGGAGTAGTATCTCTAATGATTCTGGAGAAAGTAAATGAATCAGAAACGAATCAGAAACACAGTAAGTAAAATAGAAAGTACAGACAGGTGAAAGTAACTCAGTGAGCCATTGAGCAAGGGCATGTTAAGCGGAACCAATCATGGATAAAATCGGTCGACAGGACACATTACCTTTATGAATTTTAGGGAGACCATAAAGTCCCATTTTTCTACTGTACATAATTTCAAAGAAAAATAAAGATATTTATCTTTCCAGACCAGATAAAGATGCCGGCGTAGTCGTCCTGAACCGAACTGATTATATTAATAAAATGTTGAATATTTTAGATGATACTATGAAATTTCTTAAACTCGGTTCGGTAGACACTTGTGATAATACTTTAAATATTGAAAATAAATTGCAAAAACGCTTGTAGTACTTATTAAAACAAGAATCATCTCTCCAAAGAGATTTATCAGAAAATACAACCATCTGGATCCTTGAGACCTCGACTTTATGGTCTCCCTAAAATTTATAAAGATAATAAATGCCCTGTAGACGGAATGCGCTTTTTAAAAGGTAAATTTGTTTCTTTTACATTTACAGCATCTCCAGCAAAGTTTACCAATTTTTGCTTTTGAATATTTCTGAGTGGACATGGCATGCCCACATAAACACAACTTGTTCTGTGCAAATTAATCTTTTGGATTCAGCATATTGTAAAGCTGTATCCATGAGGCAAATTTTAAGCCAACTTTTTAAAAAAAAAGGTCAAAAAAGATTTTTTGAAGGCCACACTGCTTTTAAAAAAGGCTGAATTCGAGAAATTTGGCCTAAAAACATTGGGTGCTTCTAAAATGGGTGATCGATTTACTAGAACGTTAGATTAGAAACTGAGCACCCCATACAAATATTTAGATATTGATTTAAAATTTTTTTTTTTTTTTTGGTAATTTGATAGACTAATGTCCATTCGGTAATAATCCAATGGAAAAAAAAAAAAAAGAGGGAGGGTACCGTTTCCATACATGTGCCAAACTGGCTGAATTTGCATAGATTTTGAGTAAAGCCCTTTTTTTAACCAACACATTCTTACATAAAGTTTTTGTGCAATTCTATTTTTTTTAATTTTGGAGTAAAACTGAATAAGTGCTCATAATTTCTTTGCGTAATTTTTGTCCTTTTTAAACTATCAGGTTTAAAACGGACTACACTAAAAATTTAGCATTTATGCAGAACATTTAGTATTTATGCTGAAATAACATTAGTATTTAGAAGTCCATTCTTAACATGGGGGTGGGTGGGGACTGTTAACTATTCTGTATTTTCACCTAACAATTTAATTACCTTAAATATTGAATTCCACTTAAAAATTCTAAAATAGTAGGAGGGTCTGTATTCTACACAAATACCTAACATTTTTGTGTCATTTGCTTTTACGAGCAGTTTTTAATATTGGGATAAAACTGGATAAGTTCCACCTCCAAATGACTTTTTTCTTTTTCTTTACACGAACCATTTTGAGTTAAAATTACACATATGCTAGCATAATCAACGTTTTTACAAAATGGCGTCATCTGAACCGAAAGTGGGTTATTATGTAAAAGGTGGACCAAGTTTACGTTACTCAAAATGGTTTGGTTGTTTTTGTTTTACGGCATATCAACCCTTTTCGAGTTATTTAATGCCGAATCCAAAGATTTGGAAGAAAAATCTTTTTAATGGAATATATTTGTTGTTTTCAAGTCGATTTCTATTTAACCCATAGTTGGGACCCTAATAGGTACAACCACTCCGGGTCAGAGTGGACCTGGGGCAATGGCAATTAAAGGGTGGCTCCACACTCTCCAAAGCCCGCAAGCTGGGACTTCACCACTGGATATAGTTTAAGGTCATATCCAGGACCTACTCAAAATGAGTAAGCACTTTCATTATCACAGAAAGCAATTTTAATAACGTGAGCATTTTTGATTTGGAAAATTTTTTGTTTTATTTTTAAAGAATTCCATTCGGAACGAGGGGAGACAATTTAAAGAGTTGGTGAAATTTCACGTAACTTATTGGTAAAACCAAAACACATTGAATTAACAATAACACGTCTTTTATTAGTATAAATTGCCAAATTAAGTTATATAAATCAGTTTGTTTTTTTTTTTATTCGATTTTGGTATATATGCAGAATTTGGCGCATGCTGAAATGAAATTATTTAAAAAGCCATTCTTAATATGGGTAGAGTGTTTTGTAACTATTGTGTACTGTCACTTAATTTAATAAACAAAAGATACTGTAAAAAATTGAATTGTCTCCTTTCGTTCCGTGTGGAATTCTTCAAAACTAAAAGCAAAATCTAAAATGCACAAGTATATAAGTTGGGTACTTATGCATTTATCGTACCGTGCTGAAACATTTTTATTTAGAAAGCGATTTTTCACATGGGCAGGAAAGGCTGTTTTGTAACTAATCTGTACTTTATCCTAACAATTTAATAATAAACAAAGAGATATCATAAAAATTGAATTTAACTTGAAAATACTGTTAAAAAAAAAAAAAAAAAAAAAAAAAAAAAACATCGCGGTATCATAAGTGCATAAGTATCAAAAGTTGTGGAACAAAGTATTTTCATAAATACTTTTAATTTTTAAAATTTTTTTAAAAAATATTTTTTATAATTCACCATAAGAGTTTGCTTTGTTTCATTTCCATATATAATAAAATGATTGCAGAAATTCCCCTCGGAACCAAAGTACATTAGGTTTCCTCAACAGATGCCACATACAAATTTATTAGGTCTAGGCTATTAACCACTATATTATCTAACTTTTCAATGCCATTATACACACATTTATCCGTTATAGTAAAATCCTACATTACATCCTAGCAGCAACGTCATCACAGTTGCAACCATCTATAATGAAAGTAGTTGCTATTTTTTCCCCTCAAAATAAAAAGTACTCCTACACCGCTCCCAGTCAACATCGGGAGGTATTCTGCATTTTGGACAAATATGGGGTTGCACTCTTATTATCTGCCTCATACTTACATACAATCTTTTCATTTCCTGATTCCGAAAATAATAATTTCTCCCATCTCACATTCCACCAAATCTTATTGGCTGAGAACTGACTATTTATTCATTCCAGAATGTTAATCTTCCAACAAAAACGAACGCTCCAGAGATTTAAAAACATGGCTTCCCTCTAGACAAGAGGCAATAGTTTTAAATAAAATAACCCAAATACAAACATTAACACATCAAAACATGTTAAGCCCAGACTACTTTTATTTTTACATTAAATATACCATACGTGTTAACTTTTCTTATACAGCTAGGCGATGGTGCTACATCTTTTGTGTTTGCATACACCGTACATAATGGCCATCAGTATGTGACGATGTATCGGAACACATCACAAGCTGATAACCATTATTTCTTCTTCCTTTTCTAAAAGCTAGATAAACCTTTTATTCTTTTTTTTATAAATACGATTGACTAAAATTCTTTCTTTATACGCAAAATAAAAATTAAAACAACCGATTATGTGATTATTACAGTCAAGATTCGGATTTTTTGTGATTTGGAAGCCTTTAAACTGTCTAAAATGTTTGATTTCTTCTTCCTTTTCTAATATCTACATTAACCTTTCTTTTTTTCTTAAAATACGACTGACTAAAATTCATTTACTTTCACGGATAACTAGGCTATTCTTTGCAAGGCGGGGTCAGATCTCGTTGATATTTTTGAAAAGTCAGTCACGCCTCACGATACATAAATTTTAAAGGCGTTATTTTGAAGCCTAATAACGTCATAAGTTTGCTGTAGACCAGTCGACTAAAGCATTTCCTTTTTTAACCTTCTTTTCCTCTTAGCGTTACACGTTCAAGCTTGCTTACTGTGGCAAATTTTTTTTGTTTTTCCTCTCGCACGGGTACTCGCTGCTATTTACATTATTTTTAGGGGGTTGCTTAATTTGTTAAATTTTTTTTTTCCTTATGGCTCGCACGAGTAATAACTATTAGATATTGTTTTTATTTTTGAACGCAAATAGGTCACAAAGCAAAATTGTTTTTGCTTAATTTTCCCCAATTGTATTTTCTTTTGGGTGTATATATTGGAAAATGCCTGCGAACAATATTTCTTTCAAAATTATAAAAATTGTTTGTTTTCTAACATTAAAATTTAAAAGTTTACAGTTTCAAATTATAAAATTTATATTCAGAACAAACAATTCTGTATATATTGTTTAAAATAATTGTTTAGTATTTTAAGAAAACGTTCTGTTTATATTGTTTCTTTTTCTGCTTAAATAAACAAACTCACTTTCAGAAATACCGTTTACATGGTAATGTATAGGTTACAAGAATTTAGTTCATTTTAAGTGATAGAGCGTTCGAGAGTATTTTACCACCTAAACTCCAGTCTTGCAAACAAAAATACCATAACCTGAAATAGCCAGATTAGTAAGCACGAGCCAACAGACACCGCAACCAACCACCAAATTTTGTTGTTCGTTCATATTTGCGTGTGGAAATCCTGACAATGATTACCAAAGTTACATTTCGGCCAAATTTTGTGACAACCTCCCCTCCCCACTCACAAAATGGTGTGTCCATTCCGAAAGCCGTTTTTGACACGGGGGGGGGGATGCTACCACCGGACAACGTCGGTTAACGGGTTCTGCTAGTTACATATAATTTACTAGCCAGTTTTTTTTTTGTATTGCTCAAGACGAAAACAAGTGTTAAAATGTTTTTTTACCCCCCCCACACACACCGTGTCATAATCATTTTTTTTTTCTATCAAGAATTCGTCGCTGTTACATATTTTTTGCTCTTAGAAAACACGTGAATAAGTCCATTTTAAAACCTTAAAGAATCAAGAAAAAAGTTGAGTGTTTAATAGTGTCGATTTTTTAATATGTGGTTAAAAAAAAACCCCAAAAAAACTTCCTTGTCATGTCGAAAATAGTAACATATTAAATTACGAAAATTCATCGAGTTCAAAAAGTAATTTTTACGGAAAATTGAGAGCATGGCATTTTCCCTAGATGTGAACACCTTGAAAATTGCAAATACAGGGAGGACACACTTATCTCCCTTTTCGGTAAATTTTTACGACGCGCATCCTCAGTGTATTATAAACACCCCAACCACACTTAAGAACGGCTTTCGGAATAAATACCACCCCCAACTTCGAAACATGGGGAGGTGCTGTTGCTGTGGCTGTGCTTATTCCGAAAGCCGTTCTTAACATACGATGGTTGGGGGTGTTGGGTTTGTATGACTATACAGATTCAAAAAAGTTGTCAAAAAACAAATATATATTTTTTATTCAGCTCGAAAAACAGTGTTTACCGAATGCATTGGAAAATTAAAAATGGCGACCGACTCTTTGACACGGTAAATTTGGGAAAAGGAGTTAAAAAAATAAAAAAAATATGCAAAATACTGTTAAAAACCCACCGAATTTGTCAGCCTATGTCACGAGCGGGTTTTTAACCGTATTTTGTCTAGTTTTTATTTTTTAACTCCTTTTCCCAAACTTACCGTGTCAAAGAGAGAGTCGGTCGCCATTTTTAATTTTCATCGGTAAACATTGTATGTTTTTCGAGCTGAATAAACATGTTGGATTAAATAAAAACACTAAAAACATCCAGTTAGATAGAAAGGTAACTTATCTTGCCTTTGATAACATTTGTTATATATTTATTTTTTGACAACTTTTTCGAATCTATGGGTACAGACTGTACCCGGTACAGTAAATACAACTCCAACAAATGATATCGGTATTTTTTTAGATTAGGTCCACCTCCACAATTTTCTTTTAAATGACAACTTTTAAAGGTTTTCGACTATGCTGAATACGAAAATCGTATTGAAATTTTGCAGAAATAATTAGTTATCGAGATATAAATTATGCATTGTAATTGTATTCTTTAGTGGCCATCTTTTTTGACGCGCGTGCAGTGTCAGTCATAGATGAGTAGATTTGTTTATTTTCGACACGACAAGTAAGTACTGTAATTTTTTGCTTGAACCTACATATTTCAAAAATCGATCTGTCGACTATCTTAACAAGCACCAAAAGTTGTCGCGTAGAAACCGAAAAAAAAAAAAAAAAAAAATGCTGGTAAGAACTTACCCAATAATTGTCGTTTTTAAAATTAAAAACCTTAAGGATTTTTTTTAAGTTGTAAAAATAAAAGTCGTCGCGTCGCAGCTTTTAAATAAAAACCCATTTCCTCTACAACTGTTATTTTTAAGCTACCCCCCCCCCAAAAAAAACCTTAACAAAAAAAAAAAAAACAAAAAAAACGGAAAAGTTGTCGTCTTTTTTGTTTTTTTTTTTTTTTTTTTTTAAGTAAAAACTAAGTTGAAATTGAAACAAAGCACGGAAAAAAGGTACTAGTGCACTCACTTATTGATCCGTACTGAAATAACATTTAGAAAGCCATTCTTAACATGGGGAGGGGAGGATGTTAAAAACAAAACTAATTTAACTTGAAAATAATAGTAAAAAATAGCGCAGATCAATAACTGCACTATTACCACAAAAACTCTTAAAACGCATTTCGTTTCAGTTTCAAGCATTTCCCAGTGTCTCGTTTTACATAAACACAAGTCACGTGACACATTGCTGGCCATGACGTCTGTTTCGACAAAGGACTTGTATGTGTCAACATTACCATATATATAATATGGGGGTGGAGTATTTAGTTCTCTCCCACAGCAAGAACTGAACTTAAACACCAGAGTCGGAAGGTAGGATTGAGAAGTCAGCGCCCAAGAGGAAGAGCACTCTTACCTGGAAAAAGTGCCTGAGCAACCCCGTCGGTATTCCTCGGCCAGGGAGCCTCAGGCGATTAGCAATAAACTAACCCCTTCTCAAAGAGAGAAGGCAAAGCCTGGAAGGGTGGACCTCCTCCTAGAACTGCACAGAACTTAACACCCACCATAAAATCAACAAGGACCAGGTAACAGGAATGGTCTAACTTCTGGTGATTTGGAAGAGCCCAGGATAAAATCCCTCGCCGCAAAAATCGACTATACACATTTTTATTAAAATTTTCAAAGAAACTGCTTACGATGGCGAGATCTCATCGTTTATCAAGAATTTTTATTCAACAGTTTGATTCGGGATCCTTTTCAAATTTTAAACTAAATAAAGATTACAATTGCTGGCTTGTTTACAAATAAATGGAAATGCATTCCGGTAGATTTAATTTCGTAACTTTTAATTTTTTTTTTTTTTTTTTTTTTACATTTGAATTTTCAAATTGTTTTAATATATAATATTAGATTTTTTATCTCAAATAATCGATTAATAAAAACAAGTCACACAGATACGAGACTCACACATAAACACGAAAAGTCTTGTAATTTTATTAATATAGAAATAATGGTTTGGAGATGGGGAAAGAAATGAAATTTTGAAGGGATTATATATATATATATATATATATATCAAACAAGGAAAGTAAAATCGCAAGTGTCAATTTTTTTAATCATAAAATGTCCATCTGTTTTTTTTTCTTTTTTTGTGACCGTATCGACAAAAAAACAATCGGAGTTAAATTGATTTTAATTTCTATGCCATTTTTTTTTATATGGTCAAAAGAAAAAAGTATTTGATGTAAACAAAAAAAAAAAAGAGTTGTTGATAATAAAAAGATTTCTTTAAACTTAACTGAACTTCCTGACATTTTATTATTGCCTACGTGGAACTGGAAGAAATGAATGATTCTGGGTTGTTTTTTTTTAAGACTCTGATGACATAGTCTCTCTATATATAACAAAACCGTTAGCAGAAGACAAAAAAACAAGAGTCAATAACTGCAAAAAAGTGGACAAGAAGCAACTGGACGATCTTAGGGTAGCCATTTAAACGCTTACCTTGTTGGCAGGGATCGATTTGAGACGTTTGAAGATAGCAGTTATGTCCGACTTGGACGGTTGTGCCGCCATCGTTATAGAAAAACTCTGCTTAGTTGCTGACGTAACAGAGTGCCACGTGACCGGTGCGGACTAGTCGTTGTGGTCGGCAGTGAATGTCAATCTGCATTCTGATTGGTTGATAATTGAAAGACCTTCTGCTACCAGTGTTGATGTTGTTGTGTTGTTGTTGTTGTTGTTGATAATGATAATGATGATGATGTTAGTGATGTTGACGATCCTGCTGATGATGCTGATAATGATGTTATTGATATAGACAAGATTGATGATGATGATTATGACGATGACAACTGGTTGAATCAGCTACAACAATTTTTTCGATGTAAGACATCATATATAACCATTCATTTGAAGCTCAACTTAACTAAAAAGCAGGTGCTTTTAAAGCCTTTTGGTTCTATACAAATATTGGTTCTTATTTAATTCGGTATTATTTTACTTTAAGGCCTATCTCACGTTCGTATAGAAAAATATTTTTTTTTTGTAGATTTAGTTGTGTTTTAAACGAATATGATAACCGTTTCCGTCGCAAATTTACCGTTTGCATGGTATTAACCCCTGAGCCCTGGGACTATTTTTGGCCATTTAACAGCTTGCGTTTACACTACGCGCAAGCGCCAATAGTATGAACGAAGGTTGTTAAATAGCCATTCGTGCGCGCACTTGCGTACCAAACTGCTTTCTCACATAGCGTAGTAATCTTTGGCGAACAATTTAAAGTTAGATGAAAAACAAGTAGTTTTCCAGATATTAAGCAATGTAATTCTATATGTTATCCGTAGTGGCCATTTCTGTGTACGCGCTAAAGAAAGCGCACATTTTTGACGCACGCGCGTCCAAAATTACACGCGATTGTGCGTACAGAAATGGTCACCACTGATAACATTGAATTACATTGCTTAATATACGGAAAGGCGGAAAACTACTTGCTTCCAGCAAAATATACGCGCGCTTACGCGTACAGAAATGGTCACCACTGATAACATAAGGAATTACACGTACTTGCATACAGATTTTTCTTTATTTTTGTTTTTCAATTTCCTCGTGTCTTTATTGAAAAATGAAAACAATAAACAAACAAAAATACCACCTCGCCAGGTGACCAGAAAGTGGGTGCTCATTTTAAGTAAAATTTACATGAGAAAGTGATCACCCACTTTTTGAAAAAGTAATTTCTTCATATCAGGAAAACTATTTCTTTGCGATGGAAACGATTATCATATTCGTTTTTAGCACACCGAAATCTACAAAAAAAAAAAAAAAAAAAAAAAAAAAGATTTCTATACGAACATGAGATGGGCCTTAAAGTAAAAATTTTACCTTTAATACTAAAAAAAAAATGCTATAAAATATTTTGGATGTACGTACCCGCCACAGAATGGAAATGCCATATTCCAACAATCACATAAATTGATCCATTAGTTTTATTTTTATAAAGAAAATAATTTTAAAACGATTTAAAGCAATTAACGCGAAATCGGTAGCATTACAAGGTTAATTTTAAAGCTTAAATCATTGTGGAGTTATCTTCCCTTGTTTTGTTTTTTGGTTTTTTTTTTCAAGATGGCAAGGCGAGACAGCCTCTTTTTGGTTATTCATAAAATTTGATTTTCTTATTTAAAAGTAATACTATTTGATCAATTTACTAGATTTTTTGTGAAATATGACATCCTCGTTCCTTACATCATAAGGATTTTTTTTTTTTTTTGAATTAGGTTGAATCCTAAACAACAATCCAAAATTATATTAGAATGAGAAAATAAACAAAGAAAATTAACTATTTACTTAAATCGTTATATATTTTTTTAACCAACTTAATTTTTTTTTTAAGTAATTGGATTAAAAAAAATGTTGACAGCTGTTTTTAAAATGAAATAATTTTGTGATTTCCCGTGTGAATAAAAAATAAAAACAAGCTATTTATATTATTTTATATAAAGTTATAGGGTGAAAGTCTAGAGTTCAACTTAAAAAAAAAAAAAACTTTATGATGTCACGGAACGAAAATGTTATATTCCAAAAAAATCTAACTTGATCAAGTAACTTGTTTTATATATAGAAAATGATTTTTTTTTTTTTTACAATTTCTAACGATCTTAATAGTAAATCGTAGCCATTACAAGGCTAATTTTGATCTTGGTAGTTCAAATTGAGTTTTCTCCCTTTATTTATTAAAAATGGCGGATCAAAACAAGTTTCGCTTCCTCATAAAATTTGATTTTCTTAAAAATAAAACAACTTGATCAATGTATATAATTTTTGGAATATGAAATAATCTATATTTTCTGTATTTCTTTAAAAATCAAGTTGAACTCTGGACTTTCACCAGTTTTAGTTCTCGTCTGTTTGTCTCTTCATTCCCGAACTTCTATGATTTGGACGATAGACCACATAGTATATAATATTCTGAAACTACATTGTCCAAGCTACTGGGATCCAGCCGGAGGTTTTTCCTCAACCCCCAAACTACTAAAGTTTAGAGTCTACCCCATCATTGAGGTGGCTTGTTCTCTGTTGGCTGAGGTATGTTCTTGTGCAGTTCTAGGAGGCCCAACCACAGAGGCTTGCTTTATCACTTTTTGAGAAGAAATTAGTTTATTGTTAATTGGGTCTGCCCAGGCATTTTTTTTTACAGGCTAAAGTGCTCTTCTTCTAGGGCGCTAGCTTTTAAAATCCTCTTTCCCGGCCTTATGCCATGTTTTCCCATCGTGGGAGAGAAATAAACAGCGTTACCCAGGCAAGTATATCTCATTTTGATCAAATGTATCACACGCCATTATCATGGTGTCTTGTTTCTGAATTTTTGAGATAAGGATTGATAATTTGGATTATTTGGATTATTCGGACTACTGTTCTCATCTTGACTGTTATTTGTACAATGATTTGGTCGATATAACCTCCAATCTTCTTCAGGTCTATTTTGTTGAACTTGGAAATCTGCACAGAATTTTGAATGGAACCGTTTATTTAATCCACGAGGGGTAGCATGCTCTTGTTCTGTCAGTCATGACTGGGTAGAAGTCCTAAGTAATTTATAATTGTATACTGAGTCTCGCCCGCACTGAGGATTGAACCTTCAACCCCCAGAAGAGTTTAACTTAACAACTGAATTCTTTAGAAGTAGTTGTATTTCCCAAAGTTATGATCAACAAATGAATTATGTTTCCCCAAAGAGAACATCACAACTTTAAAGAACACCATTCTTAACAAAGGGAACTTCCATAAGCAAAGTTTCTTTCCAAGAACTACCTGCTTATGTTTGTAAGGGCTATTTTTAAGTACAGTGTTAAAAAATTCTTGTTTAAACACTCGTCAAGCTACAACCACTATCAACAATTTTCCCCATTCTCTATCTGAACCAAAATCTAAATGCAAATTCCATGAACAAAACTATTTTCTTAGAACTGCCTGCCTGTAGAACTCTGTCCTACTGGCCTGCTTTCCAGCTGACTACAATATGGTCGTTTCCAAGTCCAATGTAAAAAAGTTCTGGTAATTGTGCATAAAACACACCGAAAGCTGATGTATGGAAGCACAAAATGGATACAATTTTCAAATATATTTTATGTTTATTTGTTTTTACCCCCTTATAATAAAAATATATAAAAATACGTAAACTTTATTTTATCAATCAATTTTTTTTTTGCGTCACTCAATTGGGGTATGGAAGCACAAAATGGATACAATTTTCAAATATATTTTATGTTTTTTTTTTCTTCACTCCCTTATAATAAAAATATATAAAAATACGTAAACTTTATTTTATCAATCAATTTTTTTCGCGTCTCTCAATTGAGGTATGGAAGCACAAAATGGATACAATTTTCAAATATATTTTATGTTTTTTTTTCTTCACTCCCTTATAATAAAAATATATAAAAATACGTAAACTTTATTTTATCAATCAATTTTTTTTTTTTGCGTCACTCAATTGAGGTATGGAAGCACAAAATGGATACAATTTTCAAATATATTTTATGTTTTTGTTTTTTTTCACCCCCTTATAATAAAAATATATAAAAATACGTAAACTTTATTTTATCAATCAATTTTTTTTGCGTCTCTCAATTGAGGTATGGAAGCACAAAATGGATACAATGTCCAAGTTTTTTTTTTTCACCCCCCTTATAATAAAAATATACCAAAATATGTAAACTTTATTTTATCAATTAATTTTTTTTATTCTTTAATCGCATATCTTTTCAAATAACTATGTTTATTTAAGTTAATATGTTATATATTTTGTCAAACTGTTTAGATATTTTAAAAATATATTTATTTACAGAAACATGAAAAAAAAAACAATGAATCTCCATTCGTTTTTACAGTTTTAGCAGTTTAAAAAAGGTGAATGTGCAACAGAAAATAGTTTAACAGTTTTAAAATGTGAACATTTCACATATGTTAAAAAAAAACATTAAACTCAAACAACATAATAAGCACGAATCTAGCTGATGATATTGCTGAAACAGTTACTTTTAAATGATTAAAATTAAACATAAAATATATTTCGGTAATTGTGCATAAAATGGGGAGCCTAACTTTCAAACACACCGGAAGCTGGCACCCGCGTCTCTCAATTGGTGTATGGAAACACAAAACGGATACAATTTTCAAATATATTTTGTTTATCCCCCCCCCCTATAAAAATATTAAAAAAAACTTTTTTATCAATTAATTTTTTATTTTTTATCGCATATCTTTTCAAATAACTATGTTTATTTAAGTTAATATGTGGTACTCATGCACTTATTGATCCGTGCTGAAATAATAATGTTATTATTTAAAAAGCCATTCTTAACATTGGGAGGGTGTTTTGTACCTATTCTGCACTTTAACCTTACAATTGAATTAAAAAAAAACATATCATAAATCTTTATTTAAACTTGGAAATACGATTTAAAAAATAGCGCGGATCAGTAAGTGCATTAGCACCTAATATGTTATATGTTTTGTCAAACTGTTTAGATATTTTAAAAATATATTTATTTACAGAAACATAAAAAAAGCAATGAATGTCCATTTGTTTTTACAATTTTAGCAGTTTCAAAAAGGTGAACGTGCAACAGAAAATAGTTTAACAGTTTTAAAATGTGAACATTCCACATATGTTAAAAAAAACATTGAATTCAAACAACATAATAAGTACGAATCTAGCAGATGATATTGCTGAAACAGTTATTTTTTAAATCGTTAAAATTAAACATAAAATATATTTGAAAATTGTATCCATTTTGTGCTCCCATATTTCAATTGAGAGACAGATGCCAACTTCTCGTGTGTTTAAAAGTTAGGCTCTTCCTTTATGCATAATTACCGAAATTCTTGTTGAATGGTCACCTTAAATAATCAAATTATAACTCAAACTACTGTACACTCTTTAACCCTTATCCTCGAGTAGCCTCTGGACCTTGATAAGTGGTGACTCCTATGTAAAAAAAAAATTTCACCACTAACGATTACTACACTTTTGTTCCAGTGACTAATGTACACTCATTAACCCTTATCCTCGAGTGGCCTCTGGGCCTTGATAAGTGATGATTCCCCTTTTTTTTTACCTTGAAATATTTTTTTATATTCTTACATCAGGTGGTTTCATGCCTTGTCTGGGACGATTTCCATTAAAAAATTCCTCAAGATGTTTGTCTCACCGTCCATCAGATAAACTTATTAATCTTTATCCTCTAATGGCTTTAGAGATTTAATAAGCGATGACTCATTAGTACAAGAAAATCCCACAGAAGAGATGTTGCGAGCCTGTCTCTGATTTATCATTATTTTCATGGCAAGTGCTCATCTGAGCTTCAATCTATGGTACCCCCTTGCCAAACTTTCACAAAAAACACTCGTCTAGCCAAAACCACTATCAATAATTTCCTCCACTCTTTATCTGTACCTAAACCTAAACGTAGATTCCATGAACAAAGCTTTTTCTTTAAAACTGCATGAGTGTGGAACTCTCTTCCATTTGCCTGCTTTCCAGCTGATTACAATTTGATTGTCTTCAAGTCCAATGTAAACAAGTTCTTGATGAACCGTCATGTGATCGGGAGATCCTATTTATTAAAAAGGAGGATAAGTCATACATACTATGATCATTAAGTTAGCGTTTCTAATGTTCGTAATATGTGATCACCTTCTATCCTCCTTTTTGATAAATAGAATCTCCTGATTGAATAATTTATAATCTGGAAACCGTGACACGTATACATATGTATGTAAAAGGGACTATGGTATTAATACATAAATTAATATATAGATTGCTTGCTTTTTCTTGCTAGGAGAAAAGTGTGCACATAGTTAATAAAGAAAAGACTACATTGTTTCAACAAAATCAAAATACATGTGTTGCCAGGGCAAATGAATAGAGAGCAATACACACAGGCAATTCTCTTGAATCTCTTTCGAATACCGCTCCTTTAAATATCTTTCAAAAACTGCTCCTTTAAATTTCTTTGGAATACCACTCCCTTGAATCTCTTTCGAATACCACTCCCTTAAATTTCTTTCGAATACCGCTTTTTTGAATCTCTTTCAAATACCACTCCCTCGAATCTCTTTCGAATACCACTCCCTTGAATCTCTTTCGAATACTGCTTCTTCAAATCTTTATTGAATACCGCTCCTTTGAATCTTTTTTTTTTTTTTTTTTTACACAGTGATCACCACTTATCAAGGCCCGGAAGCCACTCAGGGATAAGGGTTATTGCAAGTACATTAAGTTAGTGAGGAGATTTGCTGAAGTGTTTACTTAAGGGGGCGGTTCATTAGGAATTTGTTAACATTGGACTTGAAGACATTCAAGTTGTAGTCCGGAGGGAAGCAGGCAGACGGAACAGAGTTCCACGGGCGTGCAGTTCTAAGAAAGAAGCTTTGTTCATGGAATCCGCGTTTTGATTTAGGCACAGATATAGAGTGGGGAAAATTTTTCACAGTGGATTCAGCTAGACGGGTGTTTTTCGTGAAAGATTGGCGAGGGGGGACCACAGAATCTCTTTTAAATACTGCTTCTTCGAATCTCTGTTGAGTACTGCTTCCTTTTCTGATGTGATTCTTGGTCTGCGCACACATTCTTTTTATAATTTTTTTCCTTTTTTCTTGCCGTGATATTACTTTGCAAATTGTTTGGTCATTTGCATACAGCTGTCATATGTGAATCTGTGCTCTGTTACAAAAGGTCATGCAAACATGATGAGCTATTCTTCTGTGATCAGAAATAAAAACAAAAAGCTCCTGATGATTGCAGCATGAATTAGTGAAAGGCCTACCAAGATTGGTAGTATGCCAAATCGAGTTGGACATCCAAGCCAGAAAGGAAGAGAATGTCCAGTGTGAAATTCGCTCGTGGCTGGTATTTAGATGTTTTTATTTCTAGAAAATAAAAGAGTGTGTTATCTTATTGCTTAGTATGTGAAAGATGACACTGTGGAATTTCCACAGGTCTCGCTAGTTATAATGCATGCAATAATAATGGAATTGAATTCCATCTGTAGGGAGAAGGGGGATCGACTAGTCTCCGAACTCCTGACGGCGACGGGAGTATAGGTCGAAACTCTTTTTCCCATCAAGAAAAAAAAACATCAGCAGATAGCAACACCTCAGGAACAAATGTAAACATTTATTTTTTTAATGGAAATCGTCCCAGACAAGGCATGAAGCCACTTGATGTAAGGATATAAAAAATATTTCAAGGTAAAAAAAAATAAATAAAAATAAAGGAATCACCATTTATCAAGGCCCAAAGGCCACTCGAGGATAAGGGTTAATGAGTGTATAGTAGTCACCAGAACAAAAGTGTAGTAATCGTTAGTGATGAAAATTTTTTTTTTTTAATAATAATTTTTATTTAACCATAAAGGGTTTATTTTTGTGTGTGAGATGTGCGCAAGTCATAGTCTCCGAACTCCTGACGGCGACGGGAGTATAGGTCGAAACTCCTTTCCCTAACAAGTAAAAAAAAAAACGCCAGAAAGTAACAACAACTCAGGAACAAATACAAACATTTATTTTTTTAATGGAAATCGTCCCAGGCAAGACATGAAACCACTTGATGTAAAGATATAAAAAAAAAACATTTCAAGGTATAAAAAAGGGAATCACCACTTATAATTCAAGGGAGATAATTTGGATTTAATTCAAAGGCAATAACTCCTTACAATTCTTAATTAATATCACTTATATGAATTTATTTACAACTGGAGGGGGGCGGGTCATAAAATACACTTAAATATATTTTATTTCATGCAAATTCCGTATTTATTATTATATTGTACCTAACGTATAGTACTAATTTCAAAATTAAAAAAAAAATGACTTGGGTGGCATCAGCCAGAATCGAAACCAAAACATTGAGTGCTCCAGACGCATTCTCTACTTTTTGAGTTATCAATAGATAGAAAAGACAGATTTAAAATTAAAATTCTTCAAGCTATGAGTGAAGTTGCGTATGCGCAAAAATAACAGAAATATATCGGCAAGTTCAAACAAAGATTTTACTCTTTAGAACCATCCTTAGTGTATAATTACTATTTTCCTGTTAATTTCAGTGTTATGTAGTCCTGGATATGACCTTAAACTATATCCAGTGGTGAGGCCCCAGCTTGCGGGCTTTGGGGAGTGTGGAGCCACCCTTTAATTGCCATTGCTCCTAGGTCCACTCTGACCCGGAGTGCTAGTACCTGTTAGGGTCCCAACTATGGGTTAAATAGAAACCGACTTGAAAACAACAAATGTATTCTATTAAAAAATTTTTCTTCCAAATCTTTGGATTCAGCATTAAATAACCTGAAAAGAGTTGATATGCCGTAAAACAAAAACAACCAACCAATCAGTGTTATGTTATAGTTTAAGAGTTTATCAGTTAAATATTTACAGCCAGACACACACACACATACATATAGCTACTGTTTTATATATAGATTGCTGCAATTTAAAAAGGAACAAAGCATAGTATATGTTTTGAGGCTACATTTCATTTTTTTTCTGTCATCGGTTAGTGAAATAGAAATCCTTCTAGACTGAGGCAATTTTGATTTTCGTCCCAATTCAGCATGCCCGCTTTGGGGAGCTGGATTTTCCCCACATTAAAATCCAACCTTGTGAGGAGACAAGTAAATCAGAACTAAGTAAGCAACCACCTGTCGTTATTTGTTTTGTTTGATTTGCATGCATAACAGACAATTAAGCTAACATTAAGCTGACCCTTTTAAACTACAGTGTTTGAAAGTTACACTTTCTGCCCCAGGAAAAAAGAAATGTTCATTTTTCATCTAGTTTAAGACATAAAATCCACTTTTTTCTGTTGTTTCCGGAATCAGGCTCATTTTACAAGTCAAGCAAATTTGAAAAAGTGTCAAAAAACAAATATATAACAAATAAATGTTACCAAAGGCAAGAGGAGTTTTAAGGAAAGGTAATGGTTTTACCTTCCTAATAAAACATATTTAAAAAAGACAGCACAAAAGAACAACAAACTTCTTTTTAACAATGACAATTTGAAATATTTATTGATAGCAGGAACTGGCAGGTTGGACTGCGAAAAAGGGAGAAGGAACAAAACGTTCTTTTTGAGGTTGTCGTTGGTCAATCAGTACTGTGTCATCCCAAGCTAATAGCAATTGTCTCAGGTGGAGGCCGTTGATGCTAGAGCAGAATGTCCAGTGGATAGGGGACAAGAGAAGAGATGTTGTTTGGCTGAAGATCTGGTCTTGACTGATTGACGTTGCCTCCAGGTTTTTTTAGCCGACAGAAGAACAGCAACTGTCACAAAGAACAGAAATTGTACAACTAGTTTAGCCTGTGGTCGAAGAACTCAAGGGAGGGGCATTGATCTACCAGAGAAAATAGTTCTCTAACTGGTACATCAACCCCTGCTTAGGTGGAAAGCCAACAGAAAAACAGCAGCTGTCATAAAGAACAGAAATAGTACAATTAGTTTAGCCTGTGGTCGAAGAACTCAAGGGAGGGGCATTGATCCACCAGAGAAAATAGTTCTCTAACCGCTACATCAACCCCTGCTTAGGCGGAAAGCCAACCGAAGAACAACAGCTGTCACAAAGAACAGAAATAGTACAATTAGTTTAGCCTGTGGTCGAAGAACTCAAGAGAGAGGCATTGATTTACCAGAGAAAATAGTTCTTTAACTGCTACAAGTTACTTTTCTATGTAGCTGGACAAGTGTTTAGCGTTTTTACTTATTTTTAAATGTTTATTTGGTTAAAAAACGAGTAGTGTTATGTATGACAGGACAACAAGAAAAATGGCCATAATGTATTTCTTACATCTTTGACGTACCAACAATGACTTAAAAATAAAAAAAATAAAGAAATAGTTTTAGAAACCCATCCAATAAATGGCATGGTGACATTCCTTCCTAACAATATTTTGTTTAATTTTTTAATTTTTAATCATTGTTGAGACTTCAAAGATGCAAGAGATATAGCTCAGCTATTTTTTCTTGCTCTCGTATAACGCTCGACATTACTTGCTTTTCGAATCGAATAAACATTTTACATTAAATAAAAACGCTAAAAACTTATCCAGGTAGGTAGGGGAGTAACTTCTCTTGTCTTTGGTAATATTTATTTTTTGTTATAGTTGTTTTTATATAATTTTTTGTACCTCTGTGGATTGTTAAATAAACCCCAGAAAAATAATTTGTAAATCCCTTAAAAGAAACAATTGGGTGCTTATTCAGATTGGCACTTATGGCGGCAATTAAAAGTAAAGAAAATGCAGAAAAGTTTGTATGATGTACGTACCAGTCTCAGAACGAAGATGAAATATTCCAAAAATCATGTAATTTGATCAAGTAGTTTCTTGAGGTTTTTTCAAGAAAATTCAAGTTTACTCTGTGATGATATGGGGGGAAAACTAGAGGCCATTATAGAATCAAGGGCAAACAACCGACTTTAATTTCAATTTTTCGAAGGGGGGGGGGGATATGTCAAAAAAGATAACCGAACGTAAGATTTAAAACTAAACAATAATTTATTAACATAACGTGTATTTTTTTTTTTTTTTTTCAGAAAATAAAAGTTTCAAATTATGAAAACATTTCTTAGAAGGGTCATTTTTTTATATAAAATGAAAAACAAAATAAATTGTGAATTTATTAATTTATTCATTGCGGACTATTTTCTTCATCTTTCCTAGCTGTTGTTTTACGACTTTTCGGACAACTATTCCTCTGGCCTTCATCAGGTGGTAACTGCGACGGGATAGAAACTCTGCATCTCCTTACTGCCTTCCATAAGTGTCGTCTCACCACCTTGAACCATAGAGATTCAATGTCTCTATCCACTGTGTCATGGGCCCCGAAGGCACAGTGGATAGAGACGTTGAATCTCTACGATTCCAGGTCAGAATTGTCTGAAGATACCGGTCTCAATCCTACCCAAAGCTGGCCAGAGGCTTACTTGGCCAAAAAACGTGGTGAGACAACAACAACTATGGATGGCAATAAATGCTGAGGATGCAGTTAGGAGATTTGGAGTTCCTATCCCGTTGCGGTTACCACCTGACGAAGGCTAGAGGAATAGTTGGCCGAAACGTTATGAAACAACAACTAAAAAGATGAGGATGATAGTCTGCAATAAATAAATTAATAAATAATACTCATCTCAATAATTAATTCCAATTATAATAGATTCCAGTTAAATAAGTTGTGAATTAATGATATTTATTTATTTTTTTATTAGATGCAAATATTAATATTAATTAGTGTACAAGAATTTTTATGAAATTTTTTGTATTCTCAATTATCGTCTCCTCCCCCTATTCGCTAAAATCTTTGAGACCTTAATTAATCAAGCACTAGTCCACCATCTAAAAAAAGTAAATCTTCTCTCTGACAAACAGTATGGATTTAGGCAATGTCGTTCTACTGCAGATATTTTAACAGTCATCTATGAACGCATTTACCATGCACTGGATAAGGCAGGCGAAGCCAGAGCTGTAGCTCTTGATATATCCAAGGTCTTTGACAAAGTCTGGCACAAAGGGCTGCTAATGAAAATTAAATCATATGGTATAACTGGACGTATACTAAATAAAATTAGATCCTTCTTAGACAATAGGACCATCCAGGTTGTCATTAATGGACGTACATCCAAGCATCGACGAAATGTTGCATCCCTCTGCCTGTTCTACAAGTACTTTAATGGTGAATGCTTTGACGAACTACAAGCACTTGTACCCCCTTGACGTGGGTACTCTCGACAAACCCGACAAGCAGCTAAATCCCACCCCTTCACAGTAGAGATCCCTAGGTGTAAGAAAGCTTTCTACTCCAATAGTTTCTTCCCCAGAACTGCTAGACTTTGGAACTCTCTTCCGGGATTCTGCTTTTCCAACTGTACTGACATGCAGAAGTTCAAGTGTAATGTGAACAGACATCTTGCTACTCACCTCCCTTCATAATATCCCTGTAACTTATGTCCCCGATAGTAGCCCCCGACTTCAAAGTGGCACTGTGCCTTGTTTGAGGTAAAAATTGAATTTAAAAAAAAGAAAAGAAGCATAATATTAATGCAGGAGTACCTCAGAAGTCAATCTTTTGACCTCTATTATTCCAGATATTCATAAACGACCTCCCTCCTAATATTGTGTCCAAGATGGGTATATTTGCTGATGATAGAACACTCTATAACATGCACGAGGAAGAACGGATGTACATAAATCTAAGACAATGGCAAAATCGTTAGAAAATGACCTCAGACTATAGTGGAATGGGGCTGTAAATGAATAATAACATTCAATGCAAGTAAGACTAAGCTGCTCTCTTTTAACAATTACAAGACGCCTCTCTAACCACCGACATCCATGACAAATAACACCCTACCTGAGAATTCTTCCTTCAAACTCCCCAACCTAACATTCACAGGCAATATGAACTGGAACAAATACATGGAGGACATTGCAAAGGCTGCTGCAAAGAAGATGGGTTTCCTCTATTGAGCTAGAAAACTACTCACACCTGAGAGTACCCCATACCTCTACATGGCCACCATTCGCCCATGTATGGAGTATGGAGTATTGTTGCCACATATGGGCTGGTTCATCTACCACTAACCTCTCCCTCTTGGATAAGGTCCAAAAAAAAAGTTTCCAATCTAATAGGTCCCACTTTGTCAACTAAGCTCCAACCCCTGTCCCATCGCTGCAATGTTGCATCTCTGTATCTGTTTTACAAATATTTTAATGGAATATGCTCTGATGAACTCATTGCACTTGTGCCCCTCAACGTGCATATCCCTCACAAACCTGCTTAACAACAAAATCTCACCCCTTCACTGTTCAGGTCCCTAAATGCCAGAAAGCTTTCTATTCTAATAGTTTCTTTGCTCGAATAGCTAGACTTTGGAATTCCCTTCCGGCTACCTGCTTCCCTGACTGTACTGATATACAGAAGTTTAAATGTAATGTAAACCAACATCTTGTTAATCTTTCCTAGGTATGGTCTCAAATAGTAGCCCCTTACATCTAAATGGTGATATGTCTTGTTAGGGGTTAACTTGAGTAAAAAAAAAAAAAAAAAAAAATTTTAAGAATATTAAAATGACTTCAACCTTCCCTTATCGGTAAAAAAACTGCAAATTTGTTTTTTTAAAAAAAGAATATAAAAATGATTTCAACCTTCACTTATCGGTAAAAGAACTGCAAATTTGTTTTTTTAAAAAAAGAATATAAAAATGATTTTAACCTTCACTTATCGGTAAAAGAACTGCAAATTTGTTTTTTTAAAAAAAGAATATAAAAATGATTTCAACCTTCACTTATCGGTAAAAGAACTGCAAATTTGTTTTTTTAAAAAAAGAATATAAAAATGATTTCAACCTTCACTTATCGGTAAAAGAACTGCAAATTTGTTTTTTTAAAAAAAGAATATAAAAATGATTTTAACCTTCACTTATCGGTAAAAGAACTGCAAATTTGTTTAAAAAAAAAAAAAAATGAAGAATATTAAAATGACTTCGATCTTCACTTATCGGTAAAAAAGACTACAAATTTGTTTAAAAAAAAGAAAAAATGAAGAATATTAAAATGACTTCGACCTTCACTTATCGGTAAAAAAGACTACAAATTTGTCGTTCTAAAAAAAAAAAAAAAAGAAAAAATTATCAGGCTGACAAGAAAATTCTTGTGGTTTTTAACTTTTAAATTCAAATTAACATATTTTGGATCAAACAGAAATTTATTGATCGAAATACGCACCATCAGAATCAACACACTTTTGCCAACGAAAAACATAGTGTATTTATGCCAGTAACGTAAAAATCTTGTGTTCTGGTAGCGATGACATCGCTGAAAGCGTTTTTCGCATTGCTGAGCTTTTTGAATCATTTCTCATACAGAAAGTTGTCGAGATGCTTGAAAAATTGGTAGGCAGTAGGTGAGAGGTCTGAAGAGTATGGTGAATGAGGCAAAGTTTCATAGCTCAATTCATTAAACTTCTGTAGGGTCTGTTTAGCAACGTGCAGTCCGACATTGTTATGGCGGAGAATTGGGCCTTTTCTGTTGACTAATGCTGGGTGTTGTTATCAAAGTTTCTGATGCATTTCATCCATTTGTTGACAGTACTTCTCTGCCGTAATGGTTTAGCTTGTATTCGAAGAACTGTAATGGATGAGACCAGTCACAGACCACCAAACAGTCAGTATAACCTTCTTTTGGTACAACTCTGGCTTCGGGAAGTTTTGTGGAGCTTTGTGGGCGTCTAACCACTGAACTGAGCGTCGCCGGATGTTGTAAAGAAGTAAAGAACCCACCTTTTATTGCAAGTCATAAACCGGCTGAGAAACGGGTCACTCTTGTTGTGTAAAAGAAGGGAAGATGACACTTCATAACGGCGTGAGGTACCGATTCATCATTTTTTGTCTTTTCAATTTCTCTTAAGTGGTTGGAAATCGTTGTATATGTTATGTCAAATTCCTCCGTTGGCCGACTATTACATACAGCGTCGTTGCCGCCACAAAATCTCTTAAACCACCATTGTGCTGTGTGTTCAGTAGTGGTTCCCAGACCAAATACTTCATTGATATTGCGAGCTGCTTCAACAGCTTTTTGGCCTAGCTTGAATTGAAATAAGAAATTTGCCCGAATTTGCTTTTTTCCATCTTCTATTCAACGTTCTGAAAAGAAGACATAATTTTTTTAAAAACGATTGTAATATAAATGATTTAATAGATGATATATAAAGTAAAGGTATTATAACGAAAACTTATTTGAAAATACATCATTTGAAATCAAAATATAAATAAATGTCACGGTAACATTATAGATTAAATAAAAAATAAAAAGACTATAAACTTATAAGTAGAGGAGTAACTTCTCTTGCCTTTGGTAACATTTATTTGTCGTATATTTGTTTTTGGGGGGCAGGTTTTCGTACATCTGTGGAAACAAATCCCAGAAATCACCCAAAAGAAACACGTTTTTAAAATCAAAATTCTCACCCCCCCCCCTCGTTATCTGTGCCGAAACCTAAACATAGATTCCATGAACAAAGTTTCTTTCTTACAACTGCACGCCTGTGGAATTGTCTTCCGTTTTCCTGCTTTCCAGCTGTCTACAATATGATTGTCTTCAAGTCTTACGTAAACAAGTTCTTGATGAGCCGTTCCACTTGTTAACAAATTTACCGAATTTCCATTACTAACGATTACTATATTGTCCTTTTGTCTACTGTACACTCTTTAACCCTTATCCTCGAGTGGCCTCTTGGCCTTGATAATGTGGTGATGCCTATGTAAAAAAAAAAAAAAGATTAAACAGCTAAAAATATAAAGTGAACGTGAAATGTAAATGAACAAACAATTACACGATGACGTCAATCAGTGTTGCATACTATACAATTAAAAAAAAAATGGGGAGGATCTCTAGACACGCAGACAAACAAAAATACTCCTCTCTAGGATTTAGGATTAAATAGCAAAAAAAAAACAACAAAAAAAAAAAAACGGCAACAACATACTATTTTCTTTTTCTCTTTTTTTACGTTTTCTACTTCTAAACGAACTGTTTGCTCAGAGCATTACACAAAAAAAAAAGCAAAATAAACAAAAACGGTCGTGGCTTCTCTTTAAGTCTCGATAATGACTTAAAAAAAAAGTCAACAAAATGCTGGTAGAAACCCATCTAATAAATGTCACAATAAAATTTTACACTAAACACTTATCCAGGTAGGTAGAGGAGTAACTTCTCTTGCCTTTGATAACAGTTATTTATTTATTTATTTACTTATTTTTTTCTTACAAGGTAGTCACCACTTATCAAGGCCTGGAAGCCACACGGGGATAAGGGTTATTGCGTGTACAGTACGTTAGTATTGGAGATTTGATAAAGTGTCTTACTTAAGGGGGGGGGCGGTTCTTCAGGAATTTGCTTATGTTGAACTTGAAGACATCCAGGTTGTAGTCAGGTGGAAAACAGGCAAATGGAACAGAGTTCCACAGGCATGCACTGCTAAGAAAGAAGCTTTGTTCATGGAATCTACGTTTTGGTTTTGGCATAGATAAAGAGTGGGGAAAATTTTTGACAGTGGTTTCAGCTAGACGGGTGCTTATTGTGAAAGATTGGCGAGGGAGGACTAGAGATTGGAGCTCAGATGAGCACTTGCCATGGAAATAACGATAAAACAAAGACAGGCTCGCAACATCTCTCCTGTGGGGGAGAGGTTGCAGGGAAGAGGTTGCATCCCTCACTAAGCCACGATGCCTATGGTGGAAACAAACCCCAGAAATCACCCAAAAGAAACATTTTTGATTCCCCGACAAAAGTCCGTTCGTTTGTCCGTCCTTTTGTCCATTCCCCCGTTTGTCTGTCCGCACTTTTCTCAATAACTACACCTTGAAACTTTTTAAAATTTTGCACAAACATTAAACATGATATGCATAAAGAAGTAACAGAACGGATTTTCTGGGAAAACTCTGGTTGTCCCCCTAAGAGTGCCTTTCGAGTTAAAATTGACACTTTTGTGCTTATAAAAAAAAAAAATTGATGCCTTGGATTTTTATAAAACTTTCTGAAAAGTTGTAACTAACTGATTCCTGTATAATTTTGTTTGTCTATACTTTGTGATAACTCTTAGGTGTGCCCCAGGAGTTCTATTGGGGCTAATAAAAACACTCTATTTTGAGGACTATTTTACTATTTTTGTACAAAATTTTCTGTGTATGTCTATTTAGCAGTTTTGCATGTTGCTTTTTTTTTTTTTTTACATAGGCATCACCGCTTATTAAGGCCAAGAGGCCACTCGAGGATAAGGGTTAAAGAGTGTACAGTAGAAATTGGACAATATAGTAATCGTTAGTAATGGAAATTCGGTAAATTTGTTAACTTATATCGAACGGTTCATCAAAAACTTGTTTACGTTAGACTTGAAGATAACCATATTGTAGTCAGCTGGAAAGCAGGAAAACGGAAGATAATTCCACAGGCGTGCAGTTGTAAGAAAGAAGCTTTGCTCGTGGAATCTACGTTTAGGTTTTGGCACAGATAAAGAGTGGGGGAAATTAGTGATAAAGCGTTCAGTAGGGTGCTGAACTCAAATTTAAATATGTTAAGGCCTTGGCGACTTTTGGGACTAAATGGAGGGGGAGAAATGATGGACTCATTTCTTTTTTTTTTTTTTGCATCGTGCAGAACTAAAATTTACATATCTTAAGGCCTAAAACTGCACCGTTTGTTAATTTTTAGCAGAATTTGACGTTTGACGTCCCCTGGGGACTTTTGGGACTGAATGGGAGGGGTGGGGGTGCAAATACGGAACTTATTTTTTTTTATGTCTCGTTCACTGTGCACTCATACAGGAGCATGCATGCTTCTCTTGTTTTAAATCCAAATGCTCAAAATTAAACAACAACAACAAAAAAAAAAAAATGAAATAAATGTGAATTGAAAATAGGAAACAAAAAAAAAGGGGGAAGATTTCTACACATGCAGACATACAGACAGACAAAAATACTCCTCTCTAGGATTTAAGATTAAATAGCAAAAACAAAAACAAACAAACAAACAAACAAACAACAACAACAACAACAACAACAACAATAACAACAACAACAACACCACCACCACCACCACCACACTATTTTCTTTTTCCTTCCTTTTCGTTTTCACTTCTCAACGTACTGTTTGCTCGGAACACTTCTCCTGCTTGCCTTGACAGGGTACAAACCCAGCTTCAAAATCTAGTGGATTATGTCCTTATGGTGTCTGTTTGGTTATTTCGTCTGATGGTGAGGTGCTTCTCGGAACGCCCCAGTACTTTTCTTCTTCCTGCTACCTCTTCCTCACAGAAGAGACGTTACAAGTCCGTCTCTGCTTTATTGTTACTTTATGGCAGGTGCTCGACTGAGCTTCAATCTATGATTCCCTCCTCTTGTAAAATATTCACAACAAACATTCACCTAGCTACAACCACCAACAACAACTTCCTTTTATTTTTTGTTTACATAGGAGTCACAATTTATGAAGGCCTGGAGGCCACTCGGTGATAAGGTTATTGAGTGTACAGTAGTTAATGCGATAATATCATAGTAATCATTTGGTAAATTGGATTACTTAAGGGGACGGCTCATCAAGAATTTGTTTATGAGAGTTCTACAGGTGTGCAGTTCTAAGAAAGAAACTTTGTTTAAGGAATTAAATTTAATCTCTAATTTAATTTATTCATATCAGTAATATCTGAATAATAAACTGTCTAAGTCCAGACGGCTTAGTTTGTATTTATATAACATGCTTCATTTACTGTCTTCATAATTTGTCATAGACAAAATATTAATAAATGAAATGTGTCTGCCTTGATAGAGTTCAAAATAGACTTTGTAGCCTTGTAGGAGATGTCCTTTTCTCTTCCTTGCAACCTCTATCTCACAGAAGAGATGTTGCGAGTTTGTCTCTGCTTTATCGTTATTTTCATCGCAAGTGCTCGACTGAGCTTCAATCTATGGTCCCCCCTCGCCAAACTTTCAAAGAAACACTCGTCTAGCTGAAAACACTATCAATAATTCTTCCACTCTTTATCTGTGCTGAAACCTAAATGTAGATTCCATGAACAAAGCTTCTTTCTTAGAACTGCACGCCTGTGGAATTGTCTTCCGTTTTCCTGCTTTCCAGCTGATTACAATATGGTTGTCTTCAAGTCCAATGTAAACAAGTTCTTGATGAGCTGTTCCACTTAAGTTAACAGATTTACCGAATTTCCATTACTAATGATTACTATATTGTCCAATTGACTACTGTACACTCTTAACCCTTATCCTCGAGTGGTCTCTGGCCTTGATAAGTGCTTATGCCTATGTAAAAAAAACAACAAAAAAACTCACTGATTTTTAACTGTCTTTTACATTCTAACGTGTGGTATTGTTTACTTTCCTTGCACACACGTTGCTAAACACGTTGCTAAACACATTGCTAAACACATTGCTAAACACGTTGCTAAACACGTTGCTAAACACATTGCTAAACACATTGCTAAACACGTTGCTAAACACATTGCTAAACACATTGCTAAACACGTTGCTAAACACATTGCTAAACACATTGCTAAACACGTTGCTAAACACGTTGCTAAACACGTTGCTAAACTTGATGAAACACAACATGAAATGTTCTAATTCTTCCTTTCCTTACTCTTTTTTATTCCCCAAATCATATATCCATAAGAAAGTAATTTACAAATAGAATTTTCAGTATAAAGATTTGCTTTCCATCTTCACTCCTCTTTCTTTCTTTTTTTTTTTTTTACATGCCTTCATGTTAGAACACAAGTACCACTTTTTGTTGAGCTGGTCTCGTAAATAGCCAATTTCTACTCAATTCCTAATATTACTGATTATCATGGCGTTCATTCCCTTATCCTTGAGTAGCTTCTGGGTCTTGGGAAGCGGTAATTTCCTTGTACCCCCCCTAAAAAAAAAAAAAAACTGTTATTTTACGCAAACTGAGAAACAACAAAATTATCCCCAAAATTTGTCTTCCTTCTGTTTCGACACGAGTTTTCTCTTTTGTATATTCATTCTTTTGCGGACTCTTATTCTCATCTTCATAGTTGTTGTTGTTGTTTCACCCTATTTCGGTCAACTCAACCTCTGGCCTTCTTCAGGTGATTAACCGCGACAAGATAGGAATGCTGATTTTTGTAATTGTATCCTCAGTAATTACTGCCTTCCATAGTTTTTGTTGTTGTCGTTGTCTAACCACATTGTGTCCAACTAATCCCCTGGCCTACTTTAGGTAGGATTGAAACCGCTATCTTCAGACGATTCTCACCTGGAGTCGTAGAGACTCAACGCCTCTATTCACTGTGCCAGGAGGCCAGAAGGCCAGAGGATGAGTTGGCTAAAACGTAATGAAGCAACAACATCTATGAAGATGAGGATAAAAGTCTGCAAAAAAGGATGAATACACAAATTATGAAGCCTCATCTGAAAGGATTCAAAAAATAAAAACATAAAATAAAAATAAAATAATATATAAGAGTTTTCTCCCTTGTTTTTAAAAGTTACGTCATATTATTTGAATTATTGGTACTCTTGCATAATTTGACTTGAATTCTCGTGAATTCCCGTCAAGCATGGATCGGGCGAGACCGGCAATTATCGGTGTCAGCCGAGCGCGTCGTAACAGACGCAGACTAATGAAAAAAAAAAAAAAAAAACAAACCGGAAAAAATACAAATAATAAAAAATAACAACAAAAAAAAAACTACATTGAAAAATGAAAATATGTTTATTTCATTTTAGTATTTAATTTTTTTTTTTTTTTGCAAAATATTTATCAACAGAAAGTTTTTTGTTTTTTTTTTCTTCAAGAAAAGATTTTGGTACTTGTACAGTTTAGTCAAGACGTTAAAAAATAAAAATACCGAAAAAAGGTTATATTGCACGTATCTGTTATGGAATGAAGTTCTCTTAAAAAAATTTTTTACTTAATTTCATCAAGTAGTTTCTTTTTTTTTTTACAGCGAAAAAACAATTTGTTATGATACCGAGCAAAAGGTTCGATTTTTAGGAAGAAAAGCTAAAATTAAAGATGGGGAGGGAGTGTCGGCGCTTTACATGGAGTTATCTCCCCATGGCGTGTTCAGCAAATTTCATAATGGCTGACTTCAACGCGCTCTCATAAGAACATGTTTTTCCGCTGTAAAAAAAACAAACTACTCGATCAAATTAAATTAAATTTTTTTTTTTGAGATCTTCATTCCATAACGGATACGTGCAATATAACCTTTTTTCGATATTTTCATTTTTTAATGTCTTGACTAAACTGTACAAGTACCAAGATTTTTTAACCGTATAATTGTTAGGTGTAAGTAAAAGTTTTCGTTTTGTTTTGTTTTCTATTCTTTTTTGTAACCATATTTTTTTTCCTGTTTTTTTTTATTTTCAAGACTTGTGTTCAGTCAGGATCTTTTGGTGGCATTGTCCATTTGTACATCTCCAAGAGAAACCATCCTTTACACACAACCTTTTTTTAAGTAAAGATTTGTGTTTACAATTGTTGCACCTCATCACGTCCCTTTTCCTTGCCTGAGACCTCGATTAAACGTGTCTGTAATAACCTTGACACAGAGATCAATTTAGTTCCCCAAATAACTTCAATATTTTATTTCACTCCTAAGATAACTATCACTAGACGTCGCATCCCTATTATGTTACCTAGCATCTTCTTTCCTCTTCTGATGAGAAGCATCAGGCTTCGAAATGCTATGGTACAAAAAGTTCTCACTTACGATACACCCCAACTGAATAAATGAATAAATCAATATGTATTACTATATAGTTTTATATTGTTATTTTCTTCCTTTAATGATTATATATATATATATATATGTGTGTGTGTGTGTGTGTCAAAACATCGTTAATTCATTACCCACACAGCAGCAGCCGTATAGCGCAATGGTGAGAAGCCTTGACTGTCATTTGGGCGGTCGGGTTTCGATCCTGGCTTGAAGTAGTTGCCTGTCTAGCCACATTGATGAGCTGTGAAACAGCGAAACAGTACTGTATGTGGATGACTATAATGCTTCCTATCTTGGGTTGAGAATATTGGGAAGTGATATACAAACTGCCATTAGCGTATTAAGCGACACCCTTTGTGCAAACAAATTGAGCGGAGGCATTTGGATGATGTCAAAATATCGTTAATTCATTAACCACACAGCAGCAGCCGTATAGTACAATGGTGAGAAGCTTTGACTGTCATTTAGGCGGTCGGGTTTCGATCCTGGCTTGAGGCAGTTGCCTGTCTAGCCGTATTGATGAGCTGTGAAACAGCGAAACAGTACTGTATGTGGATGGCTAATATATATATATATATATATATATATATATATATATATACACACACACACATATATATATATATATATAGTGAGAGAGAGGGGAAGAGAGAGTAAGAGAGAGAGGGGGAGAAGCAGTCAGTGAGAGAGAGGGAGGAGTTTTGAGAGAAAGAGAGAGAAGTTTTAAAACAAAGATGTTTAAAAAAAAAAGTCCTCCTATTTTAATTATCACAGTCCTGGGCAACGCCGGATAGCCCTGTTAGTTTAATGATAAAATAAACAACGTATAAATATTAAATGCTCATATTTTTCAACACTTTCTGGTCGCAATCCTTTCTTTCTGTTGTTTCTCTCCTGACAAGCGAACTGTGAAACAAACAAACAAACAATAAATAAATAAACAAAATGGCCGCTGAAAATAAACGGCATAGTTTTGGTCAAATAAATTTCATCACAACAATGGACAAAAGAAGATATAAAAATTAATAAGGTCAACATTTGTACTTTGTTTAATGTTTGTTTTGTGGCTACTAAATACTCGATGTGTATGGGTGGGGGTAGGCCAGAGATCAATAATCTATGAGTACTTGAAAAAATATGACCAGTTAGGTCATCCATTGAGCTTTGGTTAGGTTGTTTGTGTTATAAAGTAAGCTGATATAGCTGATCAGAAATAATGGACTTGCCCAGAGACTATAAATGCAGTTACATTCAATATGTTATTGAGTGGCGTTCAGTAACAGTTATGCATCACAGAATCATAATGTGTGCTTTAATAATATGAGGACGCAGTGGCGTAGCATCAGTTTTTGCCGCCCGGGGCGGTCGAAAAATTTGCCCCCCCCCCCTGCTGGCATATAATTACCTGTTTTGACCCCCTCACCCGGTGGCATATAATTACCTGTTTTGCCCCACACCCGTTGGCAAATAATTACATGTTTTGGCCCTCCCCGCTGGCATATGATTACCTGTTTTGCCCCCCCCCCCCACTGGCATATGATTACCTGTTTTGCCGCCCCCCTCGCCTACTGCTGGCATATGACAACCTGTTAAAACTTTCAAAATTCCAAAAAGCCCTTAAAATATTTATTTTCATTGAACTAATGTTTACCAGATTAATGTTTACACAATTCCCTCCCTTTTTTTAAATTTAATTTAACAATTCCTTTTCAATAATTTGAATAAAAATAAGTATGTAAATATTAATCTGAAGGTAATTATGTAAACGTTAGTATGAAACAAAAGAAACCAAATATTGTTTTTCAAAACAAAAACGTATGATTCAAATTATAAAAAAAATGTTAAATTAATTGGCTACACACACAAATATAATAATAAATTTAAATGAGAAAAATCTGAAAATGTTATGAAATGATAAAATCATTTTATTTACTTTTTTTGTTGTTGTTAAAGTCCGAATTTTCGACAAATAACATGGCTGTATCAAAGAGAGGATAGTCCTATGTTGTTTTCTTTTCTTTTTCTTCATAATGTTATTATTAAGAGGTCGACCCTCTCGAAGAGAAAAAAAAAACGTATGGTATCGGCGCTTTTTGAAATCATTGTGTGTAATCGTTCGGTTTAAGCGCCAAAATTTAAGAAATTTTAGAAAACATTTTTTTTATAAATTTAAATGAGAACATTTGAAAACGTGAAAAGGTTAAGAAATGATAAAATCATTTTTATTTACTTTTTTATTGTTGTTATTTCCGAATTTTCACAAAAAACATAGCTGTATCAAGGAGAGGATAGTCCGATGTAGTTTTCTTTTCTTTTTCTTCATAATGTTATTATTAAGAGGTCTAGCCTCCCGCAGAGAAAAAAACGTTTTTTTGAAATCCGTGTGTGTAATCGCTCAGTTTTGTCAAAATTTAGGAAATTTGTTGTTTTTAATAATGTTTCAATCATTTATAAAAACAGTTTATTTTTTTTTAAATGAATGTATTTATGAAATGAAAATAAGGCTATAAATTTATTTTTTGTGAGAGAACTATCGCAAGGCATCAAGTCACTTGAAAATTTACAAGCATACTTTTCGCATTTTTTTTTCGGCAAAATTATCAATAGCTCTATCCAAAATTCACTCTATCGACAAGTTTCCTCTCTGAAGAGGATTGCCAAGTCTGTCAGCCTTGTCTGGCTCATTTTTGATTGAAAGTAGTTTTTTATGAGTTTCAGTTTCGAGAAAGAGCACTCACAGCTGGCAATGTTAATAGCTCGGGTAAGGAAAATGCACAGCAAGATCACAATATTGGAGATGGAATCCCCAAGATGGTATCTCTGTATAAAGTTCAAAAGTTCAAGAGGTCCATTGATTTTGTCTTTTCCTGGAGCTTTCACAAAATACTGTAATCTCTTCCTTTCAGCAAAGAATTTATCTTTTTCTATATCTTCGTCAACTTCACAAAGCTGACAATCATAATTATCATCAAGCAGATTTGACGGTGTAAGAAAAGCGTATTTACTTGCAAGATTGTGAACTTGTTGACATCTGCAAGATATTTCCTCAGTCAACCTGTCTATGACAGACAGCATTTCCAGTCTCAACTCAGTATCAAATTCCAGTGCTGCATAAGTCAATCGTTCGCCACACATTCGTTTCTTTTTGCGGATACGATGCTCCATGTTTATCCCCATTTCAGTGCAGAGTTTTTTTGACGCGTCTATTGCAGTAGTGTCCACCATCTTTTCTGAAGAAAGTAATCTCTCAACACTGTCAGCCTGACAGAACTTTCTTGAAGATACTTCTGAGCATCATTGATTTCTGGGAGAATAGTTTTCTAAAGGCTCAGAAATATTTTCTCCTTCTTCTGTGAGTTGTTCCAGGGCAATGACGACTTCCAATAATCTTTTTACCACATCATTTACAGCATCTGCTCGACTATTCCATCTAGTTTCCATAGTCCGCTTGATAGTTAGACCGGTCAACTGAATCAAGATGTCCCAGTGATGTGTAGATGAAGAAAAGAACGAGAATAACCGGTCCAGTATGCCAAAAATTGTAACAGAGTGAACCGCTACAGAAGCGGCATGTACACAAGCCAGATTTAATGAATGCTTAGTGCATGGCACAAATAGAGCTTTTGGGATGATTTCAGAGATTCGGTGGCGTGCCATAATAGCAGCATTGTTAAATATCTGGCCAATACAGTCACCAATCTGAATCCTATCGTTCTCCAGTTTTCTCAAAATCAGTTTAGAAATGTCCTCCGTGTTTTTACCGTTTGTCTCGATGAAGTGAAGAAACGACTCCTCCACTGTCACTTTATTTTCATCAATTTTTACGTAGCGCAACACCTCACTCGTCTGGTCCTTGTGAGATGCATCAGGAGTGCTATAAAAAATTATGCAAAAATATTTGCTTTCTTTGATCTGACCGATGATTTTCTTTCTCACCTGCTTTGCCAAATGTCCACAAATTCATTTTGAATTTCTGGTGACAGATAAGAAGTAGTGATTTTCTTTCGCAGGTTAACTTTCACCAAATGTTCACGGAGCACAGGGTCATACTTGGCCAATAAATTTACCAATACTAAAAAAATCCCTTTGTTTTCTTGATCTCTTTCATCATTATGGATGTCTCCCCGGTGACCCTGTAGTGCCAGATTCTGCTTGGCGAGAAACCTGACAATGTCCAGCAATCTAGCTAGAATTTCCCGCCCTTCTCAATAAGATGTTTCTCTACTTTGTCAACTATGTTTCCTTCAGCAAGTCGGATTCTAGCATTTTGCCAACTAATGACAAATGCAAATCGGCCTTGTTTTAAAAGAGAACTGCATCTTTAGTTGTTTCATTATTTTCAATCAATTAAAAGGAAAACATACGAGAAAAATATTTAGAACCCCTCCGTATATTTGATATATGCCCCCCCCCACACACATACACTAAGTGAATTTTGTGTTTGCGAAAATATATGGCGACATAAAAAAAAAAAGACGAAAACAAATCACTAATTAAATATTTACAATTTAAAAAGAATCGGAATCGGGAATCCTATCGGATCGGGAATTTAAGACAGAATCAGTATTTGAATCGGAATTGGGGGAAAATTTGGAATCGTCTCATCACTAGTATATATATATATATATATATATATATAATATACGTTTTATTTTTTATTACCGTATCTTTCTGTTAAGTTACATGATTGTTTCGGCTACACGGCCGTTTTTTTTGGCCGTCTGTAGCGTCCTCAGACTTTTACAGAAATGTTCGCTATTTTGGGATGAAAGAGTGGAAGAGTGAATGAGGTCAGGGGGGGGGGGTGCGAGAAGGTGTAGCCGAAACAATAATGTAACTTAACAGAAAGATACGGTAATAAAAAATAAAACGCATATTTGCTCTACAACAGTATCGAGCCCTTTTTCAGTTTTTATTAATTACCATCTCCACTATATATATATATATATATATATATATATATATATATATATATATATATATGGAACATGTAAATCAACTGTTTTCTCTAAAAGGTTACCTAGAAAATTTATGCAACTTTTTTAAAACTTCGTTTAACAAATAAAATTAATTTACATCGTATTTTGAAGTTATTATCATTTTTTGTTTTAGTGATAATTTAAAAACAATAAATATTTATCATTAGTACCAATAATGAAAAATTAAATTAAAAATTTAGAACAATCGGTTTTGGAATAGTAAATTAGGGACACATTTTTCTAATTCCGATACTTCCAAAATTTCCGATTGTTTCATCCTTTTCGTCATAAAATTTGAAATTTTTTGTTAGCTTTTATTTAGTTTTTCTGTTTTCTATGTTTAACCTCTCAAAATGCCGCACCTGACGTGGTCCGCTCATAAAATAGAGACACATTTTTCTGATTCCGATATCTCTAAAAGTCCCGATGTTTTACAACCTTTTCAGATTTTTTGGTAGCTTTCATTTATTTTTATTTATTTTTTCCCTCTCAAAATGTTGCTACCTGGCACGTGACCCCCCCCCGCCGCTCCGCCCTTGCTACGCCACTGCGAGGACGTTCCAAAAGTAATGACTCCTATTTTTATTCTGTCCAAACAGATTCGAGGGGATTACGAATTGCATTGTTATGATTATTCAACTTTTGCATTCATAACCTGAAAGTTCCATTTCTCTGTCGCAGCTATTGACGGTGTGAGACTGTAAGAAAGCAACCCCTGCCATGAACGTGTGTCAGAAACAGAGATGTGTTATTGAATTCCTGGCCAAAGTGCATTGAGAATGGTGGTAACTATAAAATAAAAATGTCTTCTGGAGCACAAAAGGTCGCTCGTTTTAATGGTGCTACTCTCGTCTTCGTAGCTCTTCCATTTTTTTTAGTAAAAAAACTTACTTTTTGAACGACTCTTGTAAATGAAAGACAAAATTCTAAATTAGTCCTCCTGTTTGCTATATTCTCCTTCTCTCTCATGTTATGGGTTAAATAGGATTAATACTTGTGGTGATATTCAATATTGTTTATAATGAACTATTGCAACCGTTTTATTCTGTTTTTTCTTTATTACTTTCTAATCTTAAGGAGAGAGAGAGAGAGAGAGAGAGAGAGAGAGAGAGAGAGAGAGAGAGGGGGGGAGATAGACGAATAGATAGTTATATATCAGCTATAGATATGTTTTTTGGTTTGTATTACTATACACATAGATTCTAAAAAGTTGTCAAAAAACAAATATATAAATAAATAAATGTTATCAAAGGCAAGATAAGTTCATTTTCTATCTAACTGGATATGTTGTTAGCGTTTCTATTTAATGTAAAGTGTTTATTCGGTTCGAAAAACATACAGTTTACTGATATATTTGAAAAATGCAAATGGTGGCGGACTTTGTGTTGAATACATAAGTTTGGGAAAATGAGTTAAAACTAAAAAAACTATACAAAATACTGTTAGAAACCTACTCAATATATGTTACTGTAACATGGACTGATATATATTCGGTGAGTTTCTAACAGTATTTTGTATAGTTTTTAGTTTGAACTCATTTTCCCAAACTTACGTATTCAACACAGAGTCTGCCGCCATTTGCATTTTTCAAATACATCGGTAAACACTGTATGTTTTTCGAGCCGACTAAACACTTTACATTAAATAAAAACACTAAAAAATTATCCAGTTAGATAGAAAAGTCACTTATCTTACCTTTGATAACATTTATTTGCTATATATTTGTTTTTTGACAACTTTTTCGAGTCTATGTGTATAGTAAAACAAACCCCTCACTTTTTTTTTAGAGACATTTTTATTTTTTGTCCATGCTTTCCATTCTACATAACAAATTTATACAGGGCTGTCACTGGCTAGCGGGAATACATTGTTGTCTGCTCTCTGCTCCTGCTTTTCATGCCATCACTTCTTTCCCACTCCATTATCTCTGTCTTACTGCCCTGCTTTTATCACCATGTGACGTCACCAATCCTGCTACCTACTACTGCTCCTCTCTCTATTTTACTGCAGGACCGTTGTCTACATGATGTAGCTGCACATTATGGTACAACATGAATTGTTTCAAAATCAAATTATGTCGTTCTGTCAGGTACAATAGTGCAATTAAAAAAAATACATTTCAAAAACTGACGTTTGTTTCATTAGTTTGGAGAATATTTGGCAGACAATTATTTTTCTGATAAAGAGACAGATAATATTTATTGTCTCAAAAAGAATTCAACCTCTAGAAAAGTGTCATATAAAAATCAATTTTTATCCTCATAAATAAAATAATAAAAATACAATTGCAAATTACTTTTGACTTATACTTATACAATCGATCATCAGCTTTTGGGTGGTGGCATAAGAGATTTAAGGAAAGCAAGGAGTCTGTGAGGGATGAAGAGAAATATGGGAGGAGTAAGGAAGTCAGAACACCAGAGTTGATTGGCCAAATAAAGAATTTCGTGTATAAGCACCGTCGTGTGTCTATAAAGACAATAAGTGAATAGTTTGATGTCAGTGTGGGAACTGTACACACAATTATTTGCGAAGAACTGAAGATGAAGGAGATTTGTGCAAAGTTTGTTCCAAGGGTACTAAAAAGAAGATCACAGACTATTTGACCAAGATGAGCACCAAGACATTTCCTCACTCTCTCTATAATCAGAACTTGCTCCCTCTGACTTTTAGTTATACAAGGGAAACCTTAGAGGCTGTTTTTATGCAACAATTGAAGAGATGAAAGAGGCTGTGTATATATATATATATATATATATATATATATATATATATATATATATATTATTATTATTATTATTATACTGTTGGTAGAATTTTTCAGTAACTCATAACAACAACACAATATGTCATTCCAAAGAGTGCTCAATGCCTGAAACAGAGCAATATATTGATTGTTGGAGAGCTATTGGCTACACATTAGCAAACGTGTTTCAATGACCCCCTAGCAGGGAAAATCACCTCATCAGGCCAGGTGGATGGTTTTTGGCCTGATGAGGTGATTTTCCCTGCTAGGGCGTCGTTTGCTAATGTGTAGCCAATAGCTCTCCAACAATCTATATATATATATATATATATATATATATATATATATATATATATATATATATATATATATATAACTACTTCATTTACTCACATAAAAGTATAAATTTATGCATAAACTTTAAGTATTTATTTCAAAAGTGCTCAATACGAAGGCAGAGCTAGTTAGTAAGTTATAAAATATATATGGCGATTAAGCTACACTGAATATTCCGCGTTTCATCAACTCTAGGACTCTTCAGGCTTATGCTTATGCTAATATTCTGAGTTTCATCCACTATGCTAAGCCTGAAGAGTCAAAGAGTGGATGAAACGCGGAATATTCAGTGTAGCTTAATCGCTATATATATTTTATAACTTACTATATATATATATATATATTAAAATTGTTGAATTTTTTTATTTATTTTATTTTTTATTTTATTTTTTATTTTTATTTTTTCTATTAGCGATTCCGTACTAATTTCTTCCTTTTCCGCTCCCTGGAAGGAGTTATTTGCCCTTTGTTCCTATTTTTTCTTCGCCCACATTAATTACGTATTACTTTTTTTATTTTTTAAAAATATTATTTATTAATAATTATTACGTGCATAAAAGTAAGTCATCTATATGCACGTAATAATTATTAATATGTATATATATATATATATATATATATATATATATATATATATATATATATATATATATATATATATATATATATATAGGGTAGATTAATAAAATTATCGCCCTAAATAAAACAACACTACAGTTTTATTTAAATTTTTTATTGAAAAAATCAATTCAGGTAACTTGATTATGTAATAGAGTTGACATCTATTTAATGTAGCCGCCTTCAGCTTCAATCACTGGTGATGTTCTCGACGTATGACCAAGCAAAGTAGTCCAGCAGGTTCAGATTGAGAGAGAAGGGGGAGGGGTAGTGAGAGACGGTTACAAAGTCATAGCACTCCTTTTGAAGCCAAGCCTGGGTCTCTTTGGACTTATGTGCTGGTGCTGAGTCATTTACATTTACGACACAATGTAACACCTCAACACTTATGGTACAATGTCATCATGTAACACCTCAACACTTATGGTACAATGTCATCATGTAACACCTCAACACTTATGGTACAATGTCATCATGTAACACCTCAACACTTATGGTACAATGTCATCATGTAACACCTCAACACTTATGGTACAATGTCATCATGTAACACCTCAACACTTATGGGATAATGTCATCATGTAACACCTCAACACTTATGGGACAATGTCATCATGTAACACCTCAACACTTATGGTACAATGTCATCATGTAACACCTCAACGCTTATGGTACAATGTCATCATGTAACACCTCAACACTTATGGTACAATGTCATCATGTAACACCTCAACACTTATGGTACAATGTCATCATGTAACACCTCAACACTGTTCTACTGTCATATTGCTCACTGATTTTATTCTGCATTTTGTTTTGTGATGACTGAATCGCAAAGTGTTTCCTACAAATGCTAAAAAACAAATTGCTTCAAGATTATATGTTAATTTTTTTTTGCTAATGAGTCACCACTTATCATGGCCAAAATCATTTGCATATAAGGGTTATAAGATGGATTTTCACTTGAATGATGAAAAATATTATGAGAGGATTGAAGTGATAAGCAAAATAAACATATATGGTGATGGTTTATGACAAACATTTGGAGACATTAATCTTGAAGAAGACCATGTTTTTCTTTGTTTGTGGAGCAGTCCCATAGGCAAGTGTACTCCAGATGGAGAATCATGGAAAGAAACTACGTTCATGGAAATAGGCAAACATATTTATATTATATATATATATATATAATATGGTAGCTTCCCTTAGCCTTGGATACCCACTAAAGGTGGTGGCACATGAAATTTTTGTGGCATAAATGTGCACTCTTCAACTACACCTCTCCTGAGTCAGCGCTGTTAAATACCAGTGGCAAGTGGAGGTTCAGGACTACTGGAAACAATGCCGAGATAAGCAGAGAGCACATACAAAATTCCCAAATGGTCATCAATCTGGTACTAGCTAGGCTCAACGTTGCTTAACTTTGGTGATCTGGCGTGAACCAGTGTGTCAACATGATTGTAATGTGTAATATATATATATATATATATATATATATATATATATATATATATATATATATATATAAATAAAATAAATATAAATAAGCAAATATACTCATTAAACCAAGTCCAAGAAAGATACAAACAAAATCAAGTGCAAAAAAGATATAAACAATTATACACTGAAAGGAACGGGACGTTTAGAATCTTAAAAAGATCTCTCGGTTGGAATGTATGAAATAGCAGATGAATGTTTGGCATCCGGTAAGTTGCCTTATCTCTACCTAGAACAAGTGATAAGAAAATTTTAAAAAGAAAACGAGAATTCTTAATGCTAAAACCAATTATTAAAACCAAGTTAAAATATTACTGAAAAAAAAAATAAGTATTGCCATAAATCGAACGGGGACAGACTGAGGCTCCAACTGTTTCGTAACAAAACCACCATCTGTCACAAATAAAACGAAAATCAAATAAGACTCGAACCTTAAAACGTTTCTGAATGAAACCACCAGCTGTCGCAAACGGATCACCAAAACGTGCTTGTTACTTTGATAGTTGCGACAATAATCCGCTGAAGTGCGTGCAGTAAGTTACATTTCCGTCATGCTCGGCAATTTGCATCGGTTATGAAAACGCGACGAGAAAGTCATAGTTCGATTCTTCGCTATCGCTTGAACCATTCTTTATAATTTACACCTACTTTGAATTTGGAAATTCGTTTATTTAAAAAAAAAATTTTGAAGAGAATTAAGTCTTACGTTTAGGTCACCATTCGTAAGAAGAAGGGAAAGAATGCTGCCGTCTGCTAAGGATAAGGTGTAGCGATTGAATCGTTAAGTGACTCGAACGAATGTTAAAAAGCAAATGGCTTTAATTGCTACTCTATTTTCAAAAGCAGGTAAGTTTTCACAGGAATGTGTTAACTTAAAGTCAATCAATGAAAATCGTTTCAAACCTAAAAAGTAACAGTCTATGGCAAAATAATAAACCAATATATATATATATATATATATATATATATATATATATATATATATATATATATATATATATATATATATATAAATTATTATATATTTAAAAGTAAACGATAATGTACAATTAGGTTTATTTTGTTCTAGTTGGTTCGTGTGTAGATGTGAGTGAATTGATAGAACTTATATGTGTGTTCTTGAAGTGTTTCTTTTTACCCCCCCCCAGCTGCGAGTGCTGGTTTGGGAGCATACGTTCTTGTGTTCTTAAGGTACACTGGCTGGAGAAATCTCTGGAGAACTCTGATTTCGTTGACCAAGTCACTGTTTTTTATGAGTTTTGCTAATTTGACCTAAACTTATTACACTTTGGATTTAAAATTTTTATTGGTTGAAAAATATTCAGTTGACACGTTCCTGTGAAAATTCCACTTGCTTTTGGATATGAAGAGGAGAGCGAATTCAAATAAAGCAGAAAAAGAAAGAGGGTAGTTATTCAAACCACTCACTTTTTGGTGTTCGTCTAAATCGTATCTCAATATCATTAGATTCCATTCAACATGTTCATACTATTGCAAGCGTTTGCAACACAGAGCTGAGTCCACTTTGAGCATCTTCAGCTTCAATATAACCGAGTCAGAACTTTAGTTGGAGAGGACTTTAGAACATTCCTCCTCGATGGGGATCTGTAAGAATGCGTTGTTTAAATCCACCTTAGAAAATATTTTATTAGTTTATTGAATACCTCTGATGTGGATAGGGAATAGTGGTAATCTTTTAGAACTGCATTCAGGCCCGTGAAGAAATCTGCACATACACAAATCTGGTTGGTCTTTTTGATCACATATATGGTAAGGATTGACCAATCACTGGGGCTCACTTTTGATAGTATCCCGGCCTTTTGTAGCCGATCTAGTTGTTTATCAATTTTCTCAGCTGCCACAAGCGGAATGTTTCGTTTCTTCTTGAAAATGGGTAGAGCGTTTTCATTCAGTCCAAATCTAGCTATAGCCTTGGTACATCTTTCGAGACCCGCTGAGAAAACTTCTGGAAATTTTTCCTTAACTCGTCTTTCAGTCATTATGCCCCATAGACAAGTTTTCTACCTTATGGCAGAATTCGTTCTTAGGTTGGTTCCACAATTCAAATCGCTTCATCCAATTCGTTCAAAAAAGGCTTTTGGATATCTTATGTACATAAACTTTCACTTTTGGACACTCTTTGGTTGTGCCTGGTTTTTCTTCTCACTTGTTTGTTTTTTTTCTATGGAAGTAATCGTTTGGTCTGAAACTAGTCCTTTACATATGTGACACGCCTGATTCCTCAATGTTTCGTGAGTCATTCTTTACACTAACTACATGTTGGCAATCCTCGGCCAACTTCTGGAGCGTTCGAGTCTAGTTAGAACTAGTCATCTTATCTCTGCATTATTTTTGCTGAGACGAGACTCTGTGCAAAAAATCAAACATTTGAAATCGTCTGCTGATAATTCAGTTAACTGAAAATCGTCACATGATTGTTAACAATAGATGCAAAGGTGAAATAGTCTTCATTGTCATGTTTTGCCAAGTTGAAGCACTCTCATCTCTTGTGAAAAAGCGTCATATTCGAGCTGAAGAGTTCAGATAAGAGCTTGACTGTTTGTAGAATTCCAGCTTGCTCGTCTTCCTGGGTAAAATATAGTCATTGAACTTACTGTGTTCTGTGGTCCCTAGCTTCCATAGAAGTAGGCGGACCTTTTGGCATTGCTCCATTCTTGGCAGTCAACAGTGAATAAATTCTTGTATCTCCTATAAAAAGCGTCAAACGTCATATCCTGCTCCTCGGGTAGTTAGATAAATGTATTGATGGAATTCCATATGGTGTTTTGGAAAATGTGTGCTGTCATCACTATGTTCCATCTTATTAAACACTTTCAAAAACAATTCCTTGCATCTCTTCTATTGTAGTAGCAATTTTTGGTCTTATTCCTTCTGTTGAAGAAGCAATTTCGCCCCCAACATATATTGCCACTGTGCTTTTTGTTGCATTTGGTCTTTATAACTTTCCTTCAACTTTTGCTGGTGATCCATTTGAGCCCTTAGTAATTGCGTAATTATAGCCTTAAGGTCCTATATATTGGATATCCTTCCCAGGCGAACGACAACATTTTTTTTTTCTGAAACTGGGAAAAGAAAAATCTCAAATAAAATGTCCTATCTTTCATTTGGTTCCGAAGAGACAGGGATAAACAAGCAAACAAAAAAATTATGGCCAAAGGATTCAGATAATCATGTTTCTTTTAAATTCTATATTCGCTAGCAATAATAAACTGTTCAACAAAAACAAAAAAGTTCAGGTGGCAATATGAAAAAAAGAAAAAAATAAATAAATAGAAATAACAAAAATATGCAAAAAAAAACAAACAAACAAACAAAAAACAAACAGACACAAAACATAGAAGCAATACATGCATAGTAAACATAATAAGACCATTATAAGTCAATTTATGATATAAGGGACCGTTAAAATTCAGTTTCCCCAAGGACTATATTTCATCTCTATTGATTAGTCTTCAAACGATGTATTGATTTGATGGTTATTAACAACATCGACTCAATCTACCCGCAAACTATGAACCATTGTTCAGCAAAAATTTCCCACCTTTTTTATTTATTCATTCAGACTTTCATTAAAGTCATGTATTTTTATGTTGAATTATAAAAAAAAAAGTCATGCATTTTTATGTTAAATTATTTTTAAAAAAGTCATGTATTTATGTTGAATTATTAAAAAAAATTATAATAAAATCATTTTTTATTGTTAAATATTGATATCGATGAATAAATAAGTTTCTCTCTTTTCTTTTCAATTTTACTATCATTTATTGTCAGCTGGGGATGGGGCATTCTACCGCATGCCAGACATTCAATTGTTATCTCATACATTCCAACAGACGGATCGTTTTTAAATTCTAATCGTCTCTTTAAATGCAATTGTTTGTATGTCTCTTGCACTTGGTCCACCGAGTATATTTGTCTGGTAGTTTCTGAATTTTATTTCATGAGTCTGGTTGCTCCTATAATTACTGGAATAATGGAAATCTTCCTAAGATTTTAGTTTCTTTTCATATCGTACATAAGAACTTATGAAGTGGTTTGTTAACGGTAAAAACACAAATTTGAAGAAATAAATGGAGGAAAACGATTAAATTAACAATAATAAATGATTTATTAAACAATTTACAACTGAAAAAATTACTTTGTTAATGAGGTTTTAATTATCTGTGCTAAGCTGATTTCGGTAAGTGTTTATCCATTTGAATTTTTTTCTGCTGCCGTAGGCTCAAATTCAGGGGCAGATAATCCATGCGTTCAAATTTTTCTCGACAGAGGAGATAACTTTAGAGTAGAAGCGTTATTTTCCTTTAAATATGAAAATATTTAATTTCTTTCTAAATATAAAATATTTCAAAAGTAAAAAGATGTACAAAATACTGAGGATTGAGCTTAACTCCAAGATATATTTAAATTATAAATTTCAAAGAAGTAAAATATTTGTTTATTTTCATAATACTGCGTTGTGATTTGGCTTTCAAGTGTATCTGAGGCAAATTTTATTTTATTATTAAGTTGTATTTTACACATCGACGTACAAAATCAAAATGCATAAATGCATTTGCATGCATATTGCTTGCGCATACACTATCCTGAAAAAAAAATAATAATAATAAAACAAAAACAAACAAATAATTATATTTTGGACCGATCAGAAAACTTTCTGAATTTATTTGAAATCGTATTTTTGGGAGTTACCCAAACCTTTATAAGCCAGACTATTCTTCTGTAAACCAAGTTTACCTGAATCCGCGGATTGGTGTTGCTTGGCGCCTCTACTGTGGGTGCTCATCTATGCAACATTTCTCTCCACTTGTGTACATAAACATTAACGAACACACAGACACACACAACTCATCACATCATCGTCTGTCAAACTTTATTCATTGAAATATATCCAATTTATCTCGCTGAAATATTTTACTAATACAAAATTAAATGAACATTGATTCTTAAAAACAACTTACAATGAATTATAGTTTATAAAAATGAGAAGAGAAGTTTTGAATACGATTTTCCTGACCCCTGAAACTCACCGCCCTGAATTAATCGATCCAGACTTGCTCTAATGTCTCAACTAATAAACCCCTTCGTTTTTACAAAACCTCTAAAAATATTCAAGAACATTCTATGCTTTCCTATTGCTGTATTTCATATCCAGGACCTGTTTACATTGGATTTGAAGGCTACCATGATGTATTCAACTGGAAAGAAGCAAGCGGAACAGTGTTCCAAAAGCAGGAAGTTCTGGGAAAGAAGCTTTGCTCATGGAATTTGCGTTAGGTTTATGCACAGATAGAAAGTGTGGGAAATCATATATAGTGGTTATAGCTAGTCGAGTTTTTTTTGTTAATGTTTGAATAAGGGAGATCACAGATTGGAGTTCAGTTGAGCACTTGCCATGAAAATAGCGATAGGTCACACAATATTTTTGTAGACAGTATAATCAGATATGCAAAGATGAAATGCAGTTTGGTTTTTATGTCTGTAAAAGTACAACTCGCATACTAAATGCAGTCGACATACAAAATCAAAGCACATAAGCACATTTGTGCACATATCGTCTATGCATACACTATCCTAAATAAAACAAATAATTAAATTTTGTACTAATCAGAAAACTTTGTGAATTTATTTGAAATGGTCTTTCTGGGAGCTACCTAAGCCCTTCAAAAAAGACAAATTTTCTTTCAATAAACCAGTGGAACCCAGTTGACCCGAGCCTACAGATCAGTGTCGTTGGCGCCCCACTATGGGCGCTTATTTCTGCAGCATCTCTCTCCACTCACATACACACAAACGTTTCTGAACACACAGATACACACACAACTCATTGATATTATTGTCTGTCAATCTGTTAAATCTTATTCACTGAACTATACCTATACCTATCCTATACTATAAGGCCACCATTCGCCCATGTATGGAGTATTGTTGTCATATTTGGGCTGATGCATCTGCCACTAGTCTCTCGCTCCGAGATAAGGTTCAAAAGAGAGTCGCCAATCTGATAGGTCCTGAACTGGCATCTAAGCTTCAGCCTCTGTCCCATCGACGAAATGTTGCATCCTTCTGCTTTTTCTACAAGTACTTTAACGGTGAATGCTCTGACGAACTGCAAGCACTTGTGCCCCCTCGACGTAAATACCCCCGACAAACCCGACAAGCAGCTAAATCCCACCCCTTCACAGTAGAGATCCCTAGATGTAAGAGAGCCTTCTACTCCAGTAGTTTCTTCCCCAGAACCGCTAGACTTTGGAATCCCCTTCCGGGTCCCTGCTTCCCCAACTGTACTGACATGCAGAAGTGCAAGTGCAACGTGAACCGACATCTTGCTGCCCAACTCCCTACACAGTACCCCTGATGCCTATGTCCCTGATAGTAGCCCCCTACACCAAAGTGGCAATGTGCCTTGTTTGGGGTGAAAATGTAATAAAAAAAAAAATATTTTCTAATATGATAAACAAATGAACATTGACTCTTATAAAAAAAATTCAATGAATTATAATTTATAAAAATGAGCAGAGAAGTTTTGAATGCGATTTTCCTGACCCCTGGAACTCACGGCTCTTAATACATCAATCCAGACTTCTTCTAATGTCTCAGCTAATGAACCTCTTGTTTTTATAAGAACTCTAAAAATATTCGAGAACATTCTATGTGTTTCCTATTGCTGTATTTCTTAACTCATTATTTTATTTTGTTTACCGTATGACAATGTCTCTCATTTTTCTCACATTTGATTACAAAACCTGCAAATCTTTTCACTGAAAATATTTGTCTGAATCTGGCTCATCCCCAAAATACTTCTCCCTTTAGAAATCAGCCTAAAGTAAAAACCCAAAAACTGGCAAGAACACATCCCTAAAAACTAATGACTGCCTCCTTAGAAGCTGGTGCAGTGGAAGTACTGGTAGGTCGAGAGAGGATAATTAGTTTATGTGTAAGAAGATCATTCGTAGACATTTATGCAGACCACATCACAATCTATGGCAACACTTCAAAGGCCAGCAAATCTTTTCCACTGCAAATGTTTCTCTGAATCCGGCTTGAAGCGAGCTGCTCACCAGACAAAAATGACAAACAGCTCCCTTAAAATAATTTTTTTAGAAAAATTAATAAAAACAAATATTCAGACTTGGCTTATTAAAGGAAGTGTAAATTTATTTACCGTTTCTTTGGGTTACACTCATGTGTTTATTTATTTTTTTTTTTAGTGTCTATTGAAAAAGGAGAAATCCTTATTGACTGGGTAAATGTTCCTTTTTGGTGTAACATTCGAAGAGAAAACAGAAATTAAATGTTTTTCTTTATGAAGGCAGTTTGCGTAGAAAGTGGAGCGGAGAGATAAGGAGAATATTTCTTGGTTTCATTTGGGAGAACTATCGTAGTGTCTTTGGTGTATATCGAGCACGTGCGAAAGTCCGCAGCAGTGAAAAGCACGTCTCACCTCATCGACGGTCTGGCAGAAAAAGAGGAAGAGTGACAAGAGCCACATTTTTTTTTGTCCTCTTTATGGGAGCTCTCCGGAAACGGTGACACATCAAAAAGGTCCTCGTCAAATTTTAGTTCCGGGGTAGACACTACAGGCTCAAACAAAATACATCGTCCATTATAAAACTGTCATGAACACCCCTAAAAATCTATGACCACACCCCATATATGTATCCACCTAAAATAAACAAAAAAATGACATAAAAAAGTAACATAAAAAAGTAACATAAAAAAGTAACAGCAAAAACGATTGGTGCAAATATAAATGAAAAAAAATAAAATAAAATAATGGATCAGATAGGCTGTGGAACTTACTTGTTTTAATTGTATAACTGTAGTTTAAAAGAATTAGTGATAGATTTCCTTTTCAACCAGTCGGCTGTGCGTTACAAACTAGAGACCATACATAAGTAATGATCAAGTTAGCTTGTGTGAGTTTTGACAGAGACCACATTTGGTGCATGTCAGAATGACCTTAATCTGCAAACAGAACCGTTCCCAGGGATGAGTGATACAAAGTTTAATCAGAGAGCAGAGATCAAATGCAGTAGACAAAACAATTGAATGATAACTTGACCTTTTGACTAGGAACAAAGTGTAGTATCTGTTCAAATACTACACTTTACCTTTTCTGTCCTCGGTCAGTGGAGGAGAAATCTTCATCATTGAGACAATTTTTATTTTTGTTTCTATCCAGAGCGCCCCTTTGTGAGGAGATGGATTTTTCCTAGATTAAAAACCTATCTTGTGTCCAACTCTGCCCTAGCGGGGAGGCAAGTAAATAAGAACAAAGGTTTTAGCCGCTCTTGGGAAGACATGCAATAATGCAGAATAATCTAAGGTGAATGTTACTTTAATGTCTGTCCATCTGCGCCACTCATTTCAACAAGTTCAACAATTAGCTGAGATAACAGTCTCTCTCTCTCTCTTTTAAGTCCATTCTCTCCAAATAAAACCTTGAAGAAAACTCAACAAACGTCTCATTGTGTCATGAAAAGAAGCGAAAAACAGTGATGAAGAAAAGTAAAGCCATTCAGTAATGAAGAGGAAAACTGGCTATTAAACAACGAAGACAGCAGTCTGTTAAGTCTAGCATGTTAAAGACTGTCTTGGGTAATGTCATTCGTCACGTTCATTGAACTTGCGTTTGTGTATATATTTACACCCATACCTATACACCCACACTGATACATATCCGCTGTAGCACAAATAAAGCCATATATAAAAACTCCCAGCGAACATCTCCTTGTGTTCATCTTTCTGCATAAAAAGAAGTGAAAAACGGCAATGAAGGGAAACGGTAAAATCATTCAGTAATGAAGAGAAAAAAAAAAAGAATTAATTCACATTTTATATCTATAACGGAACTTGAAGCTTTTCGCTGACTATTAAAAAAGAAGCAGAAGAAGATTCAACGAATTAAACATGAAAGCTGTGTAAAAGAAGAGAGTGCAAAAAGTTTGTATAAACAACATTTTATTAATGAAAACATTACATATGGAGACAGACATTAAAATAACCTTCACTTTAGATTATTCTACATTATCAATGAAATGTTGTATCCCTCTGCCTGTTCTACAAGTATTTTAATGGTGTATGCTCTGACAAACTACAAGCCTTTGTATCACTGACAAATCCGACAATCAGCAAAATCCCATCCCTACACAGTAGAGATGTTACGAGAACAAGTCCCCTGTTCTTGTAAGTAAATAAAAATGAGATAGGATAGTCCGAGAATTCGAACCTGGGAAGCTAGGTTTGGAATTAAGATTCAGAAGAGTTTAAAATAAATAGCAGATATGTTTGTTGGAAAGAAATTCGTTGTTTAGAAATGTTATTGTGAAAAAGGAATTTGATGATTTAATTCTGTTTATGAAAATGAAATTAAAATAAGGAATTTGAAAACGAACAATAGAAAATGTTAAACATATTGAAAAATAGGTTAGACCAAAAATAGGTTAGAGAATTCTTGTTTGCAGACATGTGTGAACAATGCACGTAAGTTGGGCACATACTCGGACATGGGAGACGAGACACGTGAAGCATGTCTAGGCCATGGGATCGAGATGCACGTTGTTGGCCATGCAATGACATCATGGCTAAGAGATGAGTTCTCAATATAGTTGGAGTTTTAGTGAAGCAAACAGACAGAGTAGCAACAGAGTCGAGACAGAGTCAGAGTCAGAGTCAGGAGAATCAGACAGACAGATCTGACATTGGTCAGAAGGAGTCTCCCTTTGGAAGCGAAAGGTTATAAGTTGAAATCATGTGGTGACTTTGAATTCCTTGATGTGAAATCATTGACCAGTCAAGAAATAAAGGACGTCATCATTTTGTAACTGGCGTCTTGTGTTGTGTCATTCTACAAACAAAGGTATTGTGAATCATTTATATGAACTTTGTGTATAAACCCATCTAAGTAATGTGTCTCTCCATCTTAAAAAATGTATCCCCTCTCTATCAAGAAATAATGACTGTTCGACCCTTGGTTAAAAGAACCGATTCTCCTCTCTAGAATATATGTTATAGAAACATTCACAAAATGTAAAAATGTCCTCTTCTCTTCCATTTAACCCCCCCCCCTCTCATCGTGCATTACATATCTGTCACTCATTAAAATGTACCCCGTCTCTCTCTCTCCCTAATATGAACACCCCTATATAATACAATCAACAAAATCCCACCCCTACACAGTAGAGATCCCTAGATGTAAGAAGGCCTTCTACTCTAATAGTTTCTTCCCCAGAACTGCTAGACTCTGGAAATCCCTTCCAAGTTCCTGTTTTACTAACTGTACTGACATGCAAAAATTCCAGTGTAATGTGAACAGACATCTTGCTGCTCAACTTCCTACATGCTATCCCTGCAACTTATGTCCTCGATAGTAACTCCCTACATCAAAGTGGCACTGTGCTTTGTTTTGGGGGAAAATGAAAAAAAAAAAAAAAAATTATTGCTTCGTGTCTCGTTCACATAACTTTCCAGAAGGAACTAATATGTAAACCGTCTTTCTCTCAGCCGAAAACGTGACGTCATTCGACATCGTTCAAATCTGTTTAGTTTATCACGTTTGACCTCTCACCCTCAGCCTTAACTTCCAGCAACAAGTCTTTGTGAACGATTCTGTTCACAGATAAAGGTCATAATCGTATGTCACATGCACTAAATGTGCCACTCATCAAAATTTATACAAGCTGAATTTATCTTTGATGATCAGTTCTAATTATGTAATATACACACTAATTTATAATATACCGACATTAATCTAACGTGTCATGGACGATTTAATATTTAAAACCGTTAATATAATTTATTTTGATAAGCAAAATATTTGTATTATTTGGATTCATCTGTTCTCATCTTGAGTGTGATTCTCACAACGTTTCAGTGGATGTAATCTCCGACCTCCTTCAGGTGTATCTTGTCGAACTCAGGAATGTTTCTTGTCAAACTCAAGAATTTGGACGGAATTTCGAGTGGAACCCTTTATTTACTTCAGGGGGTAGAGTGCTCTTGTTGCGTCAACCATGACTGGATAGAGGTCCTAAGTAATTCGCAATTGTATTTTTCGGTCGCCTACACTGAGGATTGAACCTTCAACCTTCAGGAGAATATCACTTTTATATTTGATTTTTCCAAGTACTCTAACCACTGTGCCACGGATCTGCAAGGACCTGTAGCACAATAAAGTGTTCCGCTCAAAATTTTGTCCAAATTTCAGAGTTTGAGAAAAACATTCCCAGATTTGACAAAATACAGCTGAAGAAGGTCGAAGGTTACATCGACCGAAACGTGGTGAAAATCACACTCAAGATGAGAACAGTAGTCCGATAGATCCAAATGATACGAATAATCAATCCTCATCTCAAAAATTCCCAAATGTCAAGCGAAATATTTATTGTTTTATGCAAGTGAAAATTGCAGTCAAGCTAGCACAATGACAAAAAAAAAAAAAAAAAATTCTTTGAAATTGACGCTCTGCCTCTTTTTTTTTTTTTTTTACATAGGCATCACCACATTATCAAGGCCAAGAGGTCACTCAAGGATAAGGGTTAAAGAGTGTACAGTAGAAATTGGACAATATAGTAATCATTTGTAATGAAAATTTGGTAAATTTGATAACTTATATGGAGCGGCTCATCAAGAACTTATTTACGTTAGACTTGAACACAACCATATTGTAGTCAGCCGGAAAGCAGGAAAACGGAAGACAATTCCACAGGTGTGCAGTTCTAAGAAAGAAGCTTTATTAATGGAATCTACGTTTAGGTTTAGGCACAGATAAAGAGCGGGGGGAATTATTGATAGTGTTTACAGCTAGACGAGTGTTTCTTGTGAAAGTTTGGCGAGGGGGGACCATAGATTGAAGCTCAGTTGAACACCTTCCATGAAAATAACGATACATCAGAGACAAACTCGCAACATCTCTTCTGTGAGATAGAGGTTGCAAGGAGGAGAAAAGGACATCTCCAACAAGGCTATGAAGTCTATTTTGAACTTTATCAAGGCAGGACAAGTCCTTTCTAGCAGCTCCTGCCCAGATGTGGCAACAGTATTCCATCCTTGGACGTACCTGGCTCTTATATAGATAGAGAATAGCATCAGCAGTGAGATATTTACCGGATCGATAGAAAGATCCCACCATTTTTCCAGCAGCCTTGGCAACAGATTTGATGTACGTGTTCCATTTAAGATCAGGAGTGATGGTCAAGCCCAGAAGCTTGTCAAAACTTGAGGCCTCCTGAAGACGAGAGCCATTCATTTCAATTGATGCCAGATGTGGCTCAGAATGTTGAAATTTGGTATCATTTATAAAACACAACATCCCATACCCAGCATTCTGCAAGAATGATACTGTCAAAAGATCCATCACTTTAGAAGTCTCCACAGCCGATTGGTTGAAAGGAAGATCTATCATTAATTCTATTAAACTACATTTACAGAGTGGAACGATAAAATTGTCGCCTTAAAGAAAACAAGACTACAGCTTTATTTTTAAAGTTTTATTGAAAAACATCAATTCAGGTAACTTGATTATGTAATAGAGCTGACATCTATTCAATGTAGCCGCCTTTAGCCTCAATCACCGCCTCGATATGAGTCCGGAACTGGGAACATGCATTTTCCATAAGTGCTGGTGGGAGCTCAGCAAATACTAGGTGGATGACGGTGATCAGATTGGATTTAGTGTTGTGGGAGGTCATGTTGGTGATGTTCTTGACGTATGACCAAACAAAGTAGTCCAGCAGGTTCAGTTGAGGAGAGTAAGGGGGGCAGTGAGAGATGGGTACAAAGTTGTAGCACTATTTTTGAAACTAAGCCTGGGTCTCCTGGACTTCTGGGCCAGTGCCAAGTCCTGCTGCCACATCCAAGGTCTGCCAGCGATCACCTGACTGCACCAGAGGATCACCACACTATTCAGCACTTCCTGAGAGTGCTGGCAATGGTCCTGTTGTCATCAGTAGAGAGCATGAGTTGTACAGTGGCACATCTTCAATCTCGCTTGTTGAATATTGTGTCACTTTCAGACATGATAGAAGGCTCCTATCGCTGTTGGGACTTGTACACAACTAGCCAACTAGTAGATGGTCTACAACGAAAAAAGAAAACCAACTTTAATCAAACGGAAATGGAATCATATCGTTTTTTTCTATGGCGACAATTTTAACGTTTCACCCTGTATAAAAGAAAGAGTGACACTTGTGCATTTTTGCTTTAGAGGCCATTTTTTTTGTTTTAGTTTTGAAGAATTCCATTTAGAACAAGGGGAGACAATTCAAACAATTGTTAAAGCTCCGAGAAACTTATTGGTAGAAGTCAAACAAAAACACTAAATTATCACAATAAGACAAAATAAAACATTAATTATCTGAACAATTTATTGGATTAAAATTTCTTTTTTAGCTTTTATAACATAATGTAAATTTCGAAGTAAATTAAACATGCGTTTTGTTTTTGTATTTATATGAAAGTGGTTATTATACGAAAATGTGGGTTGTTTTACAATCCACAAAGATATAGAAAATTGGTAAAAAATTAAAAAATATGACAAATAAATGTTAGCAAAGGCAAGATAAGTTACTCTTCTACCTATCTGGAAAGGTTTTTAGTGGTTTTACTTACTTTAAAACATTTGATTGGTTGGAAAAATATAGAGTCAAGCGATAGGTTTGAACAAGAAAAATGTCAATGAGCACCTTAATATGTGAAGTTTGGAAAATAACTTAAAAAAAAAAAAAAAGGCAAAATACTGTTAGAAACCCAACCAATATCTGTCACGCTCTGTTTTTTTTCTAACGGATTAAATGTTTTACAGTGAGTAAAAACACTAAAAAAATTTCCAGATAGGTAGAAGAGTAACTTATTTTGCTTTTGATAATATTTATTTGTTATATTCTTGAAGTTTTGAAAACTTTTTGTATCTCTGTGGATTGTAAAACAAACCCGAAAATGTTAGACTTAAAAAAAAAAAGAAAGAAACATTTTTTTTGAAAATGTATTTTTTTTTTTCAAATAAACATTTTTGTTATCGACACTTTCTCTAAGAAAATAAAATTCTGAAATTAATAAAAGTTCTCATTTGTAGCAGTCACTATCACAAACTATTTTCTCTTGCGGCCACGCACTGACTAATCAGCTCGTAGGGCGCATTATGTCCCTTACCGAACTAATTACCCTTGTCAGGAATTAGCCAGCCATTAGCACAGAGCTCAGACTAGCAAAGACAGACCTCTCTCCTCTCACTCTCTGTCCACGGATTCCTTCCAGGCTGCGACTGCTTCACTGAAGACCACCACCACCACGGAACAACCTGGGGAGACTTCAAGTTTCTGCTTCCCAACACGAGAACATCCTAGAACTTTCTATTCCTTTTTTTTTTCTTTCATTTCGGGCACAGTTCTTCTTCTTTCGAAATAAACCTTTTCGTTGTTCTGAAAAGAGGTGTTGGTTAATTAGCCTGTGCTTCTGCGTTGCAAATTAACATTTTATTAGGAATTTTGTACACTCGCGCACAAAAATACAAAAAAACAAAAAAACAAAACAAAAACAAACAAACAAACAAACTAAACATTATAGGAAAATATTGTATGACTAAAAAAAAATCGCACTTTTATTTCCTTTTTAAAAAGCTTTCGTAATAAGTAAAAATAATCATAAGCAAATTATAGTTTCGAATAGTGATTTGTCTCCTTGTTCTAAGCGGAATTCTTCAAAAATGAAAATCGAAATATTGTCTTCGAGACCTAAAATGCACAAATGCCAAAAAAAGGTTTGTTTTTCCTTTCGTGCGACAGTTTTTATTACTTTACAACTAATATTATTACGTTGGCCTTAACAACCCCCTGCACATTTAACCTTAAAAAAGGGCCAGTTTTAATGTGCGGCAAACCTAACTCCCACAAAAGTTGGCCTTTTTGTAGTATTGGGTTAACGCACGGCCGTCGTCAATGGCGTTCGCCTAAAAGTTTTCAAACGCGCAAAATCAGCTGTTTTTATTGTTGTTCTTCACTTTATGAGGATTTTTTTTTTCTGTCGGCTATAGTGACACGTAATAAAATAGAAGCGTCAAGGTTGGCATCATGACGACACGTCACGTCCATTGGCGTCACTATGTATATATATATATATATATATATATATATATATATATATATATATATATATATATATATATATATATATATATATATGTGTGTGTGTGTGTGTGTGTGTATGTGTGTGTGTGTGTGTGTGTGTGTGTTTTGAGAAAAAATAGAAAAACCGAATGAAATTATTAAAATAATCAACGTTTCGTCCTTATTTCAGAGGACATCTTCAGTAATAATGCGTTAAATAAATATGTACACCTTTTTTTCTGTAAACTTATTCATTTTGTTGAAATATTTAAGGAAAATCGGTTAGCCAGAATCTGTTTTGATATTTTGTTCTCTGATTATTATTTTCCCTATGTTAGGGGCTAAATGGTAGAAGCCTTTTCTTGGCATAATAGTATTTCAACAAAATGAATAAGTTTACAGAAGAAGAAAAAAGTGTACATATTTATTTAACGCATTTTTAAAAGTGTATATATAGACATTGAACAACCCAACCTTCCCATACGCACACATATGTTTGTCCTTCCCGACATGGGTAGGATTCAAAAACTCTTTTTCGTACGATCTATGACTTTTTCTTTTCTTGCATTTTTACTTCAATATCCTGAAGGTGTCCTCTGAAATAAGGACGAAACGTTGATTATTTTAATAATTTCATTCGGTTTTTCTATTTTTTCTCAAAACATAAACGTCAACCACCGCTGGTATTTATATATATATATATATATATATATATATATATATATATATATATATATATATATATATATAATTAAAATAAAAAAAACTAATGAAATAAAAATCAATTAATTCTTAATATAACATTAAGTGAAAGTAAAAATTTAAATTCATTTATTCGTTGATATAGTAAGCAAAATACATTAACGCGCATGCGCACACGCGCAAGCGCAAGAGCAAGCGCGCACGCGCACGCACGCACGCACACACACACACACACACACACACACACACATATCTTTGTCTATCCGTTCCACTTTTTCTCAGAAACTGTTGAGTCGATCTGACTGAAATTTTGTATAAACCTTTGTTATGATAAGGTGCAGCAAACTAAGTATTTTGGTATTCGTTCGATGCGCAATTAGAGATTAATAGACATTGGTCACGACAATGCAACATTTACTCTAGAAGTTTTCTGGGAAACTTCTGGACCCATCCGACTGAAATTTTATAGGGACCTTCGTTATGATAAGATGAAGCGAACTCAGTATTATGGTATCCGTTTGTTGCACAGTCAGGGATTAAAAGAAATTAGTATTTAATAAAAAAAAAAAAAATGAGCATAAATTTAATCATATTCAAACATTAATTTTGCATAAAACACTCATTCAACGGCTATAAATTTTGCCCGTTCTAAGCAAGTCAAAAAGTCTAGTATTATTGTTATCATTATTATTGTTATTATTATTATTATTATTATTATTATTACTATTAGTAGTAGTAGTAGTAGTAGTAGTAGTAATAATAATAATAATAATAATAATAATACTATAGAAGTAAAGATATTTATTATTTTAGTTGTACAAGAATATTTTAAAAGGATATGTCATAGTCTATGAAATGTTGTATGAAATCAATGTAGAATAGTGACATTGTTTGTGACCTAATGATTACAGATAACTCTATTATATGCGTGTGTGTTTGTGTGAGCGCAATGTTTGTGTGTGTGTATGTATATATTATTGGGATTAATTTTACCCTGGAAAAAAGTTCAGTTCTCACACATGAAAATGCGATAACCATTCGGGAATAGGCTCTGAAACAGAATATGACGATGGTTGGTTTGGGAGAAGGAACACGGCATGTGCAATATTCAAAGCAACCTCTATCTCACAGAAGAGATGTTGCGAGTTTGTCTCTGATGTATCGTTATTTTCATGGAAAGTGTTTGACTGAGCTTCAGTCTATGGTCCCCCCCTCGCCAAACTTTCACAAGAAACACTCGTCTAGCTGAAAACACTATCAATAATTCCCCCCACTCTTTATCTGTGCCTAAACCTAAACGTAGATTCCATGAACAAAACTTCTTTCTTAGAACTGCACACCTGTGGAATTGTCTTCCGTTTTCCTGCTTTCCGGCTGACTACAATATGGTTGTGTTCAAGTCTAACGTAAACAAGTTCTTGATGAGCCGTTCCATATAACTTAACAAATTTACCGAATTTTCATTACTAATGATTACTATATTTTCCAATTTCTACTGTACACTCTTTAACCCTTATCCTTGAGTGGCCTCTTGGCCTTGATAATGTGATGATGCCTGTGTAAAAAAAAAAAAAAAAAAAATGAAAAATGCTGTTGTGGAATTTCCACAGGTCCTACTAGTTCGAATTGATTACACAAGATAACATTTAGGAATACAATATATATAGCACTGACAAAAGCCTCTTAGGCAGGAATTTTAATCTTAATTTTTATCTTTACTTTTTAAACAATCTATAATAACTTAATACGTGGTGTCATTCATTAGTAATTTTATTGTCTTATTTCTCCTATGTATATGCAATAGTTTCGCCCATATTAACAGTAATTAAAGTAATTAAAGTTATTTTGTTAAAAGAAGATAAATTCATTCATTTTTCAAGAAAGGTCAAGGTCACTTAAATGAAACTGATTGACTTTATTTAGTGAGAAAGGAATATATACCGACGCATAGTAGTTCATGCAAAAGAAGGAGTTGATGATTACTCCTCCTTCCTCATTCCATCTCCTTCCTCACACCCTTACTCTTTTTCTTTCTCTCGTGATGTCAAAACCAAATTTTCTTTTTAAAATAGCCTCTCCTTTTACACATCATTGTTGAAGTGGCTCAGCTGCACTTTGACAGAGGATGTTCCTTGAACTCCTGTGATTAGGAAAGCCTTTTCTAACATTATAGTTGAATATATCATAGATCATGAGGGAAACAAAAATTCTACACTCAATGCCGAACTGCATTTAAAATGCTGCTGAGGACCAGGAAAGAACAGTATCATAATAAAGTGGAAAATACTTCTTTGGATCTACTTGGGTAGTGGCTGGAATGATCAGAGGGAGGAGATCTGCTCTCAGTGGCATTGGACACGAGGCCAGAGTAATCTCAACAACTCTGAGTACTAATTGTCTGTATTTTTGAGATGAGGTGTTTTCATTGATTGAGATTGTCGGACTGTTTCGGCCGTTTTGCCCTCCGGCCTTCATCAGGTGTTTTGTATCAAACTGGGGAACTGTTTGTTAGGAGTCTCGAACCCAACCATTTATTATTATTACGGGGGTACCGTGTTCGGACTCCTAGTGACATATGGCCGAGTGGTCCTAGACGTTGTATCAAAGTTTACAGTTACCCAAAGGTGCTGAGTTCAATCCTGAACGAAGGCAGTAAAAAGTAACATTCAAAACAGAGAATCAGCAACTATGTCCCAGAGCCTAGCTGGAGTCCGAACACGGTACCCCCGTAATAATAATAAAGGGTTGGGTTCGTGACTCCTTACAAACGGTTCCCCAGGTTGATACAAAACACCTGATGAAGGCCGGAGGGCAAAACGGCCGAAACGTTGTGATGATAACAACCAAGATGAGGAAGTCAGTCCGACAATCTCAATCAAACTCTGAGTACCCTTTGACCTCGCACTGCCCCTCTTTGACAGGCTCACCAGAGATAGAGTGAGAATTATTGCCCCCACTACGAGGGTAACAAAAGATAAACATCCATGCACACCTTTTTCAAATGCAGTAAAATTTTACAACTTTTGGAGTATGCCTATAAAGTAATAGCTTACATTGATGCTGAGAATCTGATGGCCTTGAATGTAACATAGCTCTGCACATTAGCCATAGCAAAAATGGTGACGTGAATTTCACATCTTGATGAAATCCATGAAGTTGGATCTGTTTCTGATCCTGATTTCGTTGTTTACTTTAAGCATCAGCTTAAAAAGAAAATAAGGTGCGATTGGAAGAGATTAGATTGTATGCATTTTGACAGGAGGGGTGTGCATGACACTAGTTTCTGCATCCATCAAAGAGCCAGGTACGAGCTTGTGTTCCCTGCTTAGGCATGCTACACACGGTTCTGGATTGTTTTGACATCCCACCTAGCTCCCATTCCCATTTAGAGATTGACATGCTTGTTTTTCAGTTGGCTGTCTAGCTTAGGGTTGGGAGGGCCTTAACCAACTTACAGGTTTTTGTGTTTTTTGTATATATTGTGAATGTTCTCTTACTCCGAACGATGGAATTTTTCGTAGATGGTTTTGTAAATAATCTTTTTTTTGTAAATAAACATTTTTGTAAATGAAATCATTTAAAAACAAATTGGGGAACATCTAAGTATTATCGGCCCATAGAGTGAAAGTGGTATTTTGGCAAGAGAGCCTAGCATAGGGTAAGTAAAAACAAAAATAATTGACAAATTGTGTAATCATCAACTCCCCCTCTCCTCCCAAAATGATTCGGGCTCCACGGCGAAGACAAAAGATGAACTTTGTGATTATTGTTTTTGTTAAAAGACAAACAAGCAAAAAAAAAAATTGTTTGTGAACGTATATTTTTTTTTATCTAACAAAATAAATAAAATCGCTCAAGTCAATTGGTTTCTTCTTTTTATCCATTTATTTCTCGTTTCAAAAACAAATTTGTATTAAATGGTTTGCAGCACAATTCACAGAGCTACGAAAAAATTGTCAAAAAACAAATACATCTCTAAATATAAACGCGAAAATGTGTGTATGTATGTATGTATGTATGTATATATGTATGTATGTATATATGTATGTATGTATGCATGTATGTATGTATGTATATATGTATGTATGTATGTATATATGTATGTATGTATGTATGTATGTATGCATGTATGTATGTATGTATGTATGTGTGTGAGGTCATGTCATGTGCTACTGGTACCATGTAACCCAGTACTACCTGCCTCATGGTCGGGTCACCGCCGACTAAACTGGTTCCCCCACCAGACTTGTTTGGTGAGGAGGGCGGCTAGTCTCCCTGAAGGATAAAAAACAAGACCTTCCAAAGGGCGAATGAACTCTTTTTCTGGGTCAACGGCCAACTAGCACCGTGTATATTTGTGTGTGTGTATATGTGTATTGGGGTAGAGAGGGCTCTCGTAAGCCATGGTGAAGGCAACCTTTCTAGGAGAAGCAAATCTCTGATTTAAAAAAACATGAAGCAGAAGACCATTACCCGCATCAAGCTGGTCTGCAGTTTGATTTGTTGCTGGCTATCTTGCTCTTGCTTGTTGCTGGATCTCAACATTTTGAACCGAGAGAGAGACTTAGCTGTCGTACAAAGCTAAGACTCTGTAACATCATCTTTGTATAGATACTCCCTCAGGTATTTGGGCTCATGGATTTTAAATGTCTGAGGGAGTGGCACTCGTCTGACAAGACGTTGCAATCATCATATATATATGTATGTATGTGCATTCGCTTTTTGTGTATGTCTACAAAAGGCTTTTTTGGCAGTGATTCTCGGTTGGCTTGCTCCTTCTTAAAACTTTTTATATGCTGTCTAAATAATAATATCTACAACTAAGGAACTCTGGTCGCAGCTATCTTTAATTTACCCGACTTTTACAAGCTATTTTCGAAATATTTTTTGATCGCTGCGTAGCGGGGAAAACAGAAACTGGTTTCCAGTGCAAAACTAGGTCAAACATCAGGTGACTTAACGTTCTCGCAACTGCTAATTTCGCTTTATAAATGTCACCTTAACACATTTATCAATTCATCTGTTCCCGTGGTCGAGATGGTTAGGTCGCAGGCTTTTTTTTCCATTTCCTTTCCACCTCCGCGTCAAAGGTTCGGGGTTCAAGCCTACCTTTCTACTAAAACTTTTTTTCTTTTACACCTCCAAACACCCGGCCAACTTTCTTTTTTTTTTAAACAGGGTTGTTTTGACCCCCCCCCCCCCAACACACATACACCTCCAAACATCCGGGCAACACCGGATACCCCCCGCTAGTAACAAATAACTGTTATCAAAGAAAACATAAGTTACTTTTCTACCTAACTCAATAACTTTTTAGTTTTTTTATTTAATGTAAAATGTTTATTTGGTTCGAAAAACAAGTAATATTGAGCGCTACAGGAAAACAAGAAAAAAAATGGCTGCAATATCTTTTTATATCTTTGAAGTCTGGATAATCACTTCAAAATAAGAAATAAAACAAAATGATGGTAGAAATATAGTTTCTTCTTTCTATCCATTTATTTCTCGTTTCAAATACAAATTTGCATTAAATGGTTTTCATTACAATTCACAGAGGTATGAAAAACAAATATATAACAAATAAATGTTATCAAAGAAAACATAAGTTACTTTTCTACCTAACTGAATAAGTTTTTAGTGTTTTTATTTAATGTAAAATGTTTATTTGGTTCGAGAAACAAGTAACATTGAGCGCTACAGGAAAACAAGAAATGGTTAGGTGTGTTTTCCAGTTTAAGTTTAACACCGGCCGGAGCATTCTAGTGTCAGTTCCATTTAACTTACTTTCAAATTTCTTTCTGAGAGTCCATGTTGTTGAATCATAAAGCAGCACCGTCTCCACTGCGGCTCTAAAAAAGTTTTTCTTAAAAAAGCTCTTTTTCTTTTTAAATATATATATTTTTTGGATTTATATTACAATCCACAAAGGCACGAAAAAGTTGTCAAAAAACAAATATATAACAAATAAATGTTATCAAAGGCAAGATAAATTACTTTTCTACCTAAATGAATAGTCCTGGATATGACCTTAAACTATATCCGATGGTAAGCTTTGGGGAGTGTGGAGCCACCCCTTAATTGCCATTGCTCCCAGGTTCACTCTGACCCGGACTGGTAGTACCTGTTAGGGTCCCAACTGTGGGTTAATTAGAAACCGACTTGCAAAAAACAAATATATTCTATTAAAAAAATTTTCTTCAAAATTGCCGGATTCGGCATTAAATAACCTGGAAAGGGTTGATATGCCGTAAAACAAAAACAACCAACCAACCAACCAACCTAAATGAATAAGTTTTTAGTGTTTTTATTCAATGTAAAATGTTTATTTGGTTCACAACATTTTAAAACTTTTTATATCACATATAAATTGTAATATCTCAAAGTTAACAACAGAGCTCGCCTGTCTATTTGAATTGCTCGACTTTGGGAAGATAAATATTCAACATTTGTCGCTCGCCGCGTGTGGATTAGTCTTTTTCCTGTAATAAAAGCAACACTAATTCTGGCGGCATTTTCCGTCTATCGGCAGAAATGTCCGAAAGCAATCAGCTTTGATCAATGTGGAAATATTTTCCATATATCAAACAATTGCTATTCAATTTGGACAAGGGAAACTGTTTCCTCCTACCCCCAATATCTTGGAAAAAAAAAGAAGCCTTCCGCACTAAATGATACCCCGCAGTCTCACGGTGGCCCAATGGTTAACATTGCACTCTTTTTTTTTTACACTTTAATTTCCAACTTTGCCTCAAGGGTTCGGGCTCAGGTTCGATCCTCATACTTACCTACCAAAACATTTTTTTTATTTTACCCCCCCCCGGAGTTTTGATTTACCCAAAACCACACACTCCTCCAAACACCCGGGCAACGCCGGGTACCCCTCGCTAGTAAGAAATAAAACAAAATGATGGTAGAAATATAGTAAGTGGATGTTCACTGTAGTAGAACGTTCTAATTCCAAATGTGAGCGCTGATAATCGCGTTTATTAATATAGAGAAGAGATGTAGGCCATATATCTATAAAAGTGAGAATGTGCATGAGGACAACTCTCAACCTATATACTCAACAATTTTTTGATCTACAGACTTGATATTTGGTATATAGGGTATTCAGACATGTGGAAAGCTGTTTAATCGGTTTTCATCCGGAAAAAAGGACTGCTAAGGGATCCAAATTGTCAACTGTTTTATGACTGTGCATGTTTTTTTCTTTTCTTTTTTTTTTACAAAGGAGTCACCACTTATCGAGGCCCGGAGGTCACTCGAGGATAAGGGTTAATGAGTGTACAGTAGTCAATGAGACAATATCGTAGTAATCGTTAGTAGTGGAAATTTGGATTACTTAAGGGGATGGCTCATAAAGAACTTGTTTACATTGGACTTGAATACAACCATATTGTAGTCAGCCGGGAAGCAAATAAATGGAAGACAGTTCCACAGGTGTGCATTGTTGTCAGCTGGAAAGCAGGGAAGTGGAAGAGAGTCCCACATGCATGCAACTCTGAGAAAGAAGTTTTGTTCATGGAATCTACATTTATGTTTAAGCACAGATAAAGAGTGGGGAAATTATTGATAGTGGTTTCAGTTAGACGAGTATTTTCATTAAAGTTTGGTGAGGGAGGACCAGAGATTGAAGCTCAGACGAGAACTTGTCATGAAAATAACGATAAAGCAGAGACAGGTTCGCAATGTCTCTTCTGTGGGAAAGAGTTTGCAGGGAAGAGAAAAGGACATCCTCGACTAGGCTACAAAGTCTATTTTGAACTCTGTCAAAGCAAGATAAGGTCTTTCTAGCAGCTCCCACCCAGATATGGCAACAGTACTCCATCCTTAAACGTACTTGACCATTAATCAGGTAGAGAATAGCATCAGCAATGAGATATCTACAAGAGCGGTAGAACGATCCCACCGTGTTCTCAGCGACATTGGTAACAGATTTGATGTACGCATTCCATTTCAGATCAGGATTAAAGGTCAGATACAGAAGGTTGTCAAAACATGGAGCCTCCCCAAGATGAGAGCCATTGATTTCAATTGATCCCGGACGGGGATCAAAGCATTGATGATGTAAAAATAGAATCTTGGTTTAAGATGCATTAAAATTAACCAGCCACCTCTTTCCCCATTGTACCACATGCTCAAGATCAGAAGAGAGAGATTCAGAGAGAACTTAGTCATTTATGGTCTTTAAAGTGTTGCCATAGATGGTAGTGTTGTCAGCATAAATATCTACGAATGATCTTAGGATGTGATTTGAGAGATCATTGGTTTAGATCAGGAAGAGAATTGAGCCCAGGATGAACCCCTGAAGGACTCCAGCATTAATACTGTGAGCTTCTGATTTCTGCCCATCAACCACTACTCTTATGAACCTATCAGAGAGAAATGATTTAATAATTGAGAAGACATTTCCAGCTATATTGTAGTTGGAGACCTTCTAGAGTAGACCTTTATGCTATAGCCTATCAAAGGCTTTTGATATGTCAAGAGCAATTTCCCTAGAAAGGAAGCCTCTGTTGAGAGATTCGCTAATCCTATGAGATATAATCGTTAGCACATCTGCTGTAGATCAAGTAGAACAGAAACTATATTGCATGTCACTAAGGAGGTTATTTTTGCTGAGGTTGTTGACTACTTCTCTATTTAATACAGATTCCAGCAACTTTCTCATGACGCACAGGAGACTTATTGGTTTGTACTGAGAGGAGATGACTTATCGCCTGAATTCTTAAATACAGGGCATAATGATGAGGATTTCCAGGGTGTTGGGAAGCACTTCTCCTTAAGACAATGTTTAAATAGCTTTGTAAGTATGGGAGCTAGTTCTGGTTGAAGTTTTTTGAGCACTATAATGGGAATGCCATCAGAGCCAGTTGCTTTACTGGAATCAAGGTTTTTGATTAGCTTGACATCACGCAGTTATTTGTATATCGCATAGTGTGTTTTCAGATATAGGAAGAAATACAGAAGGTTCGCGGCCTTGATCGCATAGGGTAGAATTAGCTGCAAAGTTCTTGGCAAAGAGTTTGGCTTTGTTTGATGCTGACAAGATTACCTCAGTTCTATTGATGATGGTTGGAATAGAGCACACGCTTCTATTCAGAACTGTTTGCTATTTGCCAAAACTGGTGGAAACTCAGCTGCTCAGCTACTTCGGACTTAACAGAATAAGTATACAACTCTCTTTATTACTCTTTTACAGTAGTTGCTAGCAGCCCTGAAAGCAGCTTTAATCTCAGTACATCTGTTACATTGGAAGCAATGGAACAAGGTTATTTCTTTGCACAATAGTAGCAGCATGATAGAGATCTTCCTAAGATTCCAGTTTCTTTTCATGTAATTGTTCACATGACAGATTACTTATGTTAAGAATAAGTAGGTTTGAAAACACTTTTTAAAGGTCATGTCAAGCTGGCCTAATGGTTATCGTACTTGACTCACAACATTTAGGTTTGGGTTTTGATCTCAGCTCAAGTTCTTTTTTTTTTTGCTTACAAGAAGTGAACTTTCCAGAAAAACATTTTCTGTTTTTTTTTAAACTTCATTTTTTAAAAGTATTGTCCATTACGTTTAATTTCTGTTTATAATAAATAAGTATTCTGCAATAATTAAAATATAATTTTTATGCATATTTTACGACCGGGCAACGCCAGGCAGCCTGCTAGTATATCTGAAAAAGTGAGAATGTCTGTGTGTGCGCGCGAGAACAACTCTCAACCTATATACTCAACGAATGTTTGATCTACAAACTTGAAATTTGGTATATAAGGTATTCAGACATGTGGAAATAAAAAAAGCAAGTCTTGGGAACATGTTTACCAGAAAGAACAGTTGGAAGTAAGTCATACATCATCCACTATGACTATGCAATTCCTACAGCTATGTACCTAAAAAACGGAGCTATAAAACCTGACATAGTGATATGGGATAATAAGGAGAAAGAAGCAACCTTAGTAGAAGTTAGTGTCGCCAATGATGCTGGATCAAACAGAGCTGAGAGGGAAAAGATAACGAAATAACAAGGTCTTATGTATGACATGAAAAGAAATTGGAATCTTAGGAAGATTTCTATCATTCCAGTAATTATATGAGTAACTGGACTCATGAAAAAGAATTTCACAAACTACCTGGCAAATATATCCGGTGAACCAAGGGCAAGAGAGATTAAAACAATTGCACTTAAAGAGACGGACAGAATCTTAAAAAAGATCTCTCGGTTGGAATATATAAGATAACGAGTTAATGTTTGGCACCCAGTAGGATGCTCCATCCCAGCTTGAACTAACTGATAAGAAAATGAAAACAAACAAACAAACAAACAAATAAAACCCATGCTTTTAAAGGGACGGTTAGACTCTTTAAAAAAAAATCTTCGGTTGGAATATATGAGAGTGAGTCTGGCATCCGATAGGATGTCCCATCCTTAGCTGAAACAAACTGATAAGAAAATTAAAAAAAATAAAAACAAAACCCCAAACATGCACACATCAATACATATTATAAAAATAAGGAAAGAGGAAAATATTACATAATAAATCGGCAAGGAATGGAGGGCAGATACATCGTCTTCGTCTGTCTACGTTCACTGAATAATTGTTTCAATAAACGTAGTTAACCCGGAATTTATTTATTTAAAGAACATTTTATCAATGTTCACCGGTGCGGCTTTTGGATCCACTTTCACGTTCCGAGTTGTTCTCCCGGGTAAAAAAAAACAAAACTTTAATTTGATATTTCATTTTTTAAAAATTTTATTTTATATGTTTGCTTAAAAGGTGGTAAAACATTGCAGTCATATATATATATATATATATATATATATATATATATATATATATATATATATATATATATATATATATCCGTTTTATTTATTTACATGAGACGATCTCTAACAATTTAAGAATGTAACTTATGATAAAAACAAAACTGAATTTAAAAATGGTGCTTGTATAAATTAGCCATCATGGTTGCCAATATTGGCTTAGTAAAATCCGGTAACAACTTACAAAAACAGTCACAAAACAACGACACAAAACGAAACCAGATCCCTGAAACAAATAATGGTGTCCTTGTACGAGAGTGCCCCCCCCCCTCCCTAAAAATGCGTGTTTAACGCCTTTGTTAAAAAATTTGGGTGTGTTACTGTTTTACTGTACACATAGATTCGAAAAAGTTGTCAAAAAACAAATATATAACAAATAAATGTTATCAAAGGCAAGATAAGTTACTTTTCTACCTAATTGGATATGTTTTTCGTGTTTTTATTCAATGTAACATGTTTATTCAGCTCGAAAAGCATACAGTGTTTACCGATGTATTGGAACATTCAAGATGACGTCTGATTCTTTCTTTAACACGGTAAGTTTGGGAAAAGGTATTATAAATAAAAAACCGAATAAAATACTGTTAAAAACTCGCTCAATTTATGTTACCGTGACATAGGTTGACATATATTCGGCGGGTTTTTAATAGTATTTTGTATAGTTTATTATTTATAACACCTTTTCCCAAACTTACGGTGTTACCGAGGGTGTGAGACGAGACGCCATCTTGAATTTTCGAATACATCGCCGACATCGGTAAACACTATGTTTTTCGAGCTGAATAAATATGTTACATTGAATAAAAACACAAAAAATATATTCAGTTTGGCAGAAAAGTAACTTATCTTGCCTTTGATAACATTTATTTGTTATATATTTGTTTTTTGACAACTTTTTGAATGTGTGTACAGTAATACAAACCCAATAAATGTTATCAAAGGCAAGATAAGTTACTTTTCTACCTAACTGGATATGTTTTTAGTATTTATATTTAATTTAACATGTTTATTCAGTTCGAAAAGCACACAGTGTTTACCGATGTATTCGAAAATTTAAAATGGCGGCCGACTCTCTCTTTGAGGTGGTAAGTTTAGGAAAATGAGTTATAAATAAAAAAAACAGACAAAATACTGTTAGAAACTTGCTCAATATATGTTACCGTGACATAGGCGGATATATATTCGGCGGGTTTTTAACAGTATTTTGTCTAGTTTTTTATTTTTAACTCATTTTCCAAAACTTACCGTGTGAAAGAGATAGCCGGCCGCCATTTTTAACTTTCGGTAAGCACTGTATGTTTTTCGAGCTGAATAAGCATATTACATTAAATAAAAACACTAAAAACATATCTAGTTAGGTAGAAAAGTAACTTATCTTGCCTTTGATAACATTTATTTGTTATGTATTTGCTTTTTGACAACTTTTTTCGAATCTATGTGTACAGTAATACAACCCCCCCCCCCAAAAAAAAAAAAAAATTAATGACTTATAAGAAGGGGGTTCACTTTCTCGTTATAATGTTCTATTCCATTGCTACCTGACTGGTTGTCCATTTTTTTTTTTTTTTTTTTTTTTTTTTTTTTTACCGATGTGTCATGTGATTAGAACGTTATAACTAGAAAGTGACCCATCCTCTCTTAAAAGTCATTAATTTTTTTTTTTGCAAAATTATTTTCTGCTAATATGATTGTGTAATCTATGATAATCGTCGGGGAGTGGGGGCAAAAAGAAAAGGTGAAAAACACTCATTTTTAGGGGGTTGGCATTCTCGTATAGGTCCACCCAAATACCATTTGGGTTTGTTTTACAATTCACAGAAGTGTGAAAAAGTTGTCCCCACCCCCACCCCCCAAAAACCAAGGCTGACATACACGAGTACTACCACGGCTACCAAGAGTAAGGAAAAGGCCTGTTAACTGAAAAATGTCTGCAGGCAATGTAGGTAAGATTTGTCAGACAGTCAGTACTATATGAGGGCCATTTGAAAAAGAGCAATTAAACATTTTTAAAAAGAAAAAGGAACACAGTTCGATTAATACTTAAACTGAACTTTATTCAATATAAAATATAAATATTACCTATGTAAAATTAAGTAATTTTAAAGCAATATACAATTTAATACTGATAAAACTGAATTATAAATTTAGGGAACAAACAATTAAAGAAACATTAAACACAAATATTTTTTGGCCTTCGGAAAAAGATCACAGTGTAGTATCTGTTTTGATGCTACACTTTACCTTTTCTGTCCTCAGTCGGTAGAGGAGAAATCTTTCATGACTGAGATTATTTTTGTTCCTATCCAGAGTGCCCCTTATTGGGAAGCTGGATTTTGCCCACGAGATTATATGTTGAAATATTTAAATAACTATTACTTTAAATAAAATGTGTGTGAGAACACTTCTCAACCTATATACTCAATAAATTTTGATCTACAGACTTTAAATTTGATATATGCCTACTACCACTTTTTTTTTTTTTTAACACCTCTCTCCACCCAAACTGCCTACTGTTGTTTTGACTCCCCCTCCCTGCTAGTACCACTTTTTTTTTGGGGGGGGGTGTCCTTACTTCATCACCTCCACACACCCGGGCAATGCTGGGTACCCCCACTAGTTAATAATAAAAGGAAAACATTTTCTTAAGTGCCACTATCATATTAAAGAACCATATTTTAGTTTCATTTGCATAATGATTTCTTTGTTTTTTGACAGCAGCCATGTTGATGCCTCATAATGAAATCGAAGAAGATGGAAAAGAAGTTGTTCGGCAAGATCAGCGAGCATTTCTCCGAGAACGGTTCCTGCGAGTTCTTGTCGGAATAAAGGATCAACCCGGCCGTATAAGCATGTATGAAAAATCTGTGCAGTGTTTATTGGGTTCGCCAGACATAGAATTTCAGCATTTGACTGTATCTAATCTTCAGACACCAATCGGGACGTTACCCCATGCGTTGCTAAGAACCACAGATATTATAGCCATCAAAACAACCCGTGATTAAAACAAAAATGAGAATAAAACTATTTTTTTTTTTTTACAAATTCCAAATGATTCATTTATTTTTCACTAATTGCATATATCCGGCATTATCCGGGAGTGTACTTACTTCCAATTTGAGTCGTCTTTTCATTTTTTTTAAACTACTCCATTTTTTTTTTTTTTTTTGTTCAAGTCAATGGTAATTAACTCTGTATGGACTAGTGATGGGATGATTCCAATATTTTTCCTGATTCTAATACAATTACAGATTCCGATTTTTTAAATTTTTTTATAAATCTCTAAAAATTTAACTATAGAATTGTTATTTTTCCCACGATTAACATAAAAACACGTGTTTAAATGTGCAGATATTTTCTCAAACGTAAAAACACACTTGCATGGGGATGATCTGTAGATTTTAGTTTTACTCGTTTAAAATCAATAAATATTTATCATTTTATTAGTACTACTTAGAAGTGTGAGATTTTGCTTTAAACAAAATCAAATAAAAACGACAATTAAAAGAAACATTTTTGCATTGGAAAATCGACACCTTTTTTTTCTGATTCAATACCGATTCTGTTAACCTCCTAAAATTCCGTTTTTTTCTGATTTTTGGTTCCAATTAATTGTCCCAGCACTAATATGCACAAATACAGACTTATGTCTCTTGTTTTAAAATGGCTACCATTTGAAAGATTTTGAAAGAAACTTAGATACAAATCATCAAAAAAGATCTTAGTGGAATTTGGGTGGAATCAATCCTCAAGATTATCGAGCTTAGAAGCTGAGATTGACGACTGTCAGAAAACAAGATAATAAAATGGATGCCGATGAAAAACTTGTTGCGACAATCCACAAAAAAAAACAATTGAATAATAATTTTTGTAATGCAATCTCTGCCATTTTTTTCTCTCATCTTTGCGTGACGAATTGAATCTCTTCTATGTCAATGTATTGGATTCTCTTTTATTTTATTTTACTTCAACTGAAGTTCTCAGAAATCAAAGAACCCCCTTCCTAGTAGGGCTAACACTTGATCTGTATATGAGATACGTAGATATTCAAATGTTTCGTTAAAGTTCTACTTTGCATCTCAGACACTGAGTCGAGAACATTATTTCCTTTTTTCCAATTGACCATGTAAGTATGTTATAGTATATCTTTCTTGTGATCTCTTATACTAGGGTATACGGCACAATCACATTGACATACCAGTTCTCGCTAGATCACCAAAGTTAAGCAATGTTGAACCTGGCCAGTACCAGATGGGTGACCATTTGGGAAGATGAGGTGCTGTATGTACCGCAAGGTAAAATACCAGGTTGGGAAACTGGCGCGGTCTATCCTCGTCTTGAGAGTAGATGGGCCTCTCTTAAGCCGTGGTAGGTAACTCATCTAGTGATGACATCACAATAAAACATACCCTTGATAGCCCTAGTGAAGCATCAAGTATTCAGCTGTGGACAAGATTGAAATATTGAATTTCAAGTAAAGCCAATGGTATCTAATAAATTATCATGTCGCAACAATAGAAGAGATGTTGCGAGCCTGTCTTTGTTTTATCATTATTTCCATGGCATCTGCTCGTCTGAGCTCCAATCTCTGGTCTCCCCTCGCCAATCTTTCACAAAAAAACACCCATCTAGCTGAAGCCACTATATATATATATATATATATGATGATTGCAACATCTTGTCAGATGAGTGCCACTCCCTCAGACACTTAAAGTCCATAAGCCCAAATGTCTGAGGGAGTATCTATACACAGATGATGTTACAGAGTCTTAGCTTTGTACGACAGCTAAGTCTCTCTCTCGGTTCAAAATGTTGAGATCCAGCAACAAGCAAGAGCAAGATAGCCAGCAACAAATCAAACTGCAGACCAGCTTAATGCGGGTACTGGTCTCCCGCTTTATGGTCTTTTAAATCAGAGATTTGCTTCTCCTAGAAAGGTTGCCTTCACTACGGCTTACAGGAGCTCTCTCCACCCCAACACATATATACATACACACAAATATATATATATATATATATATATATATATATATATATATAAAGGAAGCTCTAGTGAAAATGTCATAACAATTAACATTTCACAGAGAGCAGCTCTTGTCAGGTGGTTTGGTCACACATTGATCACTCAGCCTCCAGGCAGGATGAATTTCAACTGAATCATTAGAAAGACTACTTCCAGACTCTTTGGGATTTGCAGAGAGCTTCCTGGTCCCAACAAAGGAAGACATCTTTCTCATCCCAGTCAACTCAACTCAACCTTCAGCATAGTCACGGCTTGAAGAATTTCAGCATTCAACCATTTTTTATTCTGTTATTCCATTATCGATATGATCAATTAAAGTTACGGAAAATGTATATTCATTAAAACACAATAGTTTTTGTCACTTTAATGAGCTAATTAGCCTCCTCGAAAAAAATAGATATCTTCAATCATTTATTCTCATGAAAAAAAAAGTGCACAACACATAGCCCCGTCGAGATAAATTATTTCCCTTGAAGAGAAAATCGTTTTTCAGGTCAGATATTTTTCCCCTTGGATTGGGGGGGGGGGGTAGAAGAAGAGAAAAAGCTTACAACTCCAAATCTACGCCTTTGCCGAATGTATTCTTATTGTGCGGGAGACAACTCCACTTTATATTTTCATAAAACCTGACGAAAAAGGCAATTTTATTTCATTTTTTTACTAAAAAAAAAAAAATAATAATGAAGAAATAATAAAAAATAAAACTTGTTTTACATTTTTAAAAGTTTGTTAATAATTAAAATTTAGCAAACTTAAAAAAAAAAAAAGTTATATTCTAGAAGTGTAAGCCATTTTGAGTTTCAGAACAGTTTCAGATGGTTCGCTGTTAAACACAAGTCCTGGGAGGTGACTTGTTTGTAGTAGACAGTTCCACAGAACAAAATATTCTTACCGTGTCGAAACCCGGGAAAAGAACGTGAAATTGCTCCAGAAAAGGTTTAATATTTATGAAGCAATTCTGGTTTCTGATTGGTTGGTAGCAGAACGTGAATTTATTTGATTCGTCAGTTCTTAGCAGCATCGTTTATAAATAGAATCGTCCGGCTGTGTGGGATCATACCTCATTATAGCTCCTAGTCTTGAATTTCTTTTTTGAGTGGCTTAGGTTTTTTAAGGATTTTGAGTAACCTGATCAAACATAGACATGCATCGGACCTCCTAGAGTAGGCTAGTTAGGCATTTTTGTTCGATTTTTAACTTAGCTAGAATAT
>NC_136500.1:139651101-139693601 GCF_053919585.1 Euprymna scolopes | reverse complement strand
AAATGGTAAAAAAGGGTTAAGCTATTTAAGTCATTTGCATTTTAGCGTTCATTGGAATCGCTTTGCTATTGCTACTACAATTTAATTTGATTTTTGTACACATGCACTGTATCGGTAGGTGTGTCAGAAACCGACCTTACAAATGCGTGAAAAAATATTGAATAATTCGACCTATCTTTCCAAGCTTATAACTACTTGAAAAATGTAATTCAAACCCTAATTTTTTTTCAATTAAAGGAGCAAAGACCAAATTTAAAAAAAATAACAGGTGTAATAGCAAATTATGCAATATTTGTTTTTTAAATCTGTTTTCTTTAAAAAAGATTTGAAGAAAATAAACGAAATGTAACTTACGTCGATTATAAAAAAATCGATATAAATTCCAAAAAATCACTTACCTATAAAAATTACTAATCAATGTGTAGTTTCATTCTTCATTGTTAAGAATTTATCCCTATTTATATTTTAAAATCCATTTATTTTTTAGATAAAAGAATTTTTTAAATGCCTATTTGAAAAAAGTGCCATGACGCAATAATTTTACATTTTTATCGAAAACCCAGAAGTAGTTTTTTTTTTTGTTTTGAACTATGGATGGACAGAAGGAAGTAAAAACCACACGTTCGTGTTAGTTGTCTAGCCTTGTCCGTGAAGAAATGTGTTTCCATAGTTTAAAAATGGTCAAATTTTACTTATAAGATTTTGCCTTTAAAAAAAAGACACTCGAGGAATTTTTTTTTCTTTTCTCATTAAATCATTTCTCTCCGATAGGCTCATAAGAGTAGTGGTCGATGGACAAAAATCAGAGGCCTGCAGTATTAATGCTGGAGTCCCTCAAGGGTCAATCCTGGGCCCAACTCTCTTCCTGATCTACATCAATAATCTCCCAAAACACATACTTAAATCATTCGTTGACATCTATGCTGATGACACGACCATCTATGGCAACACATCAAAGGCTGTAAACGACAAAGTTCTCTCTGATTCTCTCTCCTCTGATCTCGAGCGCGTGGTTCAGTGGAGGAAGACGTGGCTGGTTACCTTTAATGCATCTAAAACCAAACTCCTATCTTTACATAATTAACGCTCTGATCCCCATCTGGCATCAATTGAAATGGATGGCTCTCGTCTAGGAGAAGCCCCATGTTTTGACAAGCTTCTGGGTTTGTCCTTTACTTCTGATCTGAAATGGAACACGTACATCAAGTCTGTTGCCAAGGTCGCTGGAAAGATGGTGGGATCCTTCTACCGCTCCAGAAGATATCTCACTACTGATGCAATTCTCTATCTATATAAAAGCCAAGTATGTCCAAGGATGGAGTACTGCTGCCATATCTGGACAGGAGCTGCTAAAAACAGTCTATCCTGCCTTGACAGAGTACAAAATAGACTTCGTGGCTTAGTGGAGGATGCCCTTTTCTCTTCCCTGCAACCTCTCTCCCACAGAAGAGACGTTGTGAGCCTATCCTTGTTTTATTGTTATTTCCATGGCAGGTGCTCGTCTGAACTCCAATCTCTAGTCCCCACTCGCCAATCTTTCACGAAAAACACCCGTCTAGCTGAATCCACTGTAAAAAATTTTCCCCACTCTTTATCTGTGCCTAAATCAAAACGTAGATTCCATGAACAAAGCTTCTTTATTAGAACTGCACGCCAGTGGAACTCTGTTCCGTGTGCCTTCTTCCCACCTGACTACAACTTGGATGTCTTCAAGTCCAACGTTAACAAATTCCTAATGAACCGCCCCCTTAAGTAAACACTTCATTAAATCTCCACACTAACGTACTGTACTTGCAATAACCCTTATCCCTGAGTGGCTTCCGGGCCTTGCTAAGTGGTGACCATTGTGTAAAAAAAAAAAATACATTTACTTACTGCACAATATAAGCAGAACATATGCTTGATTGGAGAAAAAAATCAACGTGGTTTGAAAAAAAAAAAAGGTTTTACACTTTGAACTTTACAGGTAAATTTCCAAAAAACACTTCTTTTTTTTTGTTTTAATTTACAATATATTATTTATTGATCTTTTATCTTCAATTTGTGATATAAAAACTTTGGTACATAAATTAATTATTAAAATTTTAATAGGCATTTCCAAATGGTGGGGGGAAGGGAATTAAAAAAAAAAAAACGTTTATCTAAAATATTATATTCGGCTTATTGGAAAGAACATAAAATTTCACATTGACCCTGAAAATATCGTAAAAATTTAACCAATAAAAAATATTGATAGATTTTTAAGTTCAAAAATTGAAAAAAATTAACTCGTAAAATTCAATTGATTTCATTACGTAAAAAATGGCTTCATGAAGGCGCGGCGCAGTGCCGCACCGGCACTTTATAAACACTGTTTTTTTTTTTTTTTTTAAATAAAAATAATATTTCTATTATTTTTAAAACAACTTTAATAGTGTATTTTGGAAGTATAATCCATAAAGAAAATAAACAACACATTTTTAAAAGAGAAATTACAAATGTTTTTATATTTTATTCGCAGTTTCGTGTTAGAGGTGTCAAAAATTCCCCCCAAATTCAGATACACCTACATCGGCTAGTCGGTAAGGTAAGGCAGGTAAATAGGGGGGAAAATTCATACTTCCCCCCCTATTTACTCGCCTCCCCACACAGGATGGGGGGAGTCCGTGTTCATTAAAATAAAACTGATGAGAATTTTTATCAGTCTTAGTTGACTTTTTCTTCTCTGACTATAAAAACAGACCTTACTAATAATTATAGATAAAAAAAAATGAGACTTTCTCTGTTGATAAATTCTCACCAGGGGAAATAACTCGAATAGTATTAGAGTTATCTCCCTTGCATCAAAAGCTTTTTATAGTATTGACATCAACATGTGGTGATTCTTAGTGAAGTAAATGAAAAAAATATATACAGAAAAAAAAAAAAAATAAAATAAAGTAAAAAAAAAAAAAAAAACTGGAACTAAGTGTTTTAGCAACGGAAGAAAATAATAGATATATATGCAGGCATGTGTGCGTGAGATGAAGATCTTGCCTTGCCTCCCTTGGGCCAAAGGCATCATGGGATTGGTATAAAGAATGTGTTCTGTAATTTATTACCCTGTTCTGAAATTTATTAATATTATAAACTTTGTTCAGTAAAAAAAAAAAACAAACAAAAAAAAAACAAAAACAAAAAAAAACAGTCGCCGCAGCTTTAAAAGTTTCATCTTTGTTTTATTAAAGAATTTCAATCTTTGTATTTTTAAAGGTTAAAGACTAATTCATTAAAAACCTTACCATAACATTTACTTTTTAATTAAAAATAAGGTACTTGTACAGTTTAGTCAAGACATTAAAAAATGAAAATATCGAAAAAAGTTTAAATCGTGTGTATCCGTTATGGAACGAAGTTCCCCGAAAAAAAAAATTTCACTTAATTTCATCAAGTAGTTTTTTTTTTTTTTTTTTTTTTTTTTACAGCGAAAAAACAATTTGTTATGATACCGAGCAAAATTTTCGATTTTTAGGAAGAAAAGCTAGTATTAAAGCGCTTTAACTTGAGTCATCTCCCTTTGGCATTTGTAAAATTCAAACAACATTTTTTTTTAAATCCAAGATGGCTGCCTTCAACGCATAACGTGTTTTTCCACTGTAAAAAAAAAAAAACAAAAAAAAAAACTACTTGATGAAATTAAGTGAAATTTTTTTTCTGAGAACTTTGTTCTATAACGGATACATACAATTTAAACTTTTTTCGATATTTTCATTTTTTTAATGGCATGACTAAACTGTACAAGTACCAAAAATAAAATAAAATAAAATAAAGTTGCTGAACTTCTTTTTTAAAATGTTTTCATCTAATGAAAATAGCGTTGCTTCGTTGGTTTTCTCTTAATAGTCGTAGTGTTGTATTATTAATGTTATTAACATTTAAAAAAAAAAAAAAAATCACCGCAGTTTTCTTTTTTTAATGTTCTGATCTAAAAAAAAATATTGCGTCCAATAAGGTTTTTTTTTTTCTTTTTTTTTTTTAACATTTTCACCCCAAACAAGGCACATTGCCATTTTGGTGTAGGGAGCTACTATCAGGGGCAGCAACTACTGGGATACTATGTTGGGATTTGGGCAGGAAGATGTCGGTTCACGTTACACTTGAACTTCTGCATGTCAGTACAGTTGGGGAAGCAGTGGCCTGGAATGGAATTACAGAGTTTAGCGGTTCTGGAGTAGAAAGATCTTTTACATCTAGGGATGTCTACTGTGTGAGGGTGGGATTTAGCTGCCTGTCGCGTTTGTCGAGGGTGTCTACGTCGTGGGGGCACAAGTGTCTGCAGTTCGCCAGAGCATTCACCATTAAAATACTTGTAGAACAGTAACATTATGCAATGCAACATTACGTCGATGGGACAGAGGCTCAAACGATTGTGAAAAATGGACCGCATGTTTCCGTGACGTCAGATTTGTGTTAACTATACGAACTATGGAAAAGCAGAAGCGACTTAATGATTTTTTAAAACCTTTGTTTATCTTCTTCAAACTGCAATTAATAATTAATCTTTGTTATAATTTTGTTAGGTTTTAAGATTTACACAGTTTAACGATTGATAATATTATAAACATTTGTATATTAAATATGAAATGCGATTTTACTGAATGTTCATTTGGTTACCTACGGGGTTCCATATTTTGTTCGGTAAAAAGAGACATACAAAATATGAGGGGGGTCTACAAAATGCTTAATATTTGTGCAATAATATTTTCAAATTGGTTTTAATCTGGCGATAAAATAGCTTACAAGAGTCATGTTTATATTAAAACTTGATATTTAAAAATTTTTTAAACACAATTAAAAATCTATGTTGTAACGGAACATTTTGAAATAATGGAATTTTAATCGTTTTAATTTTTTAAAAATTAATTAATTTTTAGAAAGTTTCTTTTTCTTGGCAATTCAACTGATTATAGTATATATTAATTCGAAAAAAAAAAAACCATAATAATATTAAATTTATATCATTTTTTTTAATTGCAACTTCAAGGTAATTTTTTGCTCAATATGTGTATTTAAATTTAAAAAAACAAATATGTTTTACTTATTTGAACTCTTATGTTTCATAATAAATAGAAATGTCGATAGATTTAAATATATTTTGTTCAAATTTAGAAAAAATAAATAGGGGAGACACGCACTAAAAAAAAATATTCCCTGGTATATTTTACGGAAACTGCATTTTATATGTAATTTCATTCGAAAATGAATAAGTATCAAACATTTCACGAAAATCTGACCAGTAGTTGATTTTTGCTAGATTTATTAAATATGGGTATATTTTCACGTTCGGAATGTCTACTACATGGGATCGTTATTTTATGCGCCAATTATGTAAACACGATTTTCGTCTTGCAATTTCATTATTTTCGTACGATGAAAAAATTCTTTTTTAAATTATTACTAGTTTATTTTTCCCTTCTTTTAAATGATACAAAAGTTATATTGCTAATATTAATTTATAATAAAGTTACATCGTGTTACATATGGGGGGGGGAGTAATTTTGTGGTGACTTTTGGTAGTGCCTAGCGTCCTAAATTATGAAATGAAAAAAAAAAAAAAAAATGAATGAATCTTTTAGTAAACGTGAATTATCTCCCTCTGCACAGTGACAAACAAACAGTAAAACAATTCGCTCCCAGAGTTGGAGTGGAATCGTCAAAAACATCCTTACTATAATGAAGACAGTGTGTCTGTATGTCTTTAACAAAAACTCTACATTTTTTTTTTAATTTATGCCATTTTATTCACTTTCATCTTTTTTTAATTAATTATTTCTGGCATTTATTTCTCAAAAATAAACAAATAAACATCCGGCAGTAAAAATATCCAGATAAATTCTATGGGCTAGCCATTAGCAGTGTCAGATCGCCATTAAAAATGAGTGATAAACATTTGAATAACTAGAGTCACTATCTTTTGAAGTTTATAACTACTTGAAAAATGTAATTTAAACCCTATTTTTTTTTTCAATAAAAGAAGCAAAGACCAAATTTTATGATAATAATAATAATAAAAGGTTTAATAGAAAAATATGCAATATTTTTTTAAAATCAGTTTTCTTTAAAAAAGATTTCAAGAAATTCAACGAATTTTAACTTACTCCAAATATAATAAATATATATAAATTCTAAAAAAAAATCACTTACCTATAAAAAATACTAATCAATGGGTGTTTCCATTCTTCATTTATAAGAATTTGCCCATATTTATATTTTATATTTCATGTACTTTTTAAATAAAAGCAAGCATCCGAAAAGACAGCAATTTAAAAATCTAATATCAGATGTTCACAGAGCGGAAGTCTCTCTTTCTTCTAGTTGACAAATATGGTGGCCTAAAACCGCCATAATTAATTATTTCAAAAACGTAAAAACAACACATTAGACCAAATATATTTTCCGGTAGTAACTATATAAAGAAACAAACATTTGAAGTGCTGATATGTGTCTTATCTCCCCTTTGAATTTCTGGCATGTGTTTGCAGTCAACAATCAAATTAGTCAAGCATGAGTCACCGTATTTGAAAAATAATCACATTTCACTCATCACAGTTTACTTAAAAAAAAAATCACCGACAAATTTTCCATTTTTTTAATTTTCTTAAAGAGTTACATGCGTTTTTGATTTAAAATATTTTATTTCTTTTTTATGCAATGAATTTTTTTTTCAAAAATCTAAAAAAAAAAACAACAACATTGAATGAAATAGAAAAAATTGATGTAGATGTCGAAGTTTTACAGGACAAAATTTTTAAAATGTGGAGTTTCACTTAAAAAAATCAACGTGGTTTTTTAAAAAATGTTTTAAACTTTACTTTATAGGTAAATTTGCACATAACTATTCTCTTGTTTTTTGTTTTAATTTAGATTATTTTATTTTATTTTTTTTTTTTTACACAGTGATCACCACTTATCAAGGCCCGGAAGCCACTCAGGGATAAGGGTTATTGCAAGTACATTACGTTAGGGTGGAGATTTGATGAAGTGTTTACTTAAGGGGGCAGTTCATTAGGAATTTGTTAACATTGGACTTGAAGACATCCAAGTTGTAGTCCGGTGGGAAGTAGGCAGACGGGACAGAGTTCCACAGGCGTGCAGTTCTAAGAAAGAAGCTTTGTTCATGGAATCCGCGTTTTGATTTAGGCACAGATATAGAGTGGGGGAAATTTTTCACAGTGGATTCAGCTAGACGGGTGTTTTTCGTGAAAGATTGGTGAGGGGGGACCAGAGATTGGAGTTCAGACGAGCATATGCCATGGAAATAACGATAAAACAAGGATAGGCTGGCAACGTCTCTTCTGTGGGAGAGAGGTTGCAGGATAGAGAAAAGGGCATCCCCACTAAGCCACGAAGTCTATTTTGTACTCTGTCAAGGCAGGATAGGCTGTTTTTAGCAGCTTCTGCCCAAATATGGCAACAGTATTCCATCCTTGGACGTACTTGGCTTTTATATAGATAGAGAATTGCATCAGTAGTGAGATATCTTCTGGAGCGGTAGAAGGATCCCACCATCTTTCCAGCGACCTTGGCAACAGACTTGATGTACGTGTTCCATTTCAGATCTGGAGTAAAGGTCAAACCCAGAAGCTTGTCAAAACACGGGGCCTCACCCAGACGAGAGCCATCCATCACAATTGATGCCAGATGGGGATCAGGGCGTTGATGATGTAAGGATTTATTGATCTTCTATCTTCAATTTGTAATATATAAACCTTAGTTGAGAAAATTAATTATTTTCTTGTTAATAGACATTTCAAAATGGGGAGGGGAGTGAATAAAAAAAAAGTTTGTCTAGAAAGGGCATAAAATTTCACATTAAAACTGAAAATATCTTAAAAATTGAAACAATAGAAAATTTTTTTTATAGATTTTTAAATTGAAAAAGTTGAAAAAAATTTAACTCGTAAAATTCAATTGATTTCATTACATAAAAAAAAATGGTTGCATGAGCATGCGCATGCACTTTGTAAACCCTTTTTTTTAAAAAACGAAAAAATAATAGAAATATTATTTTTTAAAAAACTTTAATAGTTTACTTTGAAAGTATATTCCATAAAGAAATTAAACAACCCACTTAAAAAAAAGAAAAAAGAAATTACGAGTTTTCTATATTTTATTCACAGTTTTGTGTTAAGAGTGTCAAAAATTTCTCCAAAATTCTGACACATCTAGCTAGCCATTTACAATTTTCCCTATTCACTCGCCTCCCCACACAGGCTGGATGTGATGTTTAAGGTAAGGTGTGATCACAAGGGGGTTCGTGTTCAGTAAAATGAATCCCCGATTAAAAAGTTCTTCAGTCTTAGTTGACTTTTCCTTCTCTGACTATAAAAACAGACATTATTATTAATTGGGAAAAAAGACACTTTTTCAGTCGATAAATTCTCAATAGGGGAAATAACTCGAATAGAATTAGAGTTATCTCTCTTGTATTAAAACTTTGTAGAGTGAAAGTGGTTTAAAATTCAATTTAATGGATTCTTTTTCTTCTTCTTCTTCTTCTTCTTCATTATTATTATTATTATTATTATTATTATTATTATTATTATTATTATTATTATTATTATCATCTATATATTAATACGACAGCGTGTGTGCTCTTTTGTGTGTCATGCTTTCCAACAAATTTCATTGGTTGAGATTTAAGATCACACACGCTATCGTATTAATATATAGATTATACTAAATGTGAGTTAATGGATTTGGTGAGTGTTTAATGAGTTCCCAGGCATAATCTCCTCCTTCTTTTCGAGTAGAAGAGGGATGATAGTCTCACGTGTTTACTTCCGGTTATGACGTCATTATCTTTTGTTAAAAAGATGCATAAGTTATATTTATGATTTACTACATCGACATAAGATGTCATATTCCAAAAATCACATGGATGTACTGCTGATTCAAAAATCAAATAACTAGATCAATGCACGTTAAGGGTTTATTTGTAACATTCCAAAAATCACGTAAATATATCATGTAATCCTTGCTTCATATTTTCGTCCTTAATGTCCTCATGTAAGTAATTGTAAAAACTCTTCTTAAGGAGGGGGGGATTAAAGTCACTGGAATGCTGAGACTGATACTACACTCAGAAATTCATGTTCAAGTAATGGTTGCCTAATCTCTAACCGTGTTAATGTTTATGTGTATTAATTTCGAAAAGTTGCTGAAGCAGTTTATTATTTAAAGATTACTTTATTTCAAGTATATTTGTCGTAATTTCTCTTTTTAAAGTGGTTTGTTTAATTTCTTTATGGAATATATTTTCAAAATAAACTATTAAAGTTTTTTGAAAAATAACAGAAATATTATTTTTTCTTTAAAAAAAAACAGTGTTTACAAAGTGCCTGCGTGCGCTCATGCAGCCATTTTTATTACGTAATAAAATTAATTGAATTTTACAAGTTAAATTTGTTTAAATTTTTTCAATTAAAAAATCTATCAAAATTTTTCTATTGGTTCAATTTTTACAATATTTGCAAGTTTAATGTGAAATTTTATGCCCTTTATAATAAACTGAATATAATATTCTAGACAAACATTTTTTTAAATTCACCCCCTCCCCCATGTTGAAATGCCTATTAAAATGAAAATAATTGATTTTCTCACCTCAGGTTTATATATCACAAATTGAAGATAAAAGATCAATAAATAAAATAATCTAATTTAAAACAACAAAAAGAATAGTTTTGTGCAAATTTACCTGTAAAGTCAAAAGTGTAAAACCCTTTTTTTTTTTTTTTAAATCATGTTGATTTTTTTTTAAGTGAAACCTCACATTTTTAAAATTTTGTCCTGAAAAGATTGAATACCTACGAGGGGCGTGCAATAAGTAATGCCCTTGACCCACTTCCAGTTGTCTGATCTAGCTGAAATTTTGCATGTGCAATGATTTATATCTCTACGGGTTATGTGGCAAATTACAGCTCTGAACTAATTGTGGCTTCTGTTTTACAAGTGTTTGAACTGAGTCAGATGTGAAATGGTGCCTGTTGAATGTCGAGCAGTGATCCGATTTTTGTATTTGAAAGGACGCACACCACAGGAGACTTTTGATGAAATGAAAGAAACTTATGGTGATAATGCCCCATTATATGACCTTGTAAAACGCTGGCATCGTGAATTTAAACATGCCCGGAAGTCTGTGGAAACAGCTGCCAGACTTGGTTGCCTCCCCGCTTCTGCCATTGATGAGGCATCTGTCCGTCATTTTGGAAGATCGGCGCATTACTATTCGCCAAATAGCCCAAGATGTCAAGATTAGTACAGGGTCTGTGGAAACTATCATTCATGGCCATTTGCATATGCATAAGGTTTCTGCCAGATGGATTCCCAGGTTGCTCACACCATTCCAGAAGCGAGAACACGTCAAGTGCTCGAGAATGATTTCTGAAGTCACGTTGTGGTTGGAGGGCCAACCTGGGGTGTTACTAGATGAGGGTGAATTTGGAGATGTGCCAAGAAGATGAGTCAAAGTTTTTCAAAAGACTGATTACACAGGATGAAACCTGGGTCCATCACTATGATCCAGAGACCAAAGCCCAGTCAATGCAGTGGAAGCACTTGGACTCACCACCTCCAAAGAAGGCAAGGATGAAACTCTCTGCTGGCAATGTCTTGCTCACAGTCTTCTGGGACCAGGACGGAGTAGTGATGACAAATTTCCTGGCAAAGTGTACCACAATTACAGGAGCCTATTATGCTTCACTTTTGAGGAAGTTACGGGAAGCTATCAAAATCAAGAGGCGGGGCAAGATCAGCAAAGGCACCCTCCTCCGGGCAGGACAACACTCCGGTCCACAACTCGCATGTCGCCAGATCAGAAGCACGGGCGTGTGGTTATGAAATTCTTCCCCATCCACCCTACTCTCCTGACCTTACACCCTCTGACTTTCACCTCTTCCCAGTCATGAAGTTGTTTTTGAAAGGAAAGCGTTTCCCAGATGATGCAGCCGTGGTTTCTGAAGTCACGTCGTGGTTGAGACTGTGTTTTGAACCCTGTCTAAGAGTGAGAGACTATTCGTAGATGCACCAGTCCAGATTTGACAACAATATTCCATGCTTGGACGGATTGTAACTTAGTAAAAATATATGATGCTCTCTAGTGAGAGTAATTTTCTAGCTTGATAGATGGGAACCTACCTTCATTTCAATTTAGTTTGCCTGTTTCATGCCTTATCAACCATTTTTGAAGTAAATGCCGGAAAATAATTGTTATGTTTGACGTTCATCTTCGTCGCCAACTGTTATGTTTGCAGGTTGAACCAAATAACGTATAAGGCAATACAAATGAAGACTCAATAAACAAAAGTAGATCAATAAGAAGTGTATTAGAAAAAGTATATTCACAGTATATTTACATTATGGTTGTCAGATAAGAGAGTCTTGGTTGGAGAACATATCTGCTCTCGGCTCGGCCTTCGGTGGCTTCTGGTTAACACACACTCAGACTAACCGAGTCTTGCTATTTATGTGTAATATTATCCACATATGTAAATGAGTGGGTGCCACCACAACAATAATAAAAAAAAATTGTTGGCAAAAGATGCTTTAAAGATAAGTTATTTGATCCTGAATTGACTTGAGGTGGAGATGATGAGTGTGTAGCAGACAGGATTTACAACAAACACAAGCAGGAGTGAATACTTGCGGCTTGAGATTTTGAATACACTTCCTTCCTGGCTTATCCAATCAGAAGCCAACTCTCAGTCATGTTCCTGAGTATATAAAAGGTTAAACCGGCAACACACTCTCTTTTTTTTTTCCAGATCTTGGACTGACAACAACTCGACATGGAATAAACCTGTGCCCCCCCCCCCCAACTTCTCTCTTGGAACTCAACAGAACTCACCCGGCCTTTGCTGGGTTTGACTTAAATTTCGACATTCACGCAGCTCAATTAAAAAAAAAATATTTTGAACTAATCATTCAATTTTTTTTTTGTTTTTTCACTTCCATAACAATCATTATTTAAAAAAATATACCTCTCCTCAGCGGGACCACGTGGCAAAACCACAAAAGTAAAATAAAAAAAAAACACACACACAGAAAAAATCACTCAAAAACCATGAAAAGAGGGAAGGGGTCAATTCTCCCGGTCTTTCTCTCTTTTCAAAAAACAAAAAACATAATTATGAAAAATCTGTTTTAAAAAAAAACGATTAATACTTTAAAACAAAGAAAAAAAAATGTCCCTGCCACGCATTACCACCTTCAGTGTTCAACAAGCCATCAGTTCTGCGACAAAAATACATTATTTTTAAAGTCAACATTCAGTTACACATTTAAATCAACGTCTCAAACACGTGAAATCAACAATAACACACAAAAAAAAAAAAACATTTGCAACTCTCGATGGAAGCATGTTTCTTTTAGTCAATAATCTTAAACACGTGAAATCAATAATAATAGCACAAAACAAAAAACTTCCTTTTTTCCCACGAAAACTCTCGATATACGCATGTGGATTCTTTCTATTTCTTTGATATTTTTTCCATTTTAAACGATTGCGTTTCTTTCTATTTTTTTTATTTTTCAAACACGTCATGCCTGTCAAACACAAAAAAAACAAAAAAAAAAAAAAACAACAAAAAAAACAACAAAATTTGTAGTAGAGTTTCTGTCTGTTTTTCTCTACTTTTACTTAATAAGGTCTGCTTGTGTTTTTTCTTTTTTTCTAAGCGGCATATAAAACCGACCTAAAACTTTCCTCGCTATTAGTTTGTTTGTTTTCTTTTTTCTTTTTTTTATAAATCGTCGTCTAGCTTTTTTTCTTTTGTTTCATTTTTCCGTCGATAACACGAATTATTCTCGAATCGATGATGCGACCTAGTCAAAATTGCGGCATCAATGTTACAGTAAATGTTTGCTGTCCTGTTTATTATTTGTTTATTACTATTATTTATTTATTAGTATTATTTATTTGTTACTATTATTTAATTACTACTATTATTTAATTATTACTATTCTTTATTATTACTATTATTTAATTATTACTATTATTTAATTATTACTATTATTTAATTAATACTATTATTTATAATACTACTATATTACTATATTATTTATAATACTACTATTATTTATTTATTATATTATTTAATTATTACTATTCTTTATTTATTAGTATTATTTATTTATTACTATTATTTATTTATTACTATTATTTAATTATTACTATTACTTATTTATTACTATTATTTATTTATTACTATTATTTAATTATTACTATTATTTATTTATTACTATTATTTATTTATTACTATTATTTATTTATTACTATTACTTATTTATTACTATTATTTATTTATTACTATTATTTAATTATTACTATTATTTATTTATTACTATTATTTATTTATTACTATTATTTATTTATTACTATTATTTAATTATTACTATTATTTAATTACTACTATTATTTATTTATTAGTATTATATATTTATAACTATTATTTAATTATTACTATTATTTATTTATTACTATTATTTATTTATTACTATACTTTATTACTATTATTTATTTATTACTATTATTTAATTACTACTATTATTTATTTATTACTATTATTTAATTATTACTATTATTTATTTATTAGTATTATTTAATTATTAGTATTATTTAATTATTACCATTATTTATTTATTGCTATTATTTATTTATTACTATTTTTTATTTATTAGTATTTTTTATTTAATACTATTATTTTATTATTACTATTATTTGTTTATTACTATTATTTAATAATTAGTATTATTTATTTATTACTATTATTTATTTATTACTATTATTTATTTATTACTATTATTTATTTATTACTATTATTTATTTATCAGTATTATTTATTTATTAGTATTATTTTATTATTACTATTATTTAATTATTACTATTATTTATTTATTACTATTATATATTTATTACTATTATTTAATTATTACCATTATTTATTTATTACTATTATTTATTTATTACTATTATTTATTTATTACTATTATTTATTTATTAGTATTGTTTAATTATTACTATTATTTATTTATTACTATTATTTAATTATTACTATTATTTATTTATTACGATTATTTATTTATTAGTATTACTGATTTATTACTATTATTTATTTATTACTATTATTTATTTATTACTATTATTTCATTATTACTATTATTTATTTATTACTATTATTTATTTATTAGTATTATTTATTACTATTATTTATTTATTACTATTATTTAATTACTACTATAATTTATTTATTACTATTATTTATTTATTACTATTATTTAATTATTACTATTATTTATTTATTACTATTATTTATTTATTACTATTATTTATTTATTACTATTATGTAATTATTACTATTATTTATTTATTACTATTATTTATTACTATTATTTAATTATTACTATTATTTATTTATTACTATTATTTATTTATTACTATTATTTATTTATTAGTATTATTTAATTATTACTATTATTTATTTATTACTATTATTTATTTATTACTATTATTTATTTATTACAATTATTTATTCATTAGTATTATTTATTTTATACTATTATTTATTTATTACTATTATTAAATTATTACTATTATTTATTTATTACTATTATTTAATTATTACTATCATTTATTTATTAGTATTATTTATTTATTACTATTATTTATTTATTATATTATTTAATTATTAATATTATTTATTACTATTATTTATTTATTACTATTATTTATTTATTATATTATTTATTTATTACTATTATTTAATTATTACTATTATTTAATTATTACTATTATTTAATTAATACTATTATTTATTACTATTATTTTATTACTACTATTATTTAATTATTACTATTATTTATTTTTACTATTATTTAATTATTACTATTATTTATTTATTACTATTATTTAATAATTACCCTTATTAATTTCTTACTATTATTTAATTATTACTATTATTTATTTATTACTATTATTTAATTATTACTATTATTTATTTATTACTATTATATATTTATTACTATTATTTAATTATTACTATTATTTATTTATTACTATTATTTATTTATTAGTATTATTTAATTATTACTATTATTTATTTATTACTATTATATATTTATTACTATTATTTAATTATTACTATTGTTTAATTATTACTATTATTTATTTATTACTATTATTTATTTATTACTATTATTTATTTATTAGTATTATTTATTTATTACTATTATTTAATTATTAGTATTATTTATTTATTACTATTATTTATTTATTACTATTATTTATTTATTAGTATTATTTATTTATTACTATTGTTTATTTATTACTATTATATATTTATTAGTATTATTTAATTATTACTATTGTTTATTTATTACTATTATTTAATTATTACTATTATTTATTTATTACTATTATTTAATTATTACTATTATTTATTTATTACTATTATATATTTATTACTATTATTTATTTATTACTATTATTTATTTATTACTATTATTTATTTATTAGTATTATTTAATTATTACTATTATTTACTTATTACTATTATATATTTATTACTATTATTTAATTATTACTATTGTTTAATTATTACTATTATTTATTTATTACTATTATTTATTTATTACTATTATTTATTTATTAGTATTATTTATTTATTACTATTATTTATTTATTAGTATTATTTATTTATTACTATTATTTAATTATTACTATTATTTATTTATTACTATTATTTATTTATTACTATTATTTATTACTATTATTTATTTATTACTATTATTTAATTACTACTATAATTTATTTATTACTATTATTTATTTATTACTATTATTTAATTATTACTATTATATATTTATTACTATTATTCATTTAATACCATTATTTATTTATTACTATTATTTAATTATTACTATTATTTATTTATTACTATTATTTATTTATTACTATTATTCAATTATTACTATTATTAAGTTATTACTATTATTTATTTATTACTATTACTTATTTATTACTATTATTTATTTATTACTATTATTTATTTATTACTATTATTTATTTATTACTATTATTTAATTATTACTATTATTTATTTATTACTATTATTTAATTATTACTATTATTTATTTATTACTATTATTTATTTATTACTATTATGTAATTATTACTATTATTTATTTATTACTATTATTTATTACTATTATTTAATTATTACTATTATTTATTTATTACTATTATTTATTTATTACTATTATTTATTTATTAGTATTATTTAATTATTACTATTATTTATTTATTACTATTATTTATTTATTACTATTATTTATTTATTACTATTATTTATTCATTAGTATTATTTATTTTATACTATTATTTATTTATTACTATTATTAAATTATTACTATTATTTATTTATTACTATTATTTAATTATTACTATCATTTATTTATTAGTATTATTTATTTATTACTATTATTTATTTATTATATTATTTAATTATTAATATTATTTATTACTATTATTTATTTATTACTATTATTTATTTATTATATTATTTATTTATTACTATTATTTAATTATTACTATTATTTAATTATTACTATTATTTAATTAATACTATTATTTATTACTATTATTTTATTACTACTATTATTTAATTATTACTATTATTTATTTTTACTATTATTTAATTATTACTATTATTTATTTATTACTATTATTTAATAATTACCCTTATTAATTTCTTACTATTATTTAATTATTACTATTATTTATTTATTACTATTATTTAATTATTACTATTATTTATTTATTACTATTATATATTTATTACTATTATTTAATTATTACTATTATTTATTTATTACTATTATTTATTTATTAGTATTATTTAATTATTACTATTATTTATTTATTACTATTATATATTTATTACTATTATTTAATTATTACTATTGTTTAATTATTACTATTATTTATTTATTACTATTATTTATTTATTAGTATTATTTATTTATTAGTATTATTTATTTATTACTATTATTTAATTATTAGTATTATTTATTTATTACTATTATTTATTTATTACTATTATTTATTTATTAGTTTTATTTATTTATTACTATTGTTTATTTATTACTATTATATATTTATTAGTATTATTTAATTATTACTATTGTTTATTTATTACTATTATTTAATTATTACTATTATTTATTTATTACTATTATTTAATTATTACTATTATTTATTTATTACTATTATATATTTATTACTATTATTTAATTATTACTATTATTTATTTATTACTATTATTTATTTATTAGTATTATTTAATTATTACTATTATTTATTTATTACTATTATATATTTATTACTATTATTTAATTATTACTATTGTTTAATTATTACTATTATTTATTTATTACTATTATTTATTTATTACTATTATTTATTTATTAGTATTATTTATTTATTACTATTATTTATTTATTAGTATTATTTATTTATTACTATTATTTAATTATTACTATTATTTATTTATTACTATTATTTATTTATTACTATTATTTATTACTATTATTTATTTATTACTATTATTTAATTACTACTATAATTTATTTATTACTATTATTTATTTATTACTATTATTTAATTATTACTATTATATATTTATTACTATTATTCATTTAATACCATTATTTATGTATTACTATTATTTAATTATTACTATTATTTATTTATTACTATTATTTATTTATTACTATTATTCAATTATTACTATTATTAAGTTATTACTATTATTTATTTATTACTATTACTTATTTATTACTATTATTTATTTATTACTATTATTTATTTATTACTATTATTTATTTATTACTATTATTTAATTATTACTATTATTTATTTATTACTATTATTTATTTATTACTATTATTTATTTATTACTATTATTTAATTATTACTATTATTTAATTACTACTATTATTTATTTATTAGTATTATATATTTATAACTATTATTTATTTATTACTATTATATAATTATTACTATTATTGAATTATTACTATTATTTGATTATTACTATTATTTATTTATTACTATTGTTTATTTATTACTATTATTTATTAATTACTATTATTAATTTATTAGTATTATTTAATTATTACTATTATTTAATTATGACTATTATTTATTTATTACTATTATTTAATTATTGCTATTATTTATTTACTACTATTATTTATTTTTTACTATTATGTAATTACTACTATTATTGATTTATTACTATTATTTATTTATTAGTATTATTTATTTATTACTATTATTTAACTATTACTATTATTCAATTAATACAATTATTTAATTATTACTATTATTTATTATTACTTTTATTTAATTACTACTATTATGTAATTATTACTATTATTAAATTATTACTATTATTTAATTATTACTATTATTTATTTATTACTATTATTTAATTATTACTATTATTTATTTATTACTATTATTTATTTAGTACTATTATTTATAAATTACTATTATTAATTTATTACTATTATTTATTTATTACTATTATTTAATTATTACTATTATTAATTTCTTACTATTATTTAATTATTACTATTATTTATTTATTACTATTATTTAATTATTACTATTATTTATTTACTACTATTAGTTAATTATTACTATAATTTATTTATTACTATTATTTAATTATTACTATTACTTATTTATTACTATTATTTATTTATTACTATTATTTAATTATTAACATTATTTTATTATTACTATTATTTAATTATTACTATTATTTATGTATTACTATTATTTATTTATTACTATTATTTATTAATTACTATTATTTATTTATTACTATTATTTAATTATTACTATTATTTAATTATTACTATTATTAATTATGACTATCATTTAATTATTACTATTATTTAATTATTACTATTATTTAATTGTTTACTTTTACTTCTAAAGGTACTTTTTAGTGTCTGTATTCTTACATATACAGGTGTGTGTATGCTCTTACGTATCTGACGTGCAGTTCACGGTTATATATATATATATATATATATATATATATATATATATATATATATATGTGTGTGTGTGTGTGTGTGTGTGTGTGTGTGTGTTCTTATCCTTAGACCGTTTCTTGCCTTGAAAGGTCTCGAGACATGTATGTGCAAATAAGATAATGCATACATACCGGCTTGCCTTGGTCACCGCCGCCAGGGGATAATATCTTCTTGGACGTTGGGCTGCCATATCGTTGTGAAGTGGTCACTGCAGACAGATGTATCGATAAACAACAAGATTGATTTGAAATTTCAATCTTTTATTTCAAGGCAGACCTATAATCTCGAACCCTGATTGTCGGGAGAGACCTGAAATCATCGATCTGCTTTCTCTGCTGCCTAAACCACTCTTTGCCCATGTGGTCGTCAACCGGAAGGCTATGATCATAATTTCCGGTGTATTCTCTCTAGGTTGATACCTTTCAAACCTAACCTTTTGTGACCTTGCCAACTCGCTGATGGGAAATGAAAATATGCTTACATAAATTTTTATTTCTAAAATTACCTATATAGCAATTAACCTGGGATTCCCAATACTATATATATATATATATATATATATATATATATATATATATATATATATATATATATATATATATATATATATATATATATATATATATATACCAATCCGAGACAATACTGATGAATATTATATTATTTCTTAATGGCGTTTGATTTTATTGTTTGTTTTGTTTTACGGCATATATATCGATTTTTGGTTATTTAACGCTGAATCCAGTTATGTTTGGCAAAAAAGAGTTTAATGCTTCAAGTTGTTTATATCTTCAAATATTTATTCATGGTGTTTAGTTTGCTTGTTTTATGGAGGTAAGTTTTTGTTTTTATTTGTGATTTTACAGAAAGTGATTGAGTTCTGCAAAGGGAAATGGACAAAAAAAAAAAAAACGAAAACAAAAACGAAATCAATGTTTGGTGCATTTTAGGCCAGGAAGTCGATATCTTCAGACAGCCCGATCAGATAGCAACGTAATGGCTGACTCTTAAAGTTATTCCTACGAATGCTGAAAATCAAATGACTCTGATTGCTACACTCTTTCTTTTTCCGCTTTGTTGGAATTCGCTTTTGTTGTCACTTTCGTTTTCAAAGTAACGTGTTAATTCAAACTATTTTCAACCAATGGAAATTGTTGCAACTCTCTCCCAAATGTAACACGTATATGCGAAAGTATTAAGCCAGCGCGAATTTAGAAATTCCTGGTCAACAAAATCGATTTTCTACAAAGTTTTCACCAACCTACTGCATCAAACAGGACTTCAAAAACATATTCACTACAATCCTCCACCATGCTTTTGACCGGTGGAGGGGTGAGTGGGGGATTGCGGAGTCAAGTAAAAAAAGGACTCAATGACTCACATACAAGTTTTCTTCATTTCGCACACACCACAGCCCTAGATACACAGATTGAATGGACGTATGTAAAATAAGATACGTCCATTCAATCTACATGTTTAGCGCTGGCAACGTGAACCGTGAAAGACCAACGACCGCACTGACTTTTCGGCGAACAGAGCTAATTATAGAAATGTCTTAATGCGTCTAAAAATGGGAGTGATGAGGGGAGGAACCGGATGAGATGAGAATCGCCCTTGGTTTGATTACGTGGGCCTCTTGCGTTCCCACCGAACCTTTTAACTTAGCAAAAGACGCAGTTTAAAAGTCATTTATGTTAAAACATAGAAAGAAAGGCAGAAAAACGAGAGAGAGAGAGAGAGAGAGAGAGAGAGAGAGAGAGAAGAAGAAGAAGAAGAAGAAGAAGAAGAAGAAGAAGAAGAAGCAAACTCCGGTCTCGTGTCTCGTGGTTTAAGATGACGTCGCCGCCCAAAATGATTCTGACGACATCAATTGTAAGAAGTGATGCTGGATGAAGATACGGCATAAATATGCAGCTGATTGACCTTTAATCTATAATTGATAAATTTTAGGTCGGATCAGTGGATGGAGAGAAGGGGAGCAAAAGATTGCAAATATCCGGCTCAAACGGGATAATATTTGGGAATTTATTCGTGTGAATACCGATGTAATTGGAACATTTAAACCGTTTTGTCAAGGTTGAAAAGAGAGGCAACAGCTAATATTGTTGCTTCTGTCTTGTTTAAAACGGTTATTACGATAGAGCTTCCTCAATACCCCCCCCTACACAAACATACCATGTCATGCTTGCAACCAGAATTTTTGTAAACATATTTGTAATAAAATACAACCAAAGTGTCTCAAGCCTGCATATATGTTGCAAGTTTGAAAGGCGAGTGGGTAAAAATAGTGTTAAAAACGAAATCTTACACATTAGGCTACAGTAAGAATATAACGGGAAATTCCGGGAGAAGTTAGGGTTAGGGTTATGAAGTTTTACTTGAATATTAAGACATAATATTGAACACAAACTTTACTATATACATAGCTGTTAGATTAAAAAAAAAAAAAAGGTTGTATGCAAATTCACCAAATTAATGAAAATTCATCTAACTTATACAAATTCACCCAGAAGTTTTGTTTGTATAAAATAAAATTGAATTTGATCGGTAAACAATTTCTAACCGGTATTGTTATGATGATTGTGGTATAGTTTGAATTATGCCCGTTAGCTGTTGGCCTTTATGTAAACTGAGTTTTCAATGGTTTTATTTATTTATATATTTATTTATTTCCTGAGAGAGAGAGAGAGAGAGAGAGAGAGAGAGAAAGAGAGAGAGAGACAGAGAGAGAGAGAGAGAGAGAGAGAGAGAGAGAGAGAGAGACAGACAGAGAGAGTTTGCTCATTAATGAGAGACTAGCAGGACCTGTGGAAATTCCACAGAGGACTCATTCATATTTATTGATGTTTGCATTCTGTAGATGTTCAGTGTTAATGGAGATGCTCTGATATTATTGTAGCTTTTTTGTTAAAACTATTAAAGTATTTATCTAAGCTAGCACGAACGTCCGGTAAAGCCCGGTCGTAAAGTACGCTTAAATATATTTTAATTCTTGCAGATTTCGTATATATTATTATAGAGTTAATGTTTTATCGATTTTTATATGTAATAAAGTTGCGATTTCAAAAATAAAAAAATACATGCATATGACTTGGGTGCATGAGCTTGAATCGAAACTGAAATAAAAACTTATGAAATTATATATATATATATATATATATATATATATATATATATATATATATATATATATATATATATTTCATGATTTTCTTGGGGGCACAAAACTTTATTAAGGCAATCATGAAGGGAAGACACATTCCTTCGGAATTCATGTTATATAAAAAAAAAGAAAAAAAAAAAAGACCGACGAGAAAAGGAAAATGGATAGCGACAAAAAATAAAAATAGGGAAATAGAAAAAAAAAAATAAAAATAAAAACGAGTCAATTGACATGTTTCGCCCTCACTCATGAAAATTAGATTCGAGGGATTTATTTTTTTAGTAATTTGTTTTCCTTAATAATAAAATCTAAAAAGGAGACGGGAGCAAGAGCAATCGTATGGGGATTAATTTTTAGAGGCTGATCACGTTCAAACCCAACGAGCAGTCCATTTGCTTACAAAGGGAAGGCTTCCTAAGGCGAACGTGAACAGTCTCCTAGACTTTTAGATGATATACGGAGTGAGCTCGACTCAATACGGAGAAAGAATCGATGCTGAAGTTCGTTGCACCATCCCGGTATTTGATAAAGTGTTCCGTTATAGCGGATCCATATGTGTTGTTTACAGCGTCGGTAGGTAGGAATGTTCCATTCCTGATTTTGCTCGGTACATGTTGTTGTATGCGACTTACCAATTTTAAAGACGTTCGACCTACGTAGTCGGCACCGCAACCACATTTAAATGAATAAATTACATTACTAATATGATGAGGGGGTAGAACTTCTTTTTTATTGGAAGCCATTAATGGTTTTGTATTATACACAACACGAACATTTGAAGCAAAATAACATCCTTCAACAGTTGAACTAATTTGTTTGGTGAATTTTTCACTTACTTTCCCCAACCACGGCAATCGAATATAAACCGGGCATTTATCCACCATATTGGGTTTTGTTCGTAAAAAATCTGCTCTTTTCCTTTTAATGGTGGTTTCAATTACATCTAAAGGATACCCATTATTGGACAAAGCATCTGTAATTGTATTTAATTCCTCATCCAATTTTTCTGGCGAGTAGATCATTAGCGCACGATGTGTTAATGTCCAAATTAAATTATATTTGCGCTTGTTAGGGCAGAATGAATCCCAGCCTAACCCAATGAATGTTGGTTTGCGATAAATCGATGTAAGGTAACTAGATGGAGTTTTCGTTACCAAAACATCGAGAAACGCCAGGGCGGAATCATCTTCACTTTCATACGTATACTTCAAAAAAAAAAAAAAATATATATATATACTAGCAAAAGTACCCGTTGTTGACTGGGTTAAAAAACAGCCTACAGAAAATGGACTCTGATTTATGAAAGTATGATAGGTTATGAAAAGGAAGGATTTTAAAGAGATAGCTTCGAATCTGGGGGTATCAAAACCAAAGCAAAATATGATGAAAGTAAAAATAAAATAGATAAACTCCATAATTTATTATATCATACCTGTTCACACTGAAACACTTATCACAATATTCTATGGATCTATATTAAAAACATTGTTAAACTTTGTGACATATTTCCATTCTATGGAGGTCAGGTGCGAACGAACACCCCATAATTTTATTATACCATATTTCTTCAAACTGAAACATAATTATCAAAGCATACTTACGCAGATAGATATGAAAAGTCTTTATTAAAGTTTGTGCCTATTTCCATTCTATGGAGGCCAGGCGCGAACGCAGACGCCACAATTTTATTATACCATCCCTATTTAAGTTAAAACGTACTTATTAAAGTATTATTATGTACATCTATATCAAAAACACTTGTAAACGTTTTTTTTTTTAAATTTTTAAATTTTTTATTTCCATACTTTGTGGACCAGGCGTGTATGCGGACCCCACAATTTTAATGAATCATCATTATGCCAGATCAAACATACCCATTCCTGTGTCTCGATACATCTTCTATCATTATATGTGATCAGTTTTCTATAATAGTCAACCATATAGGAGCCTATTCGTAACCAGACACACGCACAGACGTTCAGCTTTATATTATAGATATATAACTTGAGTTCCTTCAGCCATAATCCAAACTGAAACCAAAACTTATGATAAAATTGATAAAATTATTTATATAAAAAAATAGATGATTTAAGTGTCATCTGCTATTGTCGAAACCGAAACCAAAACTTATGAAGAATTCTTGATAAAATTATTTATTGCAAGAAATAGAAGAACATAACAATTAAACGACCCGGATGTAAGCGTGACACACAAAAGAACACACACACTATCGTATTAATATATAGATACCAATATGGTTAATAAACAAATTGATATTTATTTACTTAATTTTCTTATCTCAGTCTTATCAATAGGAATTGAGAGACACAGACGGACAAAATTGAAAATTCACTTAGATTATGTCTACATTATCGGACACATCGCGTCTGTATCACTCCTAACGTGGAACTGACTTTTTTCATCTCATCTAATGACTGACTATCTTGCGTTTGATTTATATAGATAACTACTCATGCATGAAAATGCCCAAAGACTTCACTGACTTTTCAATGGTTTTATTTACATATATTGAGGAGAGAACTTTTTTGCCGCAGCCTTGGCAATGTCTTCAATGTATTTTTTCCAATTCATGTTGCCTGTGAATGTTAAGCTGAGGAGGTTGAATGAAGAGCTTTCAGGTAGCATATTATTCGTCATGGTAATCAGTGGTTGAGAAGGTATATTGTAATATTGTTAAAGGAAAGAAGTTTAGTCTTAGTAGCATTAAAGTGAATGAAAACATTTTAGAACAAATGAAAGCAAGCGATGTAATTAAAGTAACATTCATAGCAGGTAGTGATGGGACGATTCCAATATTTTTAAAATTCATAGCAGGTAGTGATGGGACGATTCCAATATTTTTAAAATTCATAGCAGGTAGTGATGGGACGATTCCAATATTTCAAAAATTCATAAATATTTTATAAATATTTCAAAAATTCATAAATTTAAAATTCGTAGCAGGTAGTGATGGGACGATTCCAATATTTTAAAAATTCATAGCAGGTAGTGATGGGACGATTCCAATATTTTAAATACTTTTAAAATTCATAGCAGGTAGTGATGGGACGATTCCAATATTTTTCCCGATTCCAATTTTGAGAGTATTTTCTTGAGCAGTGTGTCTTCAGGTGGAGATAACTGTGCTTGGCGTAGACCGGGGTGTGAGAGAAGATGTCTTTTTAACTTTCGTATCCTACAAGTTCTTTATCTTCTGTTTTCTGAACAGGTTGTTAATATACGGCTCTCTGTGGTTCATCCGATCTTTGACTTTCATCCTCTTTTCGGGGGCCCTCCGGCAGCGATGAAAGTCGACCATCTTTCTTCCTTTTTCTTCTTCTTCTCAAAAAAAAAAAAAAAAAAAAAAGGCGCCCAAAAAGCAAGACTTCCTTTTTCCAACCGGAAGCCCTGCGTTTTTTTCCGGTGCGCACGAGACGCCCCTTCTCCCCTCTTCAACCGTGGGTGTCCACCTCCGGTTCGCAGGCAACTCTCACTAATCCCCACAAATGTCAAAGATCTAATCCCAAACCTATATGACATATTGAGAGATCAAAATTTGATAGAATCGAAAGAAAAGAGACTATTCAGCAAACACAATGGCACTTAAAGAAGACAGATAACAGACATGAGAGGAAAACAAACAGAAACATATCCAAATCAGTGGTTGAAAACTTTAAGAATAACATCCAGCCTTTAATGGAATCAGGAAGCAGCATGAAATAGTATAACATTTCATGCTACTAAGACGAAACTTCTTTCCTTTAACAACTACAAAAGAAAAAAAACCCTTCACGACCGCGATTACTATGACTAACAATACGCTACTTGAGAGCCCTTCGTTCAAACACCTCGACTTAATATTCACAAGCAACATGGATTGTAACAAAGTTAGGGTCCCAAATACTAGTCCCTTTAGTTAATGGTACTGATTTGCGTATCAATGAGGCTTCGCCCCGAAAAGACGATATAAAAACACTAAAGTCGAGAGGGCGGTGCTGTCGAGTTTGGGGCATCGAATTGAACAGGTCGGATCGTAGAAAGTATTACGAACGCTGAAAACTAATTAATTTTATTTTTTTTATTACAGTTAAATATGTTGAAAACACTACCAAGGCTTGCTGGCTTGTGTTGTTTCGTATTTTATTTTTCTAAGATACACACGCACATCAAAATTTATAAATTCATTTGTTTGGGCATTACAGCATTCACCCGCACCAAACCTCTTTGGTCAAAAACCAGAACGCTTGAAAAGTGGCTAACGTAGTTGAAATCACGTTTCTTCGTCAACAATAAGAATCAGGGCTCGCTTTTAAAAACTAATTTTTGCAAGCCTCTGAGAGGCTCTAAAAAAATACAAAAAGGCAAGGACTTCTCTCATCAGAGAGGGGCAACAGACACCAGCAGATAGACAAGTCGCAAGTCAAACGTGAATTCTGTAGATGAAATGACAGCTTTTCTCGCACGTCAAGGAATATTGCTTGACTCTCTCTTTCTCTCACTTCGCCACAACAAGTAGTCAGACTCTTTTTCTCACGCTCTCAAGACTTCACCTTCTTCTCCTCTTCCTTCTTTGATATAGACCGCCACCTTTGTGCACACAAAAAAGTAACTTGTTTTCTTTTTTTCCGAAAATAAACAAAAAGTTTATTTTACATTATTTGGTAGTGTATTTTTTTTTTATTTATTTGTTTTGGGGAACTTATGCAAGTCCCCAACAGGCTAATATTCAGAAAGTGAGTATCCCTTATCTCTACGAAGCCACAATTCGCTCATGCGTGAATATTGTTGCAGCATCTTGGCTGGTGCATCTGCCACTAGTTTCTCCTATTTAGACAGGGTCCAAATAAAAGTCATTAACCTAATATATCGTGCATCATCAACTCCAATTTTTCCCACTGTCGAAATACCGCACCCCTGTCAGTTTTACAAGTGTAACCCTATAACCACAAAATGTAACATAGCATATATATATATATATATATATATATATATATATATATATATATATATATATATATATATACACACACATATATATATAGAGAGAGAGAAAGAGAGAGAGAGAGAGAGAGAGAGAGAGAGGGAGAGAGAGAGATAAAAAGGAACAAACCGAGTTACGATGTGTTCATCAACGTTTCCTCTTTATTTCCAGAGTAAGTCTCGAAATAAAGACGAAACGTTGATGAACACATAACTCGGTTTGTAACTTTTTATTTATTTCGTCGGAATGCTATTTCCATTATTCTCATCACACACACACACACACACACACACACACACACACACACACACACACACACACACATATATATATATATATATATATATATATATATATATATATATATATATATATATATATATATATATATGTTCCGTATACAAAGAAAGGATGAATAGCTTATATCTTGTTCTGACTAAGAGATACGTTTTGGATGGCTGGAGTTTTTGTTTAACTAAACTTTTCTTCTAAGGCTGTCAGAGTGTATTTGGTTGGTTTGCAGTCGCAATAAACTTGCACTCCGCCTATGAAGTCTTTCGATAGTCTGAAAAACTTCGCTTTTTATTGAGCCGCGTTCTGTCCTCTTTCTCGTTGCGTCATAACTAGGGCTTATTCTTTTCACTGTTTTGACTCCGGAGTATATATCCGGCACAGACACAATTAATCAACCGAGGATCACATCATTCTACATAAAAACATATAAAGACATAAGATATCAATGGATTTATACTTGAGAATCAAAGCAATGAAAAGAATATGCTGTTGTCATAGCCCCAGTCATAACTTGTCTTCTTGATGAACTTTTTCATTCTTCTCTTCGAAACAAACAATGGCGCCTTCTCTGTTTTCAGTCGTTTCTTTACCCAAATGCTTTCGAAACTTTTGCTTGCTGATAATTGTACCCTCAATGCCAACACAGATCCAAACATTAAAACATTGTTTGTTGTTTTTCTAACGCATGCGACACTTTCGGTCTGACTATTAATCTAAAGAAAACCAAAGTAATGTACCAGCCTGCTCATAGAAAAAAAAAGTATGTTAAACCTTAGAACCACCCTAAAAGCTGTGGACTAGTTCACTTACTTGGGCAATATTCTATCAAGGGCAGTACACATAGACGATGAAGTCGATTGCAGGATAGGTGAGGCTAGTGCTGCTTTTGGACGTCTCAGAACTATTTTGTCGAAGCATACAGGAATTCGGCTGCAGACCAAACTCCAAGTATATCGAGCTGTGATTCTTACTACCCTCATGTATACTTGTGAAACTTGGACTCTATATGGCAGATATGCCAAGAAACTTAACCATTTCCAGATGACCTGCTTCCGTAGATTGTTAAAAATCAAATGGCAAGACAAGACACTAAGGTTTTAGTCCGGTCAAACCTTCCATCAGTATACACCATATTACAGCAGTGCCAGATTCGTTGGGCAGATCATATATGCCGCATGCCTGATTCAAGGCTCTTCAAAAAACTCCTATACGGTGAATAAAAAAAAAGGAAAAAGACCCACGGGATGACAGCGGAAACGGTTCACGGACAATCTGAAGGTCTCTCTCAAACAGTTCGGTTTGTATTCTAACTCATGGGAAAAAACTAGCCCGAGATAGATGTTTCTGGTGTGCCACAACTCACAAATGGGCTACAATTGTGACGTTAAATGGGCTGGTAAACAGCAAAACAAAATAAACCAAATACAATACGCAAAAGTCCAGCTAGAATTCGTCACTGACAACTTTCTCTCTCAACTTCCAGCACGTTTCTCACCACTGCTTCTGCCAACAGACATTTTATCAGAAAACTGACCCCATTCCATTTGCATACATGTGCAGTGGAAGATGAGATCTCGTGAGATTCCACGAGACTACACCTCATAAATCCATGGCTGCCATCTTTAATTTCTCTTTCTCTCAGATCTCATCCGAAGGTAAGTTGTATGACCGCACGACACACACACACACGGGGGCGCTTTTCTCTTTGATTATTGCATTCAACTCTACAAATAGCTGAATCCGCATGCAATGAAGAACACAAGAGAAAACGTGACATTAGAAAAGACAGATCAATCAACATCTCTGATACAGAATTATCCAACAGGTTTCCAACAAACGGGAAATACTTCAGATCTAAAATCGGTTTAACAAGTCATCTTCGAACCCACAGAAAAATTACATGAGCACGGTCATCTTCGGAAGCGATGGAATGGACGAACATCACTTGCCAAGAATTATAATTTCACTGCGAGAATATCTTATCAGTAATTTATCGATAATTACCTTACTTGATCTTTATAACTTAATCTGTCTGCCAGCCAAGTTAGCATCCTTTTCAGCTTCTTTTACTGGGAATTTAAAATTCTGCCATTTTTTTTTTTTTTAAACATTAGTTATAATGTTTCGTGAGAAATTTATCAGTAAGCTGATTCGGATTCACCCGGGATGCACAACATCGCCTCACAAGTATTTTATTGAAATGTGCTATAATGAACTCACTTATGCCCCCCCTAGACGCACATAAAGCCGACAAGCAACAAAATCCCACCCTTCTGCTGTAAAAAATCCCTAGATGTTCGAAAGCCTAATAGTTTCTTCTCACGAGCTGCTTGACTTTGAAATTTCCTCCCCATTTTCTGCTTTCCTGACTGTACTTACATACAGAAATTTAAATGTGATTAACACATATATCATTGCTCAACCCCTAATAATGTCCTTGTAAGCACGGTCCCAATTAGTGTCCATTAAGTGCAAATAGAAATGTGTCTTGTTCAAGGTAAAAAAAAAAAAAGAATGGATATTGGAAAGTGGATGAATTCTATTTGGTAGTTTTTTTTTTTGTTGTGAAAACGGACCAACCTAACCCGATTCTGTGATTTATAGCTGTCTGTCTGTCGTTAGATGAAGACAGCTTTTGCTCAAAGTTAAACAAACTCTGTAATTTGTTCGATTTTTGTCAGTTAAAAGCTTTTTTTGTGTGTGTACTTCTTTACAATTATTATTTACTATAATTATTGAAAATCGCATTTAAGGTAAAAACGCTTCGTTGTACTTATGTGTCATTCTCAAATCAGTAAAATAATAAACAAAAAAATATATATCGCATAGAACTTTTTATTGAAAATAAACATCATTTTATCGTATTTTTTGGATTCGCCATTGATAACAGCAGAAATACCGGAAGTTCCTGTAAAGCAGGGGAGATAAGTCATTCTTCCATTTAAGCAAGTAAAAATGAATAACGCAATTTACAATAAAATTGATATTTACTTGTAATTATTGTTAATTTTTTTTCTAATTTTTTTTTTTTTTTTTTTATTACATTTTCACCCCAAACAAGGCAAATTGCCACTTTGGTGTAGGGGGCTACTATCAGGGGCAACAACTACTGGGGTACTATGTAGGGATTTGGGCAGCAAGGTGTCGGTTCACGTTACACTTGAACTTCTGCACGTCAGTACTGTTGGGGAAGCAGGGACCTGGAATGGAATTCCAGAGTCTTGCGGTTCTGGGGAAGAAACTATTGGAGTAAAAAGATCTTTTACATCTAGGGACCTCTACAGTGTGGGGGTGGGATCTAGTAGCCTGTCGGGTTTGTCGAGGGTGCTCGCGTCGTGGGGGCACAAGTGATTGCAGTTCGTCAGAGCATTCACCACTAAAATACTTGTAGAAAAGGCAGAGGGATGCAACATTTCGTCGATGGGACAGAGGCTGAAGCTTAGATGCCAGTTCAGGGCCTATCAGGTTTGCGACTCTCTTTTGAACCTTGTCAAGGAGCGAGAGACTAGTAGCAGATGCACCAGCCCAGATGTGGCAGCAATACTCCATACATGGGCGAATGGTGGCCTTATAGAGGTACAGGATACTTTCGGGTGTTAGTAGTTTTCTAGCACGGTAGAGAGAGTCTACCTTTCTTGCAGCGGCCCTGGCAATGCCTTCAATGTAATTGTTCCAACTCATGTTTCCCGTGAACGTTAGGCCAAGGAGTTTGAAAGATGGACTCTCAGATAAAGAGTCGTTGGCCCTTGCTATGGGTGGTAGAGAGGGTTTCTTGTAATTATTGAATGAAACTAGTTTAGTCTTGGCAGCATTGAATGCGACTAACCACTTTTGTCCCCATTCCACTACAGATTGGAGGTCTTCCTCTAGTGTTTCTGCCATTTCTTTAGAAATGTGTTCATTCGTCTTCCTGTCGTGTCTGCCATAGAGTGTAGTGTCATCAGCATATATACCCATCTCAGAGGCAATGTTGTCGGGGAGGTCATTTATGAATATCAGAAACAATAGAGGTCCAAGGATAGAACCCTGGGGCACCCCCGCATTTATATCATATTGTTTAGATGTGCGACCGTCGAGGACTACCTGGATTTTTCTCTTATCTAAGAAGGATTTAATTATGTTAAGTATTCTACCAGTGATACCGTATGATCTGATTTTACTGAGGAGACCCTCATGCCATACCCTGTCAAAAGCCTTAGATATATCTAGAGCTACCGCTCTGCCTTCCCCTGCTTTGTCCAGTGAATGGTATATACGTTCAGAGATCACAGTGAGGATGTCTGCTGTGGAACTGGCTCGTCTAAATCCATATTGTTTGTCAGTCAGTAGTTTAGCATCTGTAAGATGATGGACTAGAGCATGGTTAATTATGGTCTCAAATATTTTGGCAAAAAGTGGGAGGAGGCTAATGGGGCGATAATTTGATGGGTCTGTCCTTTCGCCAGAATTCTTGAATACTGGTACAACAGAAGCAGTTTTCCAACAGCCCGGAAAGCAAGCTTCATTAAGACATTTGTTGTAGAGTTTGGAGAGAACTGGAGCTACTTCGGCTGAGCACTTTTTTAATAGCACAGCTGGGATAAGATCAGGTCCACATGCTTTTGAGGTGTCAAGGTTTTTTATGATAGCATGCACCTAAGCATTGTTGCTTATTTTCTTATTTTAGCATGACAAGTAAGTACATCAAAATGTTTTACTGGAAATACAAATTTTAATTGTGACTAATAGCAAATAGGCACTTAAAAAAATCATGATCATGCATTTAGTTAAAAACAAAGTAAATATATGTTAGCGATTTGTGCCATTCATTTATTTCTTTTCCATTTATTTAATCAGTCATCCAATTTCAGATTCATTTATTTATTGTAATTTATTATATTAAAAAAACAAAACAAAACAAAAACTTTTTACCCTGTCTTGTATTCTTCGCTGCCAAGCGCTCGGCCCCAGTCCTCTCGCCTTCAATTTTTTTAAATAATATCTTTTTAGCGAGGCTAATTCATTTATGTGTAAATTAAAGCATATCAAACTACATAAAGATATTTTTAAAATATGTAAACATAATCATATTTATTTAAAAATCAGTTTATGGATTTTCTTATTTATTATATTCAAACAATATTTAATTTTCATTATTATTTATTTATTTATTTATTCATTTATTATTATTATTATTATTATTATTATTATTATTATTATTATTATTATTATTATTATTATTTCATTATATTATTATTATTTTATTTATTTATTATATTTATTTCTGTAACAATCAATTTACGGATTTTCTTACATTTTCGGCGCGATCTTCACATTGAATAACACCATTTACGTCAGACTAATTTAAAAACCGGAAGTTGTTTGGGGTTTGTATTACTGTACACATAGATTCGAAAAAGTTGTCAAAAAACAAATATATAACAAATAAATGTTATCAAAGGCAAGATAAGTTACTTTTCTACATAACTGAATTATTGTCTAGTGTTTTTATTTAATGTAACATGTTTATTCAGCTCGAAAAAAAACATAGTGTTTACCGATGTGTTGGAAAATTTAAAATGACACCCAACTCTTTCTTAGACACGGTAAGGTTTGGAAAAAGAGTTATAAATAAAAAACTAGCAAAGTACTGTTAGAAACTCCCCCAATATATGTTACCGTAACATAGGCTGACATATATTCGGTGGGTTTTAAACAGTATTTTGCATTTTTTTAAAAATCCTTTTCACAAACTTATCATCTCAAAGAGAGAGAGAGAGAGAGAGAGAGAGAGAGAGAGAGAGAGAGAGAGAGAGAGAGAGAGTCGAGCGCCATTTTGAATTTTCTGATACATCGGTAAACACTGTATATTTTCCAAGCTGAATAAACATGTCACATTAAATAAAAACACTAAAAAATTATCCAGTTAGGTAGAAAAGTAACTTATCTTGCCTTTGATAACATTTACTTGTTATATATTTGTTTTTTTTTGACAACTTTTTCGAATCTATGTGTACAGTAATACAAACCCGTTGTTTGGATTGAATAAATACGCTAGATCGCCCAAGTATTTTATACAAATAAATTTCCGAAGGTGGTATGTGTTAATTTTGTTAACTTATCTTATTACTATCATTTCTTTTGTGTAGGTTAGACTATCTATATATTAATACGAAAGCGCGTGTGTTCGTTTGTGTATCACGATTACATCTGTGTCGTTTAATTATGTTCTATTTCTTGTCATAAATAATTTTATCAAGAATTTTCATAAGTTTTTGTTTCGGTTTTGATTATGGCTGAAAGAATAGGTGTGTCAGAAATTTCGTGAAAAATATTGAATAATTCCACCCCGTCTTTCCAAGCTTATAACTCCTCGAAGAATGTATTATTTTTTTCAATTAAAGGAGCAAGGCCAAGGTTTCATTAAAAAACAAAACAAAAACAAACAACGTGTTTAAAAAAAAAAGGTTTTAAACTTCGGACTTTACAGGTAAATTTCTAAAAAACACTACTTTTTTGTTTTAAATTTGAATATATTATTTATTGATTTTTTATCTTCAATTTGTGATGTATAAAACTTTGGTAAGTAAATTAATTATTTACTTTTTAATAGACACTTGAAAATGAGGGGGCGTGAATTAAAAGAACGTTTGTCTAAAATATTATATTCGGTGTATTGGAAAGAGCATAAAATTTCACATTGACCCTGAAAATATCGTAAAAATAGAATCAATAAAAAAATTTTGATAGATTTTTAAAGTTTAAAAATTGAAAAATACTGAACTCGTAAAATTCAATTAATTTCATTACGTAAAAAAAAGTTGTTTTATTACTTTTAAAACAACTTTAATAGTTTATTTTGGAAGTATAATCCATAAAGAAAATAAACAAACCACTTTTAAAAGAGAAATTACGAGTTTTTTTGTATTTTTTTCGCAGTTTCGTGTTAGGGGTGTCAAAAATTCCTACAAAAATTCTGATACACCTACTGAAGGAACTATATATATATATATATATATATATATATATATATATATATATATATATATCATAAGTTTTTATTTCGGTTTCGATTAAAGCTAATGCACTCAAGTCATGGATATATTTTTTATTTTTGAAATCGCAATTTTATAATGTATCAAAATCGATAGAACATTAACTCTATAGATAATATATACGAAATCTGCAAGAATTAAAATATCATATTTAAGCGTATTTTACGACCGGGCTTTACCGGGCGTTCGAACTAGCTTTGATAAATACTTTTGCAGTTTTATCAAAAAAGCTATAAAAATATCAGAGCGTCTCCATTTACACTGAACATTTACAGAATGCCAACATCAATATATTACATATGAATGAGTCCTCTGTTTTTTTTTTTTTTCTTAGAAGAAATTATTTGTTGAGATTTTATTATCTCCCTTGCCGGTGCAACCTAAAATATTCCCCTGTAAAAATTCTTTTTTATCTATAAGAAAGAAAGACTATTTTTAGGATTGGATTTTTTTCGATTTTTGATACTTATCGGACGAATTTCTGTACAAAACATGGCTAAGAACACTGCCAGACATATAAATTAGCTTTGTGTGAAATTTGCAAAAGATAGGCTCAGCCGTTTCGGAACCTATAAGGGAGGAACTCATTCACACATGCACGCGCACAAATTGACTTTCATATAACAGTAGAAATATTTTTTTCTAAGACAATCAATAGCCCTTGTCTTATGGAAGCGCCATGCTTTGACAAGCTTCTGCGCTTGACCTTCACCCTTGATCTGAAATGAAGCACATACATCAAATCCAATGCCAAGGTCGCTGGAAAAATGCTTGGATCATTGTACCGCTCTAGTAGGTGTCTCACTTCTGACGTAATCCCCTACCTGTATAAGAGCCAAGTACGTCCTAGATCTGGACAGGAGCAGCTCGGAGCTCCCTATACTGTCTTGATAGAGAGAAATTATTTGTTTCACGAAATTAAAAAAATATATTTTTTTATTTGCATTCGATAGTTTTTACAGGTGAAATTTCAAACGATTTCCGAAATTATTTCTTAATATTTTAATGATTGAATTTTTCAAGGTTCGTGAAAAAAAAATGTGGAAGATTCAGTCTTAAAACTTATTATGATAACGTCGCCGATAAAAATCGTAACGTTACTCGTTTCTTTTGTTAGAACAAAAAATAATTTCTAAACCAAGTAACTTAAGATTAAAGAGTAAATTAAATTTCCTTGTGAACGGCATGGTTTACAATCTGTTAATATTAAATGAAAATGTGACTTTTAGTCCATGAAAAAATTTTGTATGGAAAATAAATTTCCGATAGAGTTTATTTAGTTAAGATTAAAAAAAAATCTTAGTTTTAGGAATTAAAGATTTATATTTCCTAGAATACAGAGAAATTTTATAAAAATAATCAAAATATTACTTTTTGCGAATTACAAATTAAAATATTGAAATTTAATACTACAGAAATTCTGTCAGTTAACGGGTTCCATATCAAACCGGAAGTTAATTGTTTTAGTTGCTGTCTGTTAAAATATGATATCCTATCTATATATGTCTTTTTCATAATATTTCAAGCTAAAGGTATAATGAGTTAACAAAAACTTTAAAAAGATATAATGTACATTTGTACTAAGTTTTTTTTCCCTGTTTTTAATGTTTATAAGACTCGTTTTTCGTATATATGCGACGCCATTGTTATATTCGCATTTTTGTTTTTGTTTGTGACGTTCAAATCAAATTTCATCCATTTTATTCAGTGTAAAATAAAGAATGTTTATATGCGATTAAAACCTTGATCCTTCCTCTTCAATATAGAGTAAAAATTACGATAAATTAATTTCATTTTACTACATTTTACTTGTATTTTTTATTATGGGTGTTGAAAATTACCGTCATACTTAATTATATTTGATGTTATTAATTGTAACACCGACAGCTCAAACCGATCATCAGTAAATAATTAGACAACTTCCGATTAAAACATGATCTATTTAATATAGGTTATGTTACAAAAGGCTACTATACGACACATATGAAAAAAAAAACCACATTGAATGATTTACTTATATCTATAATATATGTATTCAGTGGAAATAAGGATAGCTAAAAACTTGAGTTATATTACACTTTACGTCATTATTATCAATACTAATGTTGGTATAAAATAAATACGAAACTGTGGATGTTAAACAGATGGTTCCCTCTTACAAAATACACCCTTTTGTCGAAGATGTCTGATAGGGTCTTGCACCAACAGCTTTATATCGACACGTAATGAAAGGTGCCTTGTGGCTGATAATCAGATCGCACAACAGAATAATTCCTCACTGTAAACGCCAAACAACAACAACAACAACAATAACAGTAACGTTTATATGCTTGCCTTATATGGGACAGTCGTAAGCAAATCAGTCGATTCGAGTTCAATTCTTACTAAATTCGACGCAGTTTTTAAAAATATTTTACTTCAGTTAGTTTGAAGAGATCAAGCCCCCACCCCTATAGAGATAACACTTGATTCTACTATGCGTTAAATTATATATATATATATATATATATATATATATATATATATATATATATATATATATATTGATTTAAAAATAATATTAAATTATTTTTTAAAAGCAATATATATGCTGCTCCCCATTTGGGGGTACCAAATTGGTCAAAGGAAAAATTATTCCCAACTCGCATTTAGGTGAAAAAAAAAATGCCCATTCGTATAAATAATTGCATTCATTCCAAAACGTATCGCAAGGAAAAACAAAAAACATAAAATAACACACACACACACACACACACACACACACACACACACACACACACACACACACACACACACACATATATATATATATATATATATATATATATATATTATAGCAGTATAGTTTAGTTTCCTAGAAGTACATCCACTGAAACAACATGTGTCTACCTAAAAGTGCTCAATGAGTTAACAGAGCAGGTATATTTAATTTATTTATACAGACATTGATGGCTACATATGTGCATACATGTTTCTGTAATCACGCGTTATTGGGGAGATTACGTCTTCAGGCCAAGAATTTCTCCTTTCTTTCCTTGAGGCGTAATCTCCCCAATAACGGGTGATTACAGAAACATGTATGCACATATGTAGCCATCAATGTTTGTATAAATAAATTATATATATATATATATATATATATATATTTATATATAGTTATTATATTTTTTAACTTTGTATATATTTTCTCATAACCAAAATAATATAAGAGATTATTAGAAAACTAGCGGGGGTACCCGGCGTTGCCCGAGTGTTTGTTTCCAGGACGGGGGGAGTTTTAAAAAATGTTATGGTAGGTAAGTAGGAAGGATCAAACCCGGAGTCATGAGTAAAAGTAGGAAAATAAAGTGTGAAAAAAACAAAACAAAAACATCTGCAACGTTAACAGTTCGGCCACCAAGAAAAGTCCATTCCAGTTGTTTAGGAAAAAAAAAAAAAAAAAACGACTACGGTAGGTCGGCGCGAACGTGAAAATATAATGTGAATTGTCCAGCACGCTAACCACTACGCCACAGAGCACTGCAGCTTAGTCTAGTGATTTTAAATAACTTCACATGAAAGAACTACGAAGCCAAACCGGTGTTCTCTTCTCAACTGTTCCTTGTGAACGATCCCCAAACGGTGTTAAGTGGTGGCAGGGGGAGGAGGAATTTATTAGAGAGGAAATATTTTACCACTTCCATTGATCTTAACCGATTTTGGCCGTGACTTCTCAGCAGAAAAAGTATAGAAATCTAAGATTATCGAGGAATTTGAGAAATAATAAGCCTATAACACACCTCAGATATTGTTCTGCCGTTTGCGCATATTATATTTGCATGAAATATCTTGATTTTTAATCCTATTAAGGTCAAAATCAGACGCGAAAAAATGAGTTCATTTTATTTATATAGAGAATAGAGAAGAAGAGAAGAGATAAGAACGTAAATAAATAGATAAAATATTAATAACAAAGAAGGGGGGGGATAAGTAGTATGTATAGTGGATTCGTCCAAATTATATAAATGCTGTAGATTTGTAAAATAAAAAAAAAGTTTTTAGAGACAACGATGAATGACGCAGTAAAAATGGTAATAACATGAATAGGTTAGCATAATTAAGCTAAAAAAAAAAAAAATGGATTCATTATCCGGAATATTTTTCGTTCTTTTATTTTGTGGGGGTGCTTGATCAACACTGCTGGGAAGCCATGATTTAATATACTATTTTATTTTTAAATCCTCGAAGCAGTGTTTCATGGTAAACAACTGATGATCCCTGAAAATGTAGGACTATTGTCAGTCCGAAAAAGCAGTCTTGTTCAGCGATTGCAGGAAATTAAATAACTTACTGACAAAATATTTTTTCAACGAAGGATTAAAAAGTAAATTTTTATAATTTTTTTTATATAGTTCTTAATGACAAAAAGATTCCAAGACTCACTCTCTCTCTCTCTCTCTCTCTCTCTCTCTCTCTCTCTCTCTCTCTCTCTCTTTTTTTCTCTCTGCATTTTTATATATATGAACGCTTCCTTCAGTGTTGACAGACTATGGATACCCACTGTAAAGGTTGCCTGTCCGTGAAATTTTTGTGGCAAGAGTTGCGCAATCTCCAACCACACCTCTCATGATTCGACATTGTTGAATACCAGTGGCAAGTGGAGGTTCAGGACAATTGGAAACAATGCCGAGATAAGCGGAAAACACATACAGCGTCTAGAATTCCCAAATGGTCACCCATCAGGTACTAGCCAGACTCAACGTTGCTTACATACATACATACATGATGATTGCAACGTCTTGTTAGACGAGTGCCACTCCCTCAGACATTTAAAATCCATGAGCTCAAATGCCTGAGGGAGTATCTATACAAAGATGATGTTACAGAGTCTTAGCTTTGTACGACAGCTAAGTCTCTCTCTCGGTTCAAAATGTTGAGATCCAGCAACAAGCAAGAGCAAGATAGCCAGCAACAAATTAAACTGCAGACCAGCTTAATGCGGGTACTGGTCTCCCGCTTTATGGTTTTTTAAATCAGAAATTTGCTTCTCCTAGAAAGGTTGCCTTCACCACGGCTTACGGGAGCCCTCTCCACCCCAATACACACATACACACACACAAATATACACAGTGCTAGTTGGCCGTTGACCCAGAAAAAGAGTTCATTCGCCCTTTGGAACGTCTTGTTTTTAATCCTCCAGGGAGACTAGCCGCCCTCCTCACCAAACAAGTCTGGTGGGGAACCAGTTTAGTCGCCGGTGACCCGACCATAAGGCAGGTAGTACTGAGTTACATGGTACCAGTAGCATATGACATGACCTGACACACATACATACATACATACATACATACATACATACATACATACATACATACGTACATACATACGTACTATTGTGTGTGTGTGTGTGTGTGTGTTTCTTTTAGATATTTCATTAGACCAGTTGGGAGGTAATGATGATTCAATGGTTAATGACACCAACTGACTGTGTCACAAGTTCGAATCCAGTTCGTCCCATGAAAATAATTTTTACTTAGGATGTTGGAAATCATCTCGTGGTCCCTCCTATAAATATTCGATGTCTTTCTAGAAAGAATTATGACTAGAAAAAATATCAGAGAAACCAATGCTAACACTAGAATCTTCGGATACATACGACATGATTACGGCGATTAAACATGTTGCCTCTACCCCAACCGGTATAATGCTTATTTCTTTCAACAATGATATTATTTTCAAGTCATTCTTCAGATCCTGATATTTCGTTGTTTCGCGTTCAGCTCCGTTTACGTCATAGTCGTTCGGGACAATTATATTGATGATGAGAGCAATTCGTTTAGACCTTTTGTTCTACATCGCAATATCTGGTGTTATGATTTGTCTTTGATATATCTGTCTGTATGTCTTTGTCGTAGAACATTTTTTTCCGATCGTTATTATGGTTCACGTTCCCAGACGTTTCTGAAATTTTTTTTTTTTTTGCTTATTCCTATTATTTGGATTCATCGAACTACTGTTCATCTTGAGTGTGATTTTCACAACGTTTTGGCCGATGTAATTTCCTACCTTCTTCAGGTGTATCTTGTCGAATTTGGGATTTTTTTCTGTCAAACTCGGGAATTTGGACGGAATTTCGAGCGGAACTCTTTATTTACTTCATAGGGGTAGCGTGTTCTTATTCCACCAGCCACGACTGAATAGGTCCGAAGTAATTCGCAATTGTATTTTTCGGTCGCCCACACTGAAGATTGAACCTTCAACCTTTAAGAGAATTGATTTTTCCAAATACTCTAACCACTGCGCCACGGGCCCTTGCGCAATGGTTAGAGTACTTGGAGTTTTCTCGGAAACAATTAGGCCGATCTGGCTGATATCTTTTTATGGATCTTTGCATAAAACTGAATTTAACTTAATATAGCTCACACTTGAGTTCTTAGCAGTCGGGTACTAAATTTCATAATGATCGTTTAATTATTTTGGGAGTGAACTGTGCAGATACAAATATATAAATATATGAAGATTCCTAATTTTATAAAGATAGAGATCTATCTATCTATCTATCTATCTATCTATCTATCTATCTATCTATCTATCTATCTATCTATCTATCTATCTATACACACATATATATCAATATAGATCCACACACGCGCTTGTCATGTTAGATCTCAGCAAACAGAAGCTTCTTGGGCAGTCTGTAGTCTGGCATGCGGGCTACATGACTAACCCAACGAAGTTGAACCTTCATCAGGATAGTGGAGATGTTTGGGAGTCCAGCACGAGTGAGGACTTCTGTGGTACCCTTTCCTGCCAGCCTATGTCAAACAGTTTCCTTAGTCTTGATAGTGTGGAAATGATTTAATTTTCTAGCGTGCCGTTAGTAGACAGTTCACGACTTACATCCATAGCGTAAGGTGGCGAGTATGACAGCTTTATAGATTTTGATCTTTGTTATGGAGGTGGTGCCTTTTCTGTCTTATACATTCTTGTGGAGTCTGCCAAAGTCAGTGCTTGCTTTAGCGAGTCTGGTGTTGATTTTATCATTGCGGGAGAGTGTACTGCCAAAGTAGGTGAACTTGTCAACTGCACTGAGTCTTTGCACCCCGATGGAAATATTGGGTTCTGCATATGGTTTTCTTGGTACTGATTGTAAGACCAAAGTTCTCATAAACCCCCGAGAATGTTTGCACTGTGTTGCATGCCTGCCCCAGAGATAGCGTTAAGGGCAACACTCGTCAGAAAACAAAAAGTCATTTACAGTGTCTGTTGTAATCTTAGATTTTGTTTGTAGGTTCCTGATGTTGAAAACCGTCAGTCAAATCTGTACCCAATTTAAATGCCCACTTCAGCGTCTCCGAAGGCATTCATCAACATCGCAGAGAACATAATGATGAAGAGGGTGGGAGCCAAGACACATCCCTGTTTAACTCTGTGACTTTTAAAGGTTATAGGTCTCCCCACTATCTAGCACTCTGGCTAACATTCCATCATGAAACTAACGTATGATGGGAATGAATTTTCTAGGATACCCATACTTTGTCATTATTCTACAGAGGCTTTTTCTGCTTACATTGTCAAAGGCTTTGGTTAGATCGACATAGGTGGAGTATACCTTTCTTGGGGCTGCTTGGCGGCAAACACCATATCAGTAGTACCACGATCCACACGGAATCCACCGGCTCTTCAGCAAGAGGTCTTTTTTTTCATATGAAATGTGAGCCTCTTCAGTATTACTCTGGCCAGTACCTTACCTGCGATGCATAACAGGGTTATTCCCGGGTGGTTATCGCTAGCCGGGTGGTTACCTTCATGCTTGCATAGATGTATGACGAAGGCATCTTTAAAGTCTTGGGGAAGTACCTCTTTCTGCCAGATGATGTGGAAAAGCTGATGGAGTTTTTCAGTCAGGGTCTTACCGCCCTCTTTA
>NC_136500.1:139633601-139643601 GCF_053919585.1 Euprymna scolopes | reverse complement strand
GAAAAGAACATCGGAGGGAAACAAGAAAGATTCATAGGAACTGAGTTTTTGGTAGAAACCTGATAAAAGCAATGTGCACCTGAGCAGTTTCTTTATTAAGATATTCTGGACCATTCATAGGCTGGACAAAAGAAGAACTTAAGACTAAAAATTTTAGATAATAATGACCATGTACTATGCACTAAACTACAGGGTCGAATGATAAAATTGTCCCCCCTAAAGAAAACAACACTACAGTTTTATTTTAAAACATTTATTGAAAAAAATCAATTCAGGTAACTTGATTGTGTAGTAGAGCTGACATCTATTCAGTGTAGCCGCCTTCAGCCTCAATCACTTTCAGCCATGATAGAAAGCTCCTATCTTGGGATGTATACACATCTGGCCAACTAGTAGGTGGTCTGCAACAAAAAAAGAAAACCTGTTTTTATCAAACGGAAATTTTTCTCAATCAGGATCTCTTGACCTTTTTTTTTGTCTTTAATTTTCTCTCTTTGAAGAGTGTAACGTTGGGTATAGTACAGTCAAACCAGCTGCCAATATTGTCCTGCTTTTTATTGAAACCAACCGAGAGCTCTTTTAAGTATCCTCGTTGTTCCCTTAAGTACAATTGTCTGGATCTCTTTTGCACTTGGTTCACCAGGAATATTAGTTAGGTAGGACTTCAAGTTCTTCTTCAAAAGTCCTGTGGCACCTATGATAACTGGTATGATTGATATCTCCCTAAGATTCCAGTTTCTTTTCATATCATACATGAGACGTTGATATTTGGTCTGTTTCTCACTTTCAGCTCTGTTCAGACCTCCATCATTAGGGACACTCACTTCAACCAAGGTTGCAACTCTTTCTGACTAATTCCATATAAGTCAGGCTTCACAGCAGTATTTTGAAGGTAGGTGGCTGTAGGGATTACATGGTCGTAATATATGGTATATAAGTCATTTCCAACTGTTCTTTCAGGATGATATTCCCAGGATTTGCTTGGAATAGACTTCCAAATGAGGTAAAAAAATGCATTAACAACGCAAAATTTCAAGGTGAATTTGGACAGGTGATAAACTACTATCCTTTCCTCAGTGGCGTTGCCACTATTTTTGCCATCCAGGGCGGTCGTAAGATTTGTCCCCTACCTCTGTTGGCCGTTGATAATCTGTTAACCTTGAAAATTCCAGAAAGTCTTTAGACCTAAAATTGGCGAAGGAATTTGGTAGAATCAACTTTGACCTTTTGGCAGTCAAATTTTCGCTCCAAAACTGATTAAAATGCTTGCCGCGTGTCTGAATACCCGTTATGTATAAATTTCAAATGTTTAGACCATAATTGGCTGAGTAGTTTGCTAGACACCGCAAAGGTAAAATCTTTTGAACTTTGAACTCTTGGCAGCTCAAATGTTCGGTCCAAACCGATTTAAAAGCTTGCCCTATCGTTAAATACCCTTTATGTAAAAGTTCAAATGTTTAGATCAGAAATTGGCTGAGTAATTTGGTAGAGGCCGCAGATGTCACTTTTTTTTACTTTTACCCTAATTTGGACCCGTTAACATCTATTATTTTGGGCTCAAATCAAATTATAAAGTTTGATCCATGTCCAAGTAAGCTACATTTAAAATTTCAAGTGTTTAGACCTAAAATTGGTGGAGGAGTTTGATAGAGTTTATAAAGGTCAAATCGTAGAACTTTGACTCCTCGACAGCCACATTTCTGGCCAAACACCGATTAAAAAGATTTTTTTCTAAATCTCAATACCCCTTATGTCAAATCTCGAGTCTATAGACCGAAAATTTACAGAGTTATTTGGTAGAGAAATGCACACACACACACACACACACACACACACACACACACACACACACACACACACACACACACACACACACACACAGAGATATTTTCACTTAATTTTTGGTAAAATTATTTATAAAAAAAAATAGATGAATTGAGTGCCATCGGCTATGATCGAAACCGGAACCAAAACTTCTGAAGAATTTTTGGATAAAATAATTTATTCCAAGAAATGGAAAGTCATAACAAACGACAGTTACCCGGAAAATAACCCACACGCTATCGTATTGATATTACATAGTCACCCAACATCAAGTAAATAAGATTCTCTGAATTGATTTTTTTTTAAGACGCCGTAAGCTTAAGATTTAAATTTAAGGCATTTCGTTGAATCAAAATAATGTAATGGATGTTTATCAAAATTGGAATAAGGATTCTAGAGAGAAGGTTTAGTATCATTTATATCTTGATGTTAATCTCCGTAAAGGGGAAAATAAAAGTGAGTGGAATTAATTTTACTTGTCCTAGGACGGCCATTTATCTGGTTATCTATATATCAATAATGTGTGAGGACACTTGTAAACCTATATACTTAAAAATATTTGATCTACAGACTTGAAATTTGGTATATAGGGTGTTCAGACACGTGGAAAACTTTTTAATCGGTTTTCATCCAGAAAAAAAAAGGCTACTTAGCGGTCACAATTGAAAAATTGGAATTTAGCAGAAATCGGATTTTTATCTGTTTGTCAACTGTTTTATGACTGCGCATGCACGGTTATTAAACATGACAGCTTCTTTATGTTAATAATAAGTATGTTTGAAAACACTCTTTAAAGATCGTGGCGAGCTACTCTAATGGTTATCTTACTTGATTTACGGTATTTAGGTTTTGGTTTCGATTTCAGCTCGAATATTTTTTTTTACTTACAAGAAATGAACTGTTTAGAAAAAAAAAAAACATAATACTCACACGCACACGTCTCAATTTCGTTCGTTTTTTTTTTACTTCATTATTTTAAGGAATTTAACGTTACGTTTAATATCTACGGTATTTCTGTTTTTAATAAATAAGAAATATACATTAAATAAAATATTATATTTAAACGTATTTTACGACCGGGCAACACCGGGGTACCTGCTAGTATTATATAATAGTTTTTTTTTTTTTTTTAATATTTAGATTTTATCTTTTTAATGTTTATTTAAATAATTATTTATTTATTATAATTCGTACTTTTTTTTTTTTTGTAAACGTTTTGTTATATTGACCGAACTTTTCAAATTCGATTGGTTTTTTGTTTTATTTTACTTCAGTCGAAGTTCTCATAAATAAAGTGGCTCACTGCCTTAGGCCTAACACTTGAACTCTATATGAGATACATAAATATTCGAACGTTCCATTACAGTTCTTTCTCTCTCAAACACTGAGTTAGTAAAGAAATTGAGAACATAGTTTTCCTCTCCCCAATTAAGCATTTTCACATGTCGTAGTATCTCTTCCGTTTTGGTTTCTTGATCTTACTTGATTCCAGGACAAGAATTTATCTAGTCTGGTGGAGTATCCAGCTTCGTGCCATTACTTGAGGTAACATCCCTTGGAGAAAATGCACCATTCATCGTTAAAGCTAATGTACCTATTTACTATGCCTCCCCACGGGACAGAGTTAGACACCAGGGTCGTTTTTTAACGTGGAGAAAAGGTACAAAAATAAAAATTGTCTCAGTCGTGAAGGATTTCTCCTCCACCGAAAGAGAACAAGAAATAGAAGTGCAGCATCCGAAGAACAAGTTAGACATAGTGAGGAGATCTTATTTGGGCTGCGAATACTACGTGATTTTGAATATTTGGTCAGGGTTTACTTCTAGGGAAAAGTATCCTTATGCCAGGTTGTTCTGACAAACCCCTGTACAGAAAGACCTTAGACACTCGATGATAGTGTCTAGTAGGCGTTCAAGTTCTCTCTAGTAGGCATTCGTTTAAGAGCTCCATCTTCTAGGCACGCAGCTGTAGGAATTGTGGGGCGGTTTATGACAAGAAAGTAAGAAAAAAAAAAGCGTTGAACAAATCTCTGCTAATTATGTAAAAGGAACGTGTGTGTGTGTGTGCGTGTGTGTGCGTGTTTAATCAGATTTGAATTTGTCAGAGATTGGGGCCAAGAGTAAGACCGCCTGGTAATACTAAATGTAGTCATGTGTTTAGTTGTCCATTCGAGCAGAAAAGTAAGGACAAAATTCATTCTCTCAGAATTTCTACAACCCCACCCCATATCTCCAGATTTTCATAGTTTGTTTTGGGTTAATTACGAATTATTGTTCGTGTATTTGAATCTTTTGACAAGGCAGAGGTCGTGAGATTTATTGTGAAATGCCAATATAAACAAAATCAAAATAGCAGACTGTCGCACCATTGCTCAACAACAACTACGGCCACGATAACTGTATTTGCGTGTTTGCCGCGGTGGTCACGATCACCGTAAAACAGGCCTAGTTACTGAAAAATGACATCATGCATGATGTGCAAGCAAAAAAAAAAAAAAAAAAAAAAAAATTTGTTGACTCGTCAGGCTGTCTATAATGAATAAAAACTTTTTACAAATAGAATTCAAAAACTAAAAAAAAAAAAGAAACAAATGCATTGAAAAAATAAAAGACAAGCAACATGATTTCTACCGAAACTGAATTTATTCGCTATTCAATAATAAAAAATAAACAAGTTTAAAAACAAGTAAGGAAAACATGAATTTAAATTTTCAACTTTTTCATCAAAAATTCGCTTTTTGAAATCTTTATAAGAAAATGTAAAGTTAATAGTAAAATAATATAATGTTTGCAATATTATTAAGAAGAAGAAGAGGACTGTAAAAAATCTTATTAAAAAAATATCCTACTTTACTGTATTTAAATTTGAATTCAGCACCATGCAAAACTGCTTAATAGACATACACAGACAATTTGGGACAAATATGGTAAAATAGTCCCAAAAATGGAGCACCCAAGAGTTATGGCGAAGTAGAGACAAATAAAATTATATAGAAATCAGTTAGTTACAAGTTTTCAGAAAGTTTTATAAAAATCCAAAGCATCATTTTTTTTAATGAGCAGAAATCTATTTAAGAATTTAAGGATTTAAGGACAAGATGTTCCGAATACCAGATATGAACTTTATTTCCCTCGCCTGATGAGGAACAGTTGAACTTTACAATCAAAATTTATTGTTCGACTGAATACTCCAAAAACAATTTACAAAGTCCTTATTCCGTGGAGTTTCAAAGAATGCTATTCTTGTTATTTTTCTCATCAGAGGACATAAAGAAATCAGCAAATTATATTTGTAATTTCAACAATTTACGATGCTTTATTTTCGTAAAAAAAGCAAAAATAAATTCATTCATTTTTTTTTTACGACTGAAAACCATAACTTTAGTAAAGGTATTTTTTGCTTAACCGAAATAATACATTTCCACTAGGATTAAAAAAAAAAAAAAAAAAAAAAATAAACAAATAAAATGGGTTACTTATATTCCGTGATCATTATTTGCTAAATACTAAAAAATACATTAAAATTGGTTGATTTCCTGATTTTTTGTGATTTTTTAAGTAAAGGGAGAGGTCAAAATGTTTATACGTTTTGAGCATCGGCATTCATTTCGCACGTACCTACTTATATGAAAGGCTTAAATTTAGCCCTTGATATAAGTTTGAATAAACGCTTTAGAAACGTAACAAGTAGAAAAGTTGATAAAATCGTGGAAAAAGAAGATGGAAAGAGAAAGGAAGATAGGGTGGGGGGAGAGAGGGAGGAAGACAAGTGACCGGGAAAAAAATCGTGTATATGACGCACGTACACACACACACACACACACACACACACACACACACACACACACACACACACACACACACACACCTAAGTAGCACGCACGCACACACACACGCACACACACACACGCACACTTAAGTACATGCTTGCGTGCACAGGCGCGCACGTGTACGCCATAAACACATACGCGCACGGACTCAGACGCACATATACATAATGGATGTACAATACCAACACACATGTGTCTTTGTGGCTTGTGTGAGCGCGTGTATATATATATATATATATATATATATATATATATATATATATATATATATATATATGTGTGTGTGTGTGTGTGTGTGTGTTGATAGACAGAGTCTATATATATATATATATATATATATATATATATATATATATATATATATATATATATATATATATGTTGATAGGCAGAGTGAATCTTGGCTGATGACGCCGACAGTGTTTGCAATTAGTTTGCTCGCTTCACTCTCACCTTCTCGTCCGTAACAAACGGCAAAAAGGTCGCCTTTGCTGATAGTAGAAGGCCAAAGTTTGTTTTTATCAGAGATCGTTTCATTTCATTTTGGTGGACATTTTATTTAACAGCGAAAGCAAACCAAACGACAGAAAAAGAGGAAGGCAACGTGAGAAACTGAGATAGTGAGGGGCAAGAGTGATAATATGAAAAACCCTTCGATCGCCGCGTTTCTATTGATTTTATCCTGGATCACCATCGATCTTCCTGGCCAGAATCGATGCTTTACAAATGCGGCATATCCGTCTACAAAAAAGGTAAGATTCTGTTTCTTTCTCTTAACGTATCCGATTTTAAAGTCGCGACACTGGGCATGCTAATATTTTGGACAGATAATTGGTTAAAACCAGTTGTCAACTGATTTCTTTAGTGGAAGACAAACTTTTTTAAGTCGCTTGACGAGGACTTGTGGTTTTAACCAACCATCTGTTCGAAACATTAGCATGTCCAGTGTCGTGACCTAGTAAAATTGTTTATATTAATAAAAATATATCTTGCACTTCTTTTATTGAGCACTCTTAATAACCTCGTTAAATTCATGAGTTACCACTCTTGAATACCTTTAACCTCTTCAGAGGAGAAAATATTAGCAAATAGTTATAATGGCTTATGCCTTATTTACTAAAGTCAGTGAGACATGGAAAATAACAATTAAAAATTGATTGAGTAATTAAAAGTCATAGAGCAAGGGAAGTTAAAGAAAAGAATATAAAATTATTCCGAAGAGTATATATATATATATATATATATATATATATATATATATATATATATATATATATATATATATATATATATATATATATATAGTAAGTTATATATATATATATTATATACATTTTTATTGTATATAAATATATATATTATATATACATTTTTGTTGTATATAAATATATATATATATATATAAATATATATATATGGTAAGTTATGAAATGTATATGGCGTTTAAGCTTAAACGCCATATATATTTTATAACTTACTAATTAGTTCTACCTACGTATTGAGCACTTTTGAAGTAAATACTTAAAGTTTACGCATAAATCTATACTTTCGTATATTAATTTTATGTGAGTAAATTAAGTAGTTATATATATATATATATATATATATATATATATATATATATATATATATATATATATATATATATATATATATATATATATATATATATATCAGGTAACGAAATGAATCCGATTACAGAAAGGGATTTAATCTTTGATATTTTCTTTGTGTTGTTTAGCAAAATAATTTTACGCCAGTATTAATATTTTGCTAGTGATTTTCCTCTGAGGAGACGTACTTACATTGAAAATCCATGGACTAAGGAAATTATTTTAAACATTGTTGTATTCTTGTTTTAAACAATAAATTTTTTATTTTGAAAAGTAATTCTTTCTAAATGAAATTGTAAATATATAAACTCTCTCTCTCTCTCTCTCTCTCTCTCTCTCTCTCTATATATATATATATATATATATATATATATATATATATATATATATATATATATATACGTTTTTATTCATTTATTCTTTTATTACCGTTTTATCTATTTAAACAGATAAAGCGAAAGCGGTAATAAAAAGAATAAAACGCATATTTGCTCTGCAATAGTATTGAGCACTCTCTTCAGGTTTTTGCTAATTACCACTTTTGCTATATATATATATATATATATATATATATATATATATATATATATATATATATAGCAAAAGTCACCCTGTATATATATATATATATATATATATATATATATATATGTATATATATATATATATATATATATATATATATATATACAGGGTGACTTTTGCTATATATATATATATATATATATATATTTATATAGCAAAAGTCACCCTGTATATATATATATATATGTATATATATATATGTATATATATATACATATATATATGTATATATATATGTATATATATACATATATATATATGTGTATATATATATATATGCGTATATATATATATATATATATATATAAAACGCATATTTGCTCTGCAATAGTATTGAGCACTCTCTTCAGGTTTTTGCTAATTACCACTTTTGCTATATATATATATATATATATATATATATATATATATATATATATATATAGCAAAAGTCACCCTGTGTATATATATATATATATATATATATATATATATATATATATATATATATATATATATATATATATATTCTGAAACTGTATAACCCCCGGTGTAATTGCATTTGTATGTCTCATTTTGAACAAAGGAGTAGAAGAATATTGTGTGTGTGTGTGGGGGGGGTCTCCGTTCGCACTTTACATCTACAAAAATGAAATAAAAAGCCTTCAACTCAAATCGTTCCTTCTCTCGTACTGCAAGAATTTTCTACCGGTCCCAAGCTACCCTGACAATATTAACATGCAGAAAATTAACTGTAATATGAATAAACATCTCGCTGCTCAACTCCCCATTGTTCCCGATAGACATGATCCTAAATAGTATCTCCTTATATTCAAGTGACAATAAGCCTTGTTTCCCGTGTATAAAGAATAATAAAAAAAAAGGGATGGATTGAAATTCACGTAATTATACTTACTTGCTGCCTAATAACCATTGACCCAATTCAATGCAGATCAAAAAATAATAGGTCACCTGACAATCCATCTGGATATTCCAGAGAAACTGAAATTTTGGAATATTTATTATATTAGCAGTTCAACCCGGCTTTGCTCGGGCTCGATGCACTGTTCATAATTTTATGTGCATATGTATATATATATATATATATATATATATATATATATATATATATATATATATATATATATATATATATATATATATATATATATCAAAACGTTTGACTCCTCTCCATGTAACCTACATCTAAAATTTCAAGTGTTTAGACCCAAAATTGGCGGAATAGTTTGCTAAAGACCGCAAAGGTTCAATTTTTAAAATTTTAACCGCTTGACAACCAAATTTTCGGTAAAAAAAAAAAAAACGATTAGAAACTTTCCCCAAGTTGGAATACACTTCATGTAAAATTTCAAATGTTTAGACCAAAAATTGACCGACTAATTTTGTAGAGACCGCAGAGGTCAATTTTTAAAAAAAAACTTTGATCCCAATTTTGACCTCTTAGCATTTATTGTTTTGGGCTCAAATCAAGTTAAAAGTTTGATCCATGACCAAGTAACCTATATCTAAAATTTCAAGTGTTTAGACCTAAAATTGGCGGAGGAGTTTGGTAGAGCTCTCAAAGGTCAAATCGTTGAACTTTGATCCCTTGACAGTCAAATTTCTGGTCGAAAACCGATTAAAACGATTTTCCAAAATCTCAATACTCCTTATGTCAAATCTCGAGTCTGTGGACTGAAAATTGACAGAGTAGTTTGGTAGGGAAATGTACACACACAGACACACACACAGACAGACAATTTTATTTTTTTAATTATATAGATTAATATCTGAAACCTGTTATAAAAATCTATATTTCTCTTAATTTCTCCGTTCCACTTTTTCGGAAAATACTGAATTGTTCTGGCCGAAATTTTGTATGGATCTTCATTATAAGAATGTGCAGCGAACTAAGTATTCTGGTATCCGTCCGATGCATGGTTAGGGATCAATAGGGATTAGTCACCATAATACCACATTTACTCTAAAAGTTGTCTCGGAAACTACTGAGCCGATCTGACTGAAATTTTGTATGAACATTTCTTATGAGAAGGTACAGTGAACTAAGTGTTATGGTATCTGTTTGATACACAATTAGGAATTGGGATTTGTGTTTAAATTTCATAATTTCATCGAAATAGATAAATTGGATAGACCTTTGCAGCCAAGT
>NC_136500.1:139603601-139628601 GCF_053919585.1 Euprymna scolopes | reverse complement strand
TATGCTCCCTTTCTTAAGATGAACATACTGGGAAGTGATAAACAAACTGCCACCAGCGTATTAAGCAAATTAAACAAATGGAGCTTAGGCGTTTGAACATTAATTCACATACTTATCTTGGCAGCGGCCGAATAGCGTAACGGTTAGAAGCAGTCGAATTACAAACCTAGCTTAGGGTATTTGCTTGTCTAGCCGCACTGATAAACTGTGATACAGCGAAACAGTAATGCATGTGGATGACTAATATATATATATATATATATATATATATATATATATATATATATATATATATATATATATATAATGTTATTTTATTTAAATACTATACAGTCCTCAAAAATGGAAATTGTGTGTGTGTGTGTGTTTTGTTTGTGTGTGTGGAGAGGAGGAAGGGGTTCGTTTCCCATGAACTCGGAAACGATCGGGCCGATTTAAAAAAAAATCTAACACGAAGATACTTGATGTGTCTGGAAGTGTTCTTACGTAGCTTTTGTATCGGAATGCATCTGATAAGTATCGAAAATCGATAATTGGAAAAAATCGATAATCGGAAAAAATCGATAATCGGAAAAAAATCCAATGAAAGAAACAAGTCCGATTTTGATCAGAGTTAACACTTTTACCCAACCTAATGTCACAAGTGAATTTGAGATGTTTAATCACCGCACAAGCAGAAAGGTCCCGCCTAGGCGCGCTCGAAATTGATGTTTCTGTTTAGAGCACTGTTTAACCATGATAACTGACTTTTGCATTTTAAACGTTAAGTGAGGCTATTATTCACAGATAATTTTTATAAAATCAACAGTACATTATCTACAGCGCAATAAAGACTAAAATATATTATGGACCAAATCACTGGGAGGAGGCATGTGAAGCTTCCTCCCAGTACACTGAAGGTATGTGTGTGTGTAGGGGGGGTCCCTAGTTAGAGCACGCAATCAGTCGATTTGATTAAACAATGGACGATTTCACCGATTCCGATGACAATAAAATATGGAAGGGTGAAACATTTGTTAATCCTCATTCAATCCCGGACAACGTCGGGTCTCCCTGCTAGTATATATATATATATATATATATATATATATATATATATATATATATATATATATATATATATATATAGTGCAAGTGCAGAGAGTGATTCGCGCTATTTTTTAAATCGTATTTCCAAGTTTAATTAAAGTTTTTTTTTTATTCAATTGTAATTGTACAGAATAGGTACAAAACACCCTCCCCATGTTAAGAATGGCTTTTTTTAAAAAATAATAACGTTATTATTTACGTCCGGATAACTCTCTGCACTAGTACCATATATATATATATATATATATATATATATATATATATATATATATGATGATTGCAGTATCTTGTCAGACGAGCGCCACTCCCTCAGACACTTCAAGTCCATGAGCCCAAAAATGACATTTTTTTCTTAGTCCTAACGGTGAATTCACACGCTCAAGCAGGTATGACACTGAAGATAGTTATTGAGATCAATTATTACCTGCTTCCAGCATTTCAAGCCTCCACGCGTCACAACTTTTCCATTCGCCACAGGATCACTTTTATAGACAAATGCCTGAGGGAGTATCTATACACAGATGATGTTACAGAGTCTTAGCTTTGTACGACAGCTAAGTCTCTCTTTCAGTTCAAAATGTTGAAATCCAGCAACAAGCAAGAGCAAGATAGCCAGCAACAAGTTAAACTGCAGACCAGCTTAATTCGGGTACTGGTCTCCCGCTTTATGTTTTTTTTAAATCAGAGATTTGCCCCTCCTAGAAAGGTTGCCTTCACCACAGCTTACAGGAGTCCTCTCCACCCCAGCACACACACACATACACACAAACACACACGGTGCTAGCCGTTAACCCTGAAAAAGGGTTCATTCGCCCTTTATATATATATATATATTCGTCCTAATATATATACTGTGTGTGCAAAATCAAGACTTCAAGACAAGGTGTTGATGGCAACAAAAAGTGTATTTCATTTTACGTTACAATTGTTTCAATGCCTAGTTCGACAATTTCAAGCATTATATCGTTTGACATTTTTCAAAAACCAGCATTTCTGCAGACTTTATGAATAATCACACTTTAAACAATGTAGCATTTTTTGACTAGAAAGAAAAAAAGGCGGGGTGGGGGGAGAATCCCTAACGGGAAAAGCATTAATGCTCAGTTATGAAATGTGATAACTTTGTAGCTTAATCGTTAAGTCAACCATTTTTGGCTTAAAATCTATTTACTGAATTACGCGAACTCAGTATATTACATATATATATATATATATATATATATATATATATATATATATATATATATATATATATATTTATATAAAATGGGTTAATAAATTCCAACAAAAGAAAGATGTATATTTAAATAAGGGAGTAGTCACCAACAATGTGTATTTTTTAACATTATTTTATTATTCCGTGTCTTGGTTTTTCATTGAGAATTATGTTTGGATCATTGTAATAATGTTTTTAAGTCATTGAAATCGTTTACGTACGTTTCAGACGGTCTGATGCGTCCTCGTCAGAAATTATTTTCAAATGTGTAAAAATGGCGATTTTCGTAGTTAGTTTGAAGTTTTTCCAAGGGGTGGAGGCTTGTAAGTGTTTATTATACATTGGTATGGTGAATTTTTATTGCTTTTTTTATTGCTTTTTTATTTGGTTTGTCCAGGGAGATGTTGACCTCGCTGTAGTCAGTCGCTATCTCTTTCTGCTAATGTGTTTTTCTTTTCCTTTAGGGTGGGGTAGCGTGTGTGTGTGTGTTTGTGTGTGTGTGTGTGTGTCTATGTGTGTGTGTGCGCGTGTGTGTGCGTGTGTGTGTTTGCTTTTATTGGTTTGGGAATGTGTATATTGTTTTATAGTATATATATATATATATCACGAATAGTGATAAGTAAATAGGTCTTTTTACAAAGAAGTTACGACTTATCAAAGCCACTTGAGGATAAGGGTTAATATATGTACAATATGTGTACAGTGGTCAGTTGTTAGTAGTGGAAATTTGGTAAATTGGATTACTTAAGGGTAACGGCTCATCAAGAACTTGTTTACATTGGACTTGAAGACGACCATATTTTAGTCAGCCGGAAAGCAGGCAAATGGAAGAGAGTTCCACAGGTGTTCAGTTCTAAGAAAGGAGCTTTGTTCATGGAATCTACGTTTAGGTTTACGCACAGATAAAGAGTAGGGAAAATTATTGATAGTGTTTACAGCTAGACGAGTGTTTCTCGTGTAAGTTTGGAGATGGGGGGAACCATAGATTGGAGCTCAGACGAGCATTTGCCATGAAAATAACGATAAAGCAGAGACAGGCTCGCAACGTCTCTTTTGTGAGAAAGAGGTTCCAGTGAAGAGAAAAGCGCACCCCCCTCCACAAGGCTACGATTTTTATAGTTTCTAGAATCCATCATTTACACAATGATCTGGCATACGATATTTTCAAAGATTATTTGCAGTTATAGATATTATTGGAATTAACACACACATACACACACACGCACACACACATATGTGTGTGTGTGTGCGCGTTAATTCCAATAAGTGCGCGCGTATGTATGTGTGTGTGTGTGTGTGTGTGTGCGTGTGCGTGTGTGTGTTAATTCTAATAAGCAACTTCTTCGGAACCTTTTACTCAGGTCATAAATAGAAGTTCACCGAAAGCATCAGCATTTTAAACTTTTGCAACAAACATTAGAAATTTTTACAAAGATGAAACGGTAAACCACATAATAAATGAATGCAGCAAACTAACTAAAAAAAAAAAAAAAAGAGCAGGCAAAATTGCGTGAGGAAAGCAGTACTCTGGGTGATTTGCAAACAACTGTACTTCGAAAATGTGGGCAAATAGCAAACACAAACCAGAGTCAGTCCTGGAAAACGAAAACCACAAAATCCTATGACATATTGGAGGTATTAACAGATAAACTCAGCCAAGAAAGGAGACCGGATATCATAATCATTAACAAAAAAAGAAAAAAAAATAGAAACGGTAAAATTGTAGTGGAGAAAATAGGTGAAAATCAAAGTGACAGAAAAAACGGACAAACACGCATAACTTACCAGAGAAATTGCAGAGCTGTTACCCTAGTTCAACTGCCAGCACTTTTCTTCCAGTATTTATGTTCATATTTAACTCGTGCAAGAAGGGAACTTTATTTCAGAGCCAAAAGTCAAATTAGCTAGATCTTTTGATGGTGAATACTATTCCACAACGCATATATAACAAAATTGTGTTTTATTTTTAAATGAACCGTGTGATCTGGAAAATACATAAAATAATTTCTAAATATGAAATATATTATTTTAATATCTTTTCACAAATTGGTAATTTATTAGCAATAAATATTAAAAAAACTAAATAAATGGCATTTGCTCTTGCTTTCTCTCTCTCTCTCTCTTCTCTCTCTCTCTCTCTCTATATATATATATATATATATATATATATATATATGTTATAAGAAAATATATTTCTGTAGACATATATTTTCTTCTAATATATATCAATCCTTATTTAAGAAGCTAAATGTAATTACAGAGCAATATAGAGAATAAATGACGAAAAGTTATATTCCAAAATCCATGATATTGACCATCTTATAATTTATTCCTTTAAGAATTGTATAAGTCAACTGAATTAAAGGAATAAATTATAAGATGGTCAGCATCATGAATTTTGGAATATAACTTTCTGTCATTTATTTTCTCTCTCTCTCTCTCTCATATATATATATATATATATATATATATATATATATATATATATATTAAGTTGGTACAAAAATAATGTCGCTTTTTTACGTTTAACTTTAAAAGATCATAACTCCTTTCACAATAAACTTTATTAATCGAAATAAAAACTATTATAATCGAAACAATTTTACCAACGAGAAAGAAGTTTATTTATCCAATTAGCGATGCCTTCATCGCTTCCAGAACTCCGGATTTCTATAAGTCCGGAGTTCAGGAAGTGATGAAGTCATTGAAGGCCGATTCGGAATCATCTCGGCGTTTGAAACATTTTCCGCGCAGGAAGTTGTCGAAATGATTGAAAAAGTGATAATCGGTAAGCAAGAGGCCCGGTGAACATGGCGGATGCGGCAAATTCTGGTAGCCCAATTCATTCAGCTTCTGCAGGGTCAGTTGAGCAACATGCGGACGAGGGTTGTCATGGGGGAGAATTGGTCTCCTCATATTGACCAATCTCGAGCACATACGTTGGAGCTTCTACTGCATTTCGTCAATTTGTCAGGAGTACTTTTCTGCCGTAATCGTTTCGCCCGGATTCAAGGAGCTGTGATGGATGAGATGGGTCGCAGACCACCAAACAGTCACCATAATATCTTTTTTTTTGGTGCAATTTCAGCTTCGAGAAGTTTTGTGGGGCTGTGCCGAACGTCGTTGGTTGTCGAAAAGGATCCACTTCTCATCACACGTCACAATCCGCTCGAGAAATGGGTCGGTTTTGTTGCGCAGAAGGAGCGTAGAAGACACCTCAGACCGAAGATTTCTTTTTTTATTATCGTTCAATTCATGCTGCATCGATTTATCAAACTTTTTTGACTTCCCTATTTGCTTTAAATGGCGAACGACTTTTGAGTGGTCGACCTCGAGCTCAACAGCAACATCTCGTATGGTTTTGCGAGGAACGGCTTCAATTAAGGCTTTCAAATGTTCGTTATCAATTGCAGTTGGCCGGCCGTAACCGTCTTCGTCTTTGAGGCTTCCGTTACTATTGCGAAATTTCTCTAACCACCTTTGTGCCACACGTTCGTTAGTGGTTTCTGGGTCAAACACATCATTTATATCACGAGCTGTCTCGGCAGCTTTTCAGCCTATTTTGAACTGGAAAAAAGTGATTTTACCATGAAATTTGGATGTAAACTTTTATATCCTTTTCTTTAACTTCCCTTACTCTATGACTTTTAATTACTCAATCAATGTTTAATTGTGATTTTCCATGTCTCACTGACTTTAGTAAATAAGGTGTAAGCCATTATAATTATTTGCTAATATTTTCTCCTCTGAAGAGATGGTAGACATCGAAATCCTATAGGATAAGGAGTTAAAATATTTCTAATGTATTCTTTGTCTTACATAGAATAATAAAAATCTTTTAATCTGAAACTCAAACATTTCACGTCATAAATTTTTTAATTCATTGAATCACTAGAATTTGATTTATTTGCTCTATCTTGTATATCGAGCAATTCTTATTTAGGTGGGCTATTACTCATAGAATATTACTGCCAGTAATATCTTGTAGATCGTATAATCACAGGTTTCCATACCAGCTGATTGTTGCATAATTTTATTCTGAAGTATATATATATATATATATATATATATATATATATATATATATATATATATATATATATATATACATATATATATATATGTATAAACTTACTTATTAATAATTTATCTTTTTATTTATTTATTTATATATTAGTATAAATAGTAAGCGTATTGGTCTACATTTTCTTATTGGAGAAGTGATATCATATCCACTGGAGAGCCATGTATTTAACAGCTGTCCTGTATTTAAATCTCCGAAACAGCTACATGGTAAGCAGCTAATGATCCCCGTTTTCTATTTACAAAATTTTAGTGAAGGTTTTCTCTTTTTATTCTCATATACTTAAATTCTCTTTTATAATTTAAGACTTTTTAGAAATCGGCTTATGCAAGTGCTGAGTCTATTTCTATTTAACAATTTTAGTTAATGCTTTTTTCCCCCCATCCTTATATAAATGAATTCCCTTTTGTTATTACAAACATTTTAGAAGTCGGATTATGTAGTTGCTAAGTCTGCGATAGGTTAAATATATTTTATTTTTTTCCGGTAATTTAAACTGCATTTGTATTCTTATACTTTTATAGATATACTAGCATTTCAGCCCGGCGTTGCCCGGGTGTTTGGATATGTGTGTTGAGCAAAAACAAACAAAAAAAAGTGGTAGTAGGAAGCAGGCTCGAACCTGTACCGCGAAGGGGGAAAATAACGGGGAAAATACCTGACGTCTTTGCTGTTACGATTACCAACAAATCATGTTTAAATTAAGGCTAGACAATCGAAAGGAGGGGATTACTTTAAAACATATCGGTGAAAAAAGCGACCCCCCCCGCCTGTAGAAAAGTGCCCAGTTGAAGGTGAAGATATCAATTTTTCGGTATTTGTCGTCTGAAAAGTCGAACTTCAAAACAATACTGGTTTTGGTAAAATCCGTAGCCTCTGTCGAAAGTTTTAGGCAGACATGCAAACATACATTTATATATTGGTAATTAAAAATATTCGACCCAAACCGATTAAAAAGATTGCCATATCTCTGAATACCCTTTATGCAAAATTTCAAATGTTTAGACTAGAAATTGACTGAGTAATTTGGTAGAGACCACAGAAGTCATTTTTGTTAAACTTTGATACCTATTATGTCTCATTAACATTTATTGTTTAGGGCTCAAATAAAGTTATTATGTCAGATCCATGTCCAAGGAACCTGTATCTAAAATTTCAAGTGTTCAAACCCAAAATTGTCGGAGGAGTTTGGTAGAGTTTTCAAAGGTCAAATCGTTGAACTTTGACCTTTTAACAGCCAAATTTCTGGCCGAAAACCGATCACAAAGATTTCCCCAAATCTCAGTACCCTGTATATCAAATTTCAAGTCTGTGGACTTTAAATTGACAGAGTTATTTATTGCGTATGGAAATGCACACACACACACACACACACACACACACACACACACACACACACACACACACACACACACACACACACGTTCACTTTTATAGATATATAGATATATTGAGGGAGCATTTCTATAAAATAATAATAATAGTAATAATTAAAAAAGGAAAACAGTTAAAAATGTGTGCTAATAATCAAATATCAAAAGTTTTCATTCACGAAATAGCTTAAAAGCCAGAGTATATTGATAGAAGTTTTAGAAGGATCTAGAAGTTTTAGAAGGATCTAGAAGTTTTAGAAGGATCTAGAAGTCTTAGAAGGATCTAGAAAGTCCCCTAGAGTTCTGCAATACTCTTGAATGGGTTGTGGTGCCATATAAATAAGTGTGGAAAAGGAAGCAGATCAATTATCAGCTCGAAATCGATAAGATAATTCCGGTCCCTAATTCGTGGATAAGTCCAGCTGAAAGAATCAATAAATAAATACATCCCCTCAACCCACGGAAAGTCTGCAGAAAATGCCCACTGGATCAATGGTCAATAGAATTTTTGAAATTGTCTCATTGACCAAACATTTAAAAGAAAATAATAAAAGGGATCTTAATGTCATTGAATTTCGTAATTAATGCATTAAGTAGCCACTCGAAATTTTGCCTGCTGGCTGTTCTTAATTTAGACTACCCTTCTCCCTCGTAACCTTCTCTTCATCGTCCCATTTTTTGACCTGTGTTCGACCAAGCCGTCATTATTTTTTTTTAGCTTTTCGTTTATTTTGTTGTTGTTGTAAATAAAGGAAAGTATCAATTTCCTAAAATCATATTTCGTATCCATCATATTTTTAATTGTTTTCACTTGGACGTAACAATATATATATATATATATATATATATATATATATATATATATATATATATATATATTTCCTAAAATCATATTTTTAATTGTTTCCACTTGAACGTAACAATGTGGGGGCTCGTCTAACTCATTAAATTTTTAAACAAAAGCTTAAAATTAACACTTTACTGTTAATAAATAAAATTAAATGTATTAGATGATATCCCTTAACTTAAAGAAAAATAACATGTATTTTTCAGTGGAAATTTTTTAAGTCCAGCCGATCTGGGCGAAGTATTTAAAATTTAACAAAAACTATCGGCACTTTTACAAATTGCAGAATATTTGTGTTTAATTACAAACCCAACTATGAAAAAAGTGGAGAAAAAAAACAAAAAACATTGTAGCTACCAAATTAATGGGAAAAAGAATTGTTAGAGTCGGTAATATTGTTAGAGACGATCAACGTAGTTTACAACTGAAGTTCGAAATAAAAAAAATAGAAACTAGAAAAGGAAAGAATAGAATTGGAAAAAGAAAAGTTAGAATAGAAAATAATAAAACTACAGAAAAATAGAAGTAAGAATTCCGACACTAATTCATTAAATGCGTTTAACATAGGAAGATATATTAAACTAGTGTCTAAATTTTTCGGTAAAACTGTGGAAAAATATTTTCTTCATTTGGAAAAAAAGTGCAATTAATTTAAGATGGCCTCATGAAATCTGGGGAACATATTTACAGACGGTTTTGGTCCGCAGAGCAGCCGATATTTACTCGGGACTTAGTATTAAAGATGCCTCAGATTATAATTGACTAAAAAAATGCAATACTAAACGCATATTACCGGAAACGTATAAAACTTTTTAGAAAATATAAAAAAATTCGAACGGGAAACTTATGTGGAGTACTCTAGGGGGAAAGAGGATCTTTTTGATAGATTGGTTAGGGCGAAGAATATAAATAGTTACAAGAAATTACTCATTCTTATGGAAGACTTTAAGAAATGTGTCCCTCAGGAGATTCGAGGATAAAAATATAAACAGTATAAACGAAGCCGCAATAATGGCTGATACAAATCGACTAACTCATAGGAGTTTAGCAAAAATTAATATAGCCGAAAACCAATCAGGCGTTACACAACAAACTCCGTCTGAACCGCACTCTAATGCATATCGTGGAAAGTTTATACAAAAGAAAATGAGAGATACACAAAAGAGTTCTATCGCAACGGAATCAAAAATCTTCTGCGCATACTGCAAGAAGGATAACCATATCATATCTGACTAGAATTTTCAAAAGAATACGAGAAGAAAATTTAGAGAATATTTTTTTATGAGGTATGGCGTCCTAATGAGAAAATAGCGTCTAGTGGAGGCCAATCTAAATGAGGAGTGGAAGATTATAAACCAAACAGTGGTCCCTAAAGTATACAAGACGGAAGTACTTTGCATGACCCACGATACTCCCATGTCAGAACATTTAGGAATAAATAAGACCCATGAAAAAATGCTAAATTATTTCTACTGAACAAAACTTAAACAAGATGTTGTCAGTTTCTGTAACTCCTGCCACACATGTCAGATGGTCGGAAAACCTAATCAAAAGATTCCGCCCGCCCCTCTACAACCAATTCCAGCATTTGAAGAACCGTTTTATTTAGTACTAGTTGATTGTGTTTGCTCTTTTTCAAAAACAAAAATAAGAAACCACTATATATTGACAACTATGTGTACGTAAATTCGCTTTCCAGAGGCTATCCCTTGGAGAAATATTAAAGCCGAAACATTGTTAAGGCTTTAACGAAGTTTTTCTGTTTAGTCGGGATTCCTTCACCCATTCAATCAGACAAAATTTCATATTTTTGTCTGGTCTATTTCAACAAGTAATGAGTGTAGTGGCTATCGAACAATACAAATCGAGTGTGTATCACCCTGAATCACAAGGCGCTCTTGAACGTTTTCATCAAACGATAAAATCAATGATGGGACAGTTTTGTTATCAATATAAAGATTAGGACGAAGGGGTTCACTTTGTTTTGTTTGCGGCTATGGAAGCTGTTCAAGACTCTCTAGGTTTTAGTTCTTTGGAACTTGTTTTTGGTCATACTGTTCAAGGTCCCTTAAAACTTTTAAAAGAAAAATGGCTGACTGAAGAGAATGAGATGCACCTTTTGAACTATGTATCAAATTTTAAAGAAAAAATGCACAATGCTTTCAAAATAGCACAAGATAATTTAAAGAACTACCAAAGTAGAATGAAGACTAGATATGATAAATGATAGTAAAAATCGTAATCGGTGATAAAATTTTAGTATTTTTACCAATTCAAAATCATCCTCTACAAGCAAGATATTTTGGCCCTTGTGAAATAGAAAAGAAAATTAATGACTTAAATTATATCGTCCACACTCCAGATCGAAGAAAAAAAGAAAAGAATTTGCCACATTAATATGTTAAAAAGTTACATGGACAGAAATGATAATACTAAAATTAAGCCAATCTCAACCTTAACTAAAATTAATATTACAAATCAAAATGAAGATGACATAGACGAGGAGGTGGGGGTAGTTGTTAGGGAGAAGGACATGGGTCAAAGTAGTCATTTAAAAACTTTGAAATTCTGTCAAATTTAAATATAAAATTTGAACATTTATCAAATGAAAAAAGAAAAGAAATTCATGATTTGGTCGATAATTTTAAAAACTTTTTTCCTGATGTTCCTGGGAAAACCACATGATGTTTTCGTTGGAGAGGAGAAAGCGATCAAACAACATTTTTACCTGGTAAACCCAATCAAGCTTCAGCAAATGAGAGCAGAAATAAAATATAGCATTATTGTGAACCAAGCAACAATCAGTGGAGTTCTCCTTTTATTCTTGTACAAAACAGGATGGCACGTACAGATTCGTAACCGATTTCCAAAAAGTCAATGCAGTAACTAAAAGTGATCCCTTTCCAATTCCCAGAATTGATGACTGCATTGACAATCTTGGAAAGGCAAAATATGTTAGTAAATTTGATTTGATGATGGGTTACTGGCAAGTACTCTTGACGGACAATGCCAAAGAAATGTCAAAGAAATGCCAAAGAAATGCCAAAGAAATGTCATCATTTGTGACTCCAGATAGTTTATACCAGTATAAGGTTCTGGCGTTTGAAATGAAAAATGCACTGGCAACCTTTCAAACGATGATGCATTCTCTTCTGCATAAGATTCAGGGATGCGAAGTCTACATAGATGATGTAATTGTTTACAGCATGACTTGGGAAAGGCATTTACACATCATCAGACAATTTTTTTCAGAAACTTGAAGAAGCCAACCTATTTGTGAACTTAAACGAAAGTGAATTTTGTCATGCAAAAGTAAATTACTTAAGTCACACTTTTGGACAGGGAGAGGTTAAGCCCATCACAGCAAAAGTGGATGTCATTTAAAGGTATCCTATTCCACAAAGAACAATTAATGAGATTTCTCGGTATGGCTGGATTGTACCAAAGATTTTGTAAAAATATTTCAACGATAGCAAGCCCTCTCACCGACCTAGACGTAAAATACAAATGGACTGAAGCCTGTGATGGGGCTTTCGATAAAATCAAGTCAGCCCTCATTGGTGGCCCAGCTCTTGCAACTCAACTTTTTTTTCAAAACATTTTAAATTGCAAATTGATGCCCGTGATCTCGGAATGGGTGGTGTTTTAATCCAAGAATACGACGAAAGAATGGATCGAGCCATTGGATATTTCTCAAAAAAAGTTGAACAGATACCAAAGAATTATTCTACCACTGAAAAAGAATGTTTGGCTATGTTAGTATTATCATAGAGTATAGTCATAGAAATGTTAAAATGATCTAGAAGGTCCCAGAGGGAACTACACCATTTTGACCTTTATCTAAATGTTACTGTTTCTTCTGTTCTGGTCTATACCGACCACAATCCATTAACTTTCCTTAAAAATATGGCAAACAAAAATCAAAGACTTACAAGATGGAGTCTGTTCATACAAGAATATGATCTTATTATAAAACATAATAAAGGAAAGAACAATGTCATTGCAGATGCCTTATCTAGGATATATAAAAAGGCAATAATTAATTTTAGACGGTTTGTGTCTTTAAAAGTTTTTTTCACTATAATTACAAAACTTTTACTTTAAAGGGGGGAGGTGTTACGAGAGAGCATTTCTATAAAATTATTATTATTATCATTAATAATAATAATAATAATAATAATAATAATAATAATAATAATAATAATAATGAATAAAACAGTTAAAAATGTGTGCTAAAGTATTCTAGGCAGTCCTAAATCTCCAAATAGGTGTGGAAAAGGAAGCAGATCAGTAATCAGCTCGGACCTGATAAGGTTACTCTGATTCGTTGATAAGTCCAGCCGAAAGAATCAAACACCAAAAAAAAAAAAAAAAAAATAGGAAAATACATCACCTCAACCAACGGAATGTCTAGGGAAAATGCCTACTAGACCAGTAGCAAATAGAATTTTTTGAATTTTCTCATTTACCAAACATTTAAAAGAAGAAGAAAAAAGGAATCTTAATGCCATTGAATTTCGTAATTAATGAAGTAAGTAGCCACTCGAAGTTTTACTTGCTGGCTGTTCTTAATTTAGACTACCCTTCTCCCTCGTAACCTTCCCTTCATCGTCCCATTTTTTGACCTGTGTTCGACCAAGCCGTCATTATTTTTTTCAGATTTTCGTTTATTTTGTTATCGTTGTAAATAAAGGAAAGTATCAATTTCCTAAAATCATATTTCGTATCCATCATATTTTTAATTGTTTCCACTTGGACGTAACAATATATATATATATATATATATATATATATATATATATATATATATATATATATATATATATACGTTTTATTTTTTATTATCGTATCTTTCTGTTAAGTTACATTATTGTTTCAGCTACCCGGCCGTTTTTTTTTTGGCCGTCTGTAGCTTCCTAAGACTTTTACAGAAATGTTCGTTATGATGGGATGAAAGAGTGAACGATGTCACGGGAAGGGTGCGAGAAAAGCGGAAAAAAAGAAGAAGGGAACAAGGGGGAAAGGTGGGAGGGGGTGCCTGGTATGTCGGTAATGTTTTAGTTTTTGAGTTTAAGAACCTTGTGGGAGGTCTGGGAAGTTCATTTCTGGTGTGGCTGAGGGCATAGGGATACATGAAGGGGGAAGAGGAATATGTGGGGGTAGGAGGAGGGGGTTACTTAAAAATTCGAATCTTAATGTTAAAGTTTTTGGCGTCTCGTTGGTGAGATGATTTCTTGATAAGTATGTCTTGACCTGCTGGGTGTTCGCTTAGGTTCAGAGGCGGGGGGGGGGCTATGATTCGGTTTATTTATTTGGTTTTTATTTTTTGTAAATTGTTTGAAGAGTGTTAGCTAGCGACCGCGTGCGCGAGCACACACATACGCACGTACATACATATATACTTAAGGAAACGTTCACATGTATACATACATCTCCGCCCTGGCGTGCAAATATATGCACATATGTGCGCATGCATGCATAGACACCCGCGCCGCTCCCGCTGACGTCAAATTTTTCTTAAGGTGCTAAATTGTGTACGTGTGCGTAAGTATGGATGCGCTTATACGCAGATACACACACACACACATACACACACACACACACACACACACATATATATATATATATATATATATATATATATATATATATATATATATATATATATATAGTAATTTATAAAATATATATGGCGATTAAGCTACACTGAATATTCTGCGTTTCATCCACTATAGGATTCGTCAGGCTATTCAGTGTAGCTTAATCGCCATATATATTTTATAAATTACTAACTAGCTCTACCTACGTATTGAGCACTTTTGAAGTAAATACTTAAAGTTTACGCATAAATCTATACTTTCGTATATTAAATTTATGTGAGTAAATGAAGTAGTTATATATATATATAGATATAGATAGATAGATAGAGAGAGAGAGAGAGAGATAGATAGATAGATAGATAGAGAGAGAGAGAGAGAGAGAGAGAGAGAGAGAGAGAGAGAGAGAGAGAGAGAGAGATATGACTACTTAATTTTATCACATAAATTAATATATGAAAATATAACTTTATGCGTAATTTTTCAGTATTTACTTCAACAGTGCTCAATATATAGGTAGAGCCTGGTAGTAAGTTATAAAATATATATGGCAATTAAGCTATACAGAATATTCCGCGTTTCATTCTCGTGAGAATTCGTCAGGCTTATGCAAAGAGTTGTGGCTACTTCGTGTTTTTATATACGGACATACTATTGAATTTTTAGTAGCCAATCGGCTTCTTAGTTTGCACCGCGCCATCCTAATTATGATAGCAATGATTCATTAAGTTAAAAAAAAATATGACTCGTGCGCCACCACTGAGAATCGAAACTAAAACGTTTAGCTTACGATTTACCTTTTCCTTTGACATTTATGGCAGACCTATGAAGACATATTTGCTGCAAGGCTAAAGATTAAAGCATGAACCAATGGCTATTACGTTACGCGTGCATGGTCGTAATGCTGTCGTTCGATCTTCACCTGGCAAATTTTATTTTTTTAATTTTCACACTTTTGTAACGATTTTCCCCAGCTAAAACCCAAATATAAAGTTTCGTATGGGCTCGAATACATACGAAGTTTCATGTTTGTAGACTAAAAACTGACAGAAAATTTGGTAGGCATTTTTTAAATATATATACGCATGCATAAATATATGTAGAAAGCGGTTTGTGTTGTTTTTACGCAAATCTTACGTAAGTATAAATCATGTAGAATATCTGCATGAATATAATTACACGTAATAGTTTACTAAAGATTATCATCCCATAAGAAAACCGAAAAAAAACTAATAGGAAATTAAAATTAATGTTTAAAAAAGTATGCAAATTAGTTAGATCTTTTGGTAGTGAATGCAAGTCCACGGCCTATATATAAGAAAATTGTTGGTTGGTTGTTTTGTTTTACGGCATATCAACCCTTTTCAGGTTATTTAATGCCGAATCTGGTGATTTTGAAGAACGATTTTTTAATATAGTGTATTTGCTTTTTAAGTCGTATTCTATTTAACCCATAGTTGGGACCCTAACAGGTACTATCACTCCGGATCAGAGTGGACATGGGAGCAATGGCAATGAAAGGGTGGCCCCACACTCCCTAAGGCCCGCAAGCTGGGGCCTCACCATCGGATATAGTTTAAGGTCATATCCAGGATCTAAGAAAATTGTATTTTCTTTTTAAATAAATAGAAAGAAGGGGGTTTAATATGAATATCAATACACACGCACAAAAAATTATAAGGGTATAGAAGATATAAAGTAAAGAAATAAAAATTAAGTTTACCATGTTTATCCCTGTGTCAGTTTTATTAGTATTTTGATGGAATGTGCTCCGATGAACTCGTTGCACTTGTGCTCCCTCGACGTACATATCCCCGATAAACCCGCTTAGCAACAAAATCACATCCCTTCACTGTTAAGGAATGCTAGAAAGGTTTCTTTTTTTTACATAGGCATCACCACTTATTAAGGCCAAGACGCCACTCGAGGATAAGGGTTAAAGAGAGTACAGTAGAAATTGGACAATATAGTAATCGTTAGTAATGGAAATTCGGTAAATTTGTTAACTTATATAGAACGGCTCATCAAAAAAACTTGTTTACGTTAGACTTGAAGACAATCATATTGTTGTCAGTTGGAAAGCAGGAAAACGGAAGACAATTCCACAGGCGTGCAGTTCTAAGAAAGAAGCTTTGCTCATGGAATCTACGTTTAGGTTTAGGCGCAGATAAAGAGTGAGGGAAATAAGTGTTTTCTGCTAGACGGGTGTTTCTTGTGAAAGTTTGGCGAGGGGGGACCATAGATTGGAGCTCAGCCGAGCACTTGCCATGAAAATAACGATAAAGCAGAGACAAACTCACAACCTCTCTTCTGTGAGAAAGAGGTTGCAAGGAAGAGAAAAAGGCATCCCCTACGAGGCTACGAAGTCAATTTAAAGCTTCTTCCCTCGAACAGCTAGACTTTGGAATTCTCTTCCTCCTACCTGCTTCCCTGACTGTACTGATATGCAGAAGTTTAAATTTAACGTAAACCAACAGCTTCTTAATCTTTCTCAGTCATGGTCCCAAATAGTAGCCCCTTACGTCCAAGTGGCGATATGCATTGTTAGAGATGAACGTGAGTAAAAAAATATCTTGCTTGGGATCACATAAGATTGGATAAATGGCCTATTAGTTTCTCTTTACAAAGATAAAGGAACAAATTGTGAATGTGATCACTACCGTGGGATAACACTAGTGTTGGGACGATTAATCGGAATCGAGAATCGGAAAAATAGGAATCTTTGGTGGTATCGGAATCGAAAAAGTTGGTGCCTATTTTCCGACGCCAAAACAATTCTTTAAATTGTGTATTTGTACTTGATTTTGTTTAAAGCAAAATCTTCCGCTTGTGGTAATAACGATAAAATAATCAATATTTATTGATTTGAAAATACCAGTGGAGCTAAAATCGATAGATCATTCGCAGCAAATGTATTTTTACATTAAGGAAAATATCTGCACATTTAACATGTGTGTATTTTTTTTTTACGGAAATCGGGGGAAATAACAGTTCTATATTCAGTGATTTATAAAATATCGGAATCGGTAATTGTATCGAAATCGGTGAAAATATTGGAATAACTAGATAAAACTTCTTGATTCGTCAAGTGAAGTTCACCGAAAACATCAGTTCATTGGTTGTTCATGAGGCGCAGAGCGTTTTTTTACATTTAGGAAAATATCTGCATATTTAACTTTTTTTTACGGAAATCGGGGGAAATAACGATTCAATATTTAGTGATTTATAAGGAATCGGAATCGGTAATTGTATCGGAATCGGTAATTGTATCGGAATCGGGGAAAAATATTGGAGTCGTCCCATCACTGGATAACACATCTTTGAATCGGCAGGTAAAGCTCACCGAAAACATCTGTTCATTAGTTGTTCATTAGGCGCAGAGTGTTTTCACTGAAGACGAGGCAACGTGGATGTGATATTCACTGCAATGAAACGGGCACTCACTGCTAATTCTGATTGAAACACAACCTTTTTTCTGGGTGTTGCTCAATATCCTTAGTATAACACCTTTAATACAGCGGTTGAACAAAGTCAACAAGGTGCGATCAACTTCTGTCTTATAATTTTCGAGTAGAATATCGTTCTTCACAGATTAAATATGAAAAAAAAAAGAAAAGTTTATTGCATATCAAATATTTGTGCACCGTGAACAGGGAAGTGGGTCATTCTTGTGAGGATTGGATGCCCTCCTACTTTACTTTTTCAAAATGTTTCAAGAACTCAATATAAATATGAAGTCTCGTATTGCATTCAACTATTCTTTATTTGCTTTGCAATGCTTCTTGCATACACATTTATAAACCGCAATAAAGATGTTTTGCTTTGCTTTATGACCACTGGCAATATATTCAACCCAAGAAGCTTTTTCACTAAATCACAAACGTTTGGAAGCTTGGTTAGGAAGTTACGTTATGCTGATTGTGTGTCTTATTAAAAACAAGATATGCAAGATATGATGAATAGTTTTTCAATAGAACGTGGTATCTTTGGCTTCTTGGCTGTACTTCGCAGACGAAGATTCTATGAAGGGGTTGTCCACATCGACTGCACGTACGTTTGTTGCTGACGAGCACGATGCGGGACAAGTAGGTTTGGCCACAGTGGCTGCAGTCAAAAGTCACGTCAGGTGTGGCTGCTGAGGCTTCACGAATATTCCTCCTGCAGCGCTTCTCCCGCAGATTCTCTGTGCAGGAGATCTCAAAGAAGGCGACAGCCTGGTGGACAGTACGTCGACAGGTAGCGCGGTCAGCAGCGAGAGCAGACCTTTATAGGTAACTTTGGCTTAACTATGAGCATTAAGAAGGCAGAAGTGATGTTTCACTCCGCACTTGGTGCTTCGTACATTGAACCAAATACCTCTGTGAAGGAGAAGAGGCTAGATGTTGTGAACACATTTCTGTACTTGGGTAGCACAGTTCCAAGAGATGGTTCATTGAATGCAGAGATACGTCTTCACAATCAAAAGGCGAACTGAATGTTTAAGCATTGAAGCAATGATCATGAGGAACCAGTTACGTTAGGCAGGTCATGTTGTTCGGATAGAGGATGTGAGGCTACCTAAGTAGTTATTTTACGGCGGAAAACGTCCTCAGCACGGTTTTAAAAATGCGCTTAAGGGATTGAACAAAACACCATCTTAAAACCTTCAAGATCTGGGAAACATTAGCGAAATGGCGACCCGAATGGAGAAAGTTAGAAATGGAACTGAGGAACTACCAGTCTAAAGTTTCAATTACATTTCGTTAACATACCAGGAGTAAATTTTGTATAGCCTTTTCCTCGCTGAACTCGCTGACTGACTGTATCTTCCGTATTAATACTGTAATTTTATTTAGGCCCAAGATGGCTACACACGGACAAACATATGAAAAAAGGAGACTGGCGCATGCATAAACCTTTATAACTGGCGAAAATCTTGTTAGATAACCTCATTGAAAACGTCCGTCGATTAGTTGCGTCATCAGCAGTTTATCTCAATTTGATATCCTTTAGAACATGGATGAGTTATTCTTAACTGATGAGGTGGTTTCAGCCATGCAAAAGGTAAAGGCAGAGAAGGCACCAGTCTGTATCCCCATTGAGTTGCTCCGACACGGAGGCAGGCATCTAGCCAAAACATTAAACATGTTAATCAGAAAGTCTTATCGCCACAATGTATTTTAATGGAATGTGCATTTATGAACTCGTTACACTTGTGCTCTCTCGACGTACATATCCCCGACAAACCCGCTTAGCAACAAAATCACACCCCTTCACTGTAAAGGAATGCGATAAAGCTTTATGCTTTTAATCCCTCTTCCCTCGAATAGCAAGACTTTGGAATTCCCTTCTTGCTACCTGCTTCATTGACTGTACTGATACGCAGAAGTTCACATGTGACGTAAATCAATATCTAGCCAAAAATCAGAAAGTCTTATCACCACAATGTTGCATCCCTGTTTTACAAGTATTTTAATGGAATGTGCCCTGATGTCTTCGCATTCATAAGGCCAGCATTGTCATGTTTTATTGAAGTATTTTATTGAAGTATTTTATTGAAGTATTTTAGGAGGTAGAGGAAAGGGGGTAGAAATCCGAACTTGAACAATTTGCAGAATCGGACTTTCCCTCGTACGAAGTACACGAGTTTTGCAAGTTTAAATTTAATATCAGGAAAGCTAGATTCATGCAAAATCAAACCCCCCCCCCCAAAAAAAAAGATTTGTGATGGTGAATTGCTCGTCTTTCACCCTTTTTCCTAACTAGATACACGACTACAGGTCATTTCGGTAAATGGCATTTAAAAGCAGTAGTATGAACGGCGGATGCTTTTACAAGGGAGGCACCGCACATCAAGACCCGAATACCACTCGAGGATAAGGATTAATAACAACACCGTAATGATTGATAGTTCTGGAAATATTATAGTAGAATGTTATTATTTAATGGGATGGCTTAACAACAACGTATGCTGTATAATGAACTATTCCATGACGTCACTTCCGTCCATGACGTCACTTCCGTTCATGACGTCAAAACCACTATTTATTCAACCTGTGTACTTTCCGCATTTCTTTACTCATCAGCGCTGGACGACACAACGTCGGCACTTAAAGATATTCCACAAGGAATGCCTCAGGTAAATTCTAAATGTAAACTAGCAGTCACTGACATCTGATACGAACATGCTAAAAAAAAAGCTGAATTTTTAAGCATTGAAGTGATTGTCACGAGGAACCAATTACGCAGGTCATGCTGTTTAGATGTAGGATGTGAGGCTACCTTAGCAGTTGTTTTACCGTGAGACTGAAAAATGTTCTCAGCACGGTTTAAAGAGGCGTTCAAAGGATTTCATTACAAGACAAACTTAAAACCTTCAAGATATCTGTTCAGAACTGGGGAACATTTCGAATGGAGAAAGCTAGTTGGAAACAAAAGCTGAAGTTGTTGAGTCTGAGTAAAATCTTAGGGAAGGTAATGTATCGGTTTTACCATATGAAGTAAACAGTTGCAGTGAAGCTTGTGATCGGATACTTCTCTCGAAACTGCTTACATCCACCACAAAAATTCGCATGTTGTAAATTTCCAACTTGACCAAAAGACATTTGTTGGGTGGTTAGTAATGAAAGACATTTGCTTACACAAAAATATATTCTTTAATTAATTGGAATTCATTATTGAGATGAGTATTATTTTGTTAAATTATTTATTGCGCACTATTATTCTCATCTTTTTCTGTTAGTTGTTGTTTCACGACGTTTCGGCCAACTGTTTCTCTGGCCTTTGCCAGCCAGGTGGTTACCGTGACGGGAAAGGAACTCCAAATCTCCTAACTGCATCCTCAGCAATTACTGCCTTCCATAGTTGTTGTCGTCTCACCGCATTTTGGCCAACAAATCCTCTGGCCGACTTTGGGTAGAATTGAAACCGCTATCTTCAGACATTGCTCACCTTGAACCGTAGAGGTTCAACATCTCTATCCACTACTGCAGAGGCCCCGAAGGGCCATCAAGATTGACAACAATTATGGAAGGCATTAAATTTCTGAGGATGTAGTTAGGAGATTCGGAGTTCCTAGCCCGTCGTGGTAACTACCTGATGAAGGCCAGAAGAATAGTAAGCCGAAACGTTGTGAAACAACTAAAAAAAAAAAAAAAAAAGATGAGGATAATAGTCCGCAATAAATAAATGAAAAACAAAGTGCTTTACAAACAAATTTAACGAACCATATTTCAATATTGACCTTTGTCACATATGTATCACATCGTGCAAGTCAGCTGCTGGACTGAAAAGTCACCTTTGAAAAGACGGACGTAGTTTGGGTATTACTGACAATTAAGACAACCACAGCGAGGATGATGATGGGAATTGAGCTGATTAGCATCTATCAAAACAAACAATCGCCATGTGTGTATGTTCAGATAAAACTCTAAAACTACAAGACAAACACCCCCAAAGTTGGTATTTTCTTGATCGGTGTTGTCTCGGATGATTAATATCTCACATTTAGGAAAAATTATTCATTCTTTGTTGGGGACGCACCCCTACTATTTGGAAGAATGAACGTAATTTCCGGGTAATTAAAACCGTTTTACTAAAAGGTCAGAGACAGACACACGGAGAGGATGGTCGTCACCACTAGTCCAGCAGTGAGCAAAGATATTGCTCAATTATCTCTTTTATGAATTTTTGTTAATACAAATTTATTTAATTGTTAATGTGTCTTCCCCGTCAATTATTGAACCACTAACACCACAAAATTCTTTGATCGGAAACTGGTGCAGATTTTTGTCAGGGAGGGGTGCATGTTCCTAGCCATTTGATGTACTAAATAAAAGGAAGTAACTTTGCATTTTTAGGGAGTTATTTTCCGTACACCGATACATTCCTAAATTAATGTATGTGTTAGTTCGTATGTTGTGTGTATATGTGTATGCTATGTGTTAGTGTTAGTGTGTGTGTGTGTGTGTGTGTGTGTCCAGAGAGAGGATGGAGTGAAAGAGAAAAGTGACAGGGAAGGGGAGAACGAAAGATATATATATATGTATGTATATATATATATATATATATATATATATATATATATATATATGTATATATATATATATAGTGTTATAATGGAATAATTCCAGGAGGAAATCCAGGTATGAGAGCTCAATGTGGTAAACAGAGCAATAAGATAAAAAATATAACACGGAAATTACATAATTGTCGATGCAATAATTTATTTCAACCTTATGGTATTTTAACCTTATTTCAGTATCAAAAATGTAATTGTCTAGTTTAGATGTTTGAAAATACCATAAGGTTGAAATAAATTATTGCATCGACAATTATGTAATTTCCGTGTTATATATATATATATATATATATATATATATATATATATATGTATATATATATATGTATATATATATATGTATATATATATATATATATATATATGTATATATATATAAAGAAGTTTTAATGGAAATATGTTACACTTTTGTCCCGAGCAGCGCTGCATAGCCCTGCTAACCTTACATGTAAATGATGGTTGTGTATGCCCAGCTAAAAGTAAAAAAAAAAAATAATGCTACAAGAAATATTAACACAGTTTGTATTTTTTAAAAATTTTCAGAAAGATATATATTCACTGGGGGTTAACTGAGCCAGATTTCATTAGGGGGTCGGTTTTTTCAGTTTTATTATGTACTGGCATGAGTACCCGGGGTTACCCGCGCAGAGAGAGGTGGTATACTAAGGCTATTCAGCAACCAACCCATAAAAAATGTTTCAAACAAAATATCAGCGAGTGCCCTTGCGAGCGCAAAAAAAAAAAAAAAAAATAGCCGCAATAGGCAGGATTGAACCTGTTAGGCAAAAGAGGAAAAAGAGCTGAAAAAAGCTAACCCGTTAACTGTCTAACACTCGGCGACTTATGGCGAAACGGGCCTTCGAAATAAGGTTTTATAAACGTACGTTAAGATCGGTAGGCGAATGACTTGCAAAAACTCTCGTCGCAAAAACTGACCCCTCCTTACAAAAAAAAAAAAAAAAAAAAAAAAACAGCCTAGTTGACCAGCACAGAATTAATCTTTTGGGCCAATTCCTACATATTTTTCGTCCGAGAGATTGATCTGTCCAACGATACCAATTTTGTCGCGGTCCGTTTCGCCTGTCCAAGGTTTTTGGCACGCACACACACACACACACACACACACACACACACACACACACACACACACACACACACACACACACACACACACACACACACGCGCGCGCAAATACAAACTAACACACATTTTCCCTATTATATATTAGATTAATCTCGAAAGAAAATTCCGATTAATTCCTCGAGGAATCTGCTCTATGAGTGATAGTTGTCTATGTGTATGATGAGCTAGAGAGGAATAGGCTGAGCAGAGAAGAAAGAGAGGATTGTGAAGTAGAATGAGGGAAGGAGAAAGAGAAAAATATAGAGAAACGGATAGAGAGATAGGCGTCTTAACAGAAATGTGATACAGTTTTAACCTGGGCAACGCCGGAAATCCCTGCTACTAACAAATAGATAGCATTTGATACCAAGCTGTGATTAGATTTATTATGTAAACATTGAAAACACATGTTTTATTGAAGTATTTTAGGAGGTAGAGGAAAGGGAGTAGAAATCCGAACTTGAACAATTTGCAGAATCGGACTTTCCCTCGTACGAAGTACACGAGTTTTGCAAGTTCAAATTTAATATCAGGAAAGCTAGATTCATGCAAAAAAACAAAAAACAAAACAACAAAACAAAACAAAAAACAAAACAAAAAAATAACAAAAACAAAAAAACAAAACAAAAACAAAACAAAAAAAATAACAAAAACAAAAAAACAAACAAAACGAAAACAAAACAAAACAAAACAAAAAAAGATTTTTAATTGCTCGTCTTTCACCCTTTTTCCGAACTAGGTACACGACTACAGGTCATTTCGGTAAATGGCATAGATATTTAAAAGCAGTAGTATGAACGGCGGATGCTTTTACAAGGGAAGCACCGCACATCAAGACCCGAATACCACTCGAGGATGACGATTAATAACAACACCGTAATGATTGATAGTTCTGGAAATTTAGTAGAATTTTATTATTAATGGGATGGCTTAACAACAACGTATTTACATTAGACTTCAAAACGACCATGTTGTAGTCAGTTGGAGAGCAGCCTCACGGTATAGAACGCAGCAGATAGGTACTTCTAGAAATAAACGTTGTTCATGGAATTTGCATTTAGTTTTATGCACAGAGCGAGCGAACGAAAGAGAGAGAGAGAGAGAGAGAGAGAGAGAGAGAGAGAGAGAGAGAGAGAGAGAGAGAGAGAGAGTAGGGGAAATTGTTAACAGTTGGTGTAGCTTACTGCGAATATTTTTTGGAAGGAATAGAGATTGGAGCCCAGTCAGGCATATATATATATATATATATATATATATATATATATATATATATATACAGGGTGACCCCCCCCCCCAAAAAAAAAATGAAAGCTAAATGGAGGCCATCTAGAACCTATGCTGTAGAACGGGAGGGGGGGGGAGGCCAAAGACCCTAGTCTTTTGATGTGATGTTTTGAATATAATAAACTAGTTATGACCAAAGTTTCATTTCATTCTGACAAAACACTAAAAAACGGGGCCTAATTAGGGTTGGAGCCCGTTTATATATTACTTCATTTACTCAAATAAAATTAATATACGAAAGTATAAATTTGTGTGTAAACTTTAAGTATTTACTTCAAAAGTGCTCAATACGTAGGTAGAGCTAGTTAGTAATTTATAAAATATATAT
>NC_136500.1:139516101-139601101 GCF_053919585.1 Euprymna scolopes | reverse complement strand
AAAAATAATTATATATATATATATATATATATATATATATATATATATATATATATATATATATATATATTCTCAGTTGACATCTGTTCTGTACAGGTCCCGGACTTTACAATTTTGTAGCTAAAGGACAAAAGACCCTTCTCGTGTTGACACAAAAAAAAAAAAAAATATGTGAAAGGTTTACTTTTTTATGGAGCAATTCTGGTTTCTGATTGGTTGATTGCAGAACGTGGATAAATTTTTATTCGTTAGTTCCTAGCAGCAGCGTTTATAAATAGAATCTCCCAACTCTGAGGGAGTTTACCCCATTATGAGTCAAAAATATTGCAACAGGCACGTTTTTTTTAATTTGTAAAATTAAATTTGTATTATATAACATTGATATTATTAACGACCTTAAACTAGTTGCGTGTTTTTCAATAAATTCGTTACGATTCTTGGGTGGTCACTGCACACGTTGTGTAGGTTCTGTATTCTTAAATATCCCAATAATTTTACAATTGAAATGTAGATTCAGATCTGTTAAATTAAACAGCTGCTGCGCCCATAACCTTTTTAGTTGTAGAGCCATTTTTATAATACAAAAATGTAGATGGCAGCATAAATTCAGCCAAGAAAACCTTTTTATTTAAAGAATTACCAGTCAGGTTCAGCAGAATGTAGTGATCTTCTTGTGTCAAGACGGGAAGTTATCATTGAAGAATTCAAAAAGATGCAGTATATTTTATAAAACAATTCTGACATTTTTGGAGATCTTTTTTTATTACACGTGATTATAAATATAATCATCTTAATCTGTGTGGTTATACTCTTTTCACATGCAAAAAATATTGCAATACTTTCTGATCTACTTTTTATGCATTTACTCAGTTCAATGCACTTGGCTGGTTTCTACGAGCAGAAAATGCGGTACTAAACTTGGGAAAAGAACCATTCGGCGACTTCGAACCTAAAACAAGGCAAACTAGTAACCCTGATTTTGTCCTGTGGTCGTGCAAACGCGATAGATCTAATTTGTTTTAAATCGAGATATTGGATAATAAAAGGACGAATATATCATATGTAGACTTCCGCTAAAAACTTATCTATATATTAATACGATAGCGTGTGTGTTATTTTGTGTCACGCTTACATCTTTTTTCTTCCGAGTGACTGTCGTTTAATTGTTATGACCTTTCAACTTCTTATGATAAATAATTTATCAAGAAGTCTTTATAAGTTTTGATTTTGGTTTTGATTCTAGCTGATGGCACCCAAGTCATTTATTTTTTATAAATAATTTTACCAAGAATTCTTCGCATGTTTTGATGTTTCGGTTTCGATTATAGCTGATGCACCCAAGTTATATATATATATATATATATATATATATATATATATATATATATATATATATATATATATATATTATAATATAAAGCTGAATGTATGTGTGTGTGTCTGGTCACAAATAGGCTCCTATATGGTTGACTATTTTAAAAACTGATTGCATATAATGATAGAAGATGTATCGATACACAGGAATGGGTATGTTTGATCTGGCAGAACGGTGGTTCATTAAAATTGTGGAGTCTGCGTTCGCTCCTGGTCCACAAAGTATGGAAATTAAAAAAAAAAAACGTTTACAAGTGTTTTTTATATAGATGTACATAATAATACTTTGATAAGTATGTTTTAACTTAAATAGGGATGGTATAATAAAATTGTGGGGTCTGGGTTCGCGCCTGGCCTCCAAGAATGGAAATAGGCACAAACTTTAATAAAGACTTTTCATATCTATCTGCGTAAGTATACTTTGATAATTATGTTTCAGTTTGAAGAAATATGGTATAATAAAATTTTGGGGTGTTCGTTCGCGCCAGACCTCCATAGAATGGAAATATATCACAAAGTTTAACAAGGTTTTTTAATATAGATCCACATAATATTGTGATAAGTGTTTCAGTGTGAACAGGTATGGTATAATAAATGATGGGGTTTATCTATTTTATTTTTACTTTCATCATATTTTGCTTTGGTTTTGATACCTCCAAATTCAACCCAAATTTACAACCCTTCCTTTTCATAACCTATCATATTTTCATAAACCAGAGTCAATTTTCTGTAGGCTGTTTTTGAACCCAGTCAACGACGGGTACTTTTGCTAGTATATATATATATATATATATATATATATATATATATATATATATATATATATATATATATATATATTAAATCACAACTTTATGATATATAATAATCGATAGAAAATTGACTCTATGATAATATATACGAAAACTGCATAAACAAAAATATTACATTTAAGCGTATTTTACGACCGAGCTACGCTGGGCGTCCTTGCTAGCTTAGATAAAATACTTGTACAGTTTTAACAAAAGAGTTACAATAAAATCTAGGCGTCTCTTTTCACGCTAATCATCCACAGAATCTCAACATCAATACATATGAAAGAGTCTGCTGTGAAATTTCCACCGGTCTCGCTAGTTTTAATAAAGAGCAAAGAAAATTTCTGCCGATATAATATTATTAAAACCCTTTTAAGACTCTTCCTGGTCGGATAAAGTATTTTCTGAAATGAATTGAATCGAATTGTATTGAAGCTGGGAGATGAACCATTCGAATTGTTAATGGCGACTTCACACCTAGCACAAGGCAAATCAGTAATCCTGTTTTTTTCCTATTTGTTTTAACCGAAATGTGTGGTACTCCTGTCGATTTGTGTGGTACTCCTGTCGATTTAAGTTCGCACAGTTGCTTTGTGCAGAACTAATCACACTTTTTCGTACAACTGCTAATCTCAGTCGGTACAATGGTTGCTACAGGACAGAGCAGACATTAGATCTCAGGTTTTACATCAAAGTTTTGCTTCTCCTAGATGCATGTCTTAACGAACACTGAAAATGCATCTCTCCCAGTGGATTAAACGCGCCCCAGATTCCAAGCTGTGAATTTCTACGTCCGTCGCAGTACATACAGCGCCTAACATTCCAAAATGGTTACCCATGTAGGTAGTGGTCAGGTTCAGCGTTGAGAAATAGCGTGCTGTATATAATCGGGATATTTGATAATAAAAATCTTCGAATGTATTCTTCAACTAAAAACTTATTTTAACTCGGTTTTTTATTTCTCTATTTTGTCGAGTACTATTTCCATTATTCTAAACACACACACACACACACACACACACACACACACACACACACACACACACACACACACACACACACACACATATATATTGTATTAATAAAGGCTGTGTAACTAATTTGCTTCGGTTTGTGTTCATCCGTTACACCTCTGCATTGTATTGCCTTTTATAAATTCTTTTTACATACACACCAAACAATGCTTTTTTTTTTACACAGTGATCACCACTTATCAAGGCCCGGAAGCCACTCAGGGATAAGGGTTATTGCCAGTACATTACGTTAGTGTGGAGATTTGATGAAGTGTTTACTTAAGGGGGCGGTTCATTAGGAATTTGTTAACATTGAACTTGAAGACATCCAAGTTGTAGTCTGGTGGGAAGCAGGCAGACGGAACAGAGTTCCACAGGCGTGCAGTTCTAAGAAAGAATCTTTCCTCATGGAATCCACGCTTTGATTTAGGCACAGATATAGAGTGGGGGAAATTTTTCACAGTGCATTCAGCTAGACGGGTGTTTTCCGTGAAAGATTGGCGAGGGGGGACCAGAGATTGGAGTCCAGACGAGCATCTGCCATGGAAATAACGATAAAACAAGGATAGGCTCGCAACGTCTCTTCTGTGGGAGAGAGGTTGCAGGGTAGAGAAAAGGGCATCCCCCACTAAGCCACGAAGTCTATTTTGTACTCTGTCAAGGCAGGATAGGCTGTTTTTAGCAGCTCCTGCCCAGATATGGCAACAGTATTCCATCCTTGGACGTACTTGGCTTTTATATAGATAGAGAATTACATCAGTAGTGAGATATCTTCTGGAGCGGTAGAAGGATCCCACCATCTTTCCAGCGACCTTGGCAACAGACTTGATGTACGTGTTCCATTTCAGATCAGGAGTAAAGGTCAAACCAAGAAGCTTGTCAAAACACGGGGCCTTACCCAGACGAGAGCCATCCATCACAAGTTTGGTTTTAGATGCATTAAAGGTAACCAACCACATCTTCCCCCACTGAACCACGCGCTCAAGATCAGAGGAGAGAGAATCAGAGAGAACTTTGTCCTTTACAGCCTTTGATGTGTTGCCGTAGATGGTTGTGTCATCAGCATAGATGTCAACGAATGATTTAAGTATGTGTTTAGGGAGGTCATTGATGTAGATCAGAAAGAGAGTTGCGCCCAGGATTGACCCCTGAGGAACTCCAGCATTTATATTGCAGGCCTCCGATTTTTGTCCATCTACCACTACTCTTATGAGCCTATCGGAGAGAAATTTAATGATTAAGAAAACATTTCCAGTTATACCGTAGCTGGAAATCTTGTGAAGTAGACCCTTATGCCATACCTTGTCGAAGGCCTTTGATATGTCAAGAGCAATTGCCCTAGAAAGGACGCCTTTCTCAAGAGATTCACTAATCCTGTGGGATATAACCGTCAGCACATCTGCGGTAGATCTTGCAGAGCGGAAACCATATTGTGTGTCACTAAGAAGGTTATTCCTGCTGAGGTGGTTGACTATTTCTCTATTTACTATATATGCTATATGCTACATTACCCTATTACTATTATTATTATTATTATTATTATTATTATTATTGGCTCGAAAGGAGCTTTCACACAGGTCATCAAAGATCTCCCATTGAAAACCGGTGGTTTTCCCTAGGACTTAAGTGACAACAAGTCTTCCCAGATTCCAGCACTCTCCACCTCCTTCGATAACACTTGCAAATAAATTTACGTTATCGCAACAGTCGCTCACCATTGATTTCTCTCTGGCAGCGGCCATTGGTCTTCACTAGAATTTGAGTGGCAATAAGCCTCACCAAGGTCCCAGTTCTCTTCGTGCTTGCCCAACGGAGGTTTGGTCCTTCCCGGCTATTTGGTATCACACTTTGGGGGGGGGGCGGTGATGAGGCAATGTGAAGAGATGGAGAACTTGTAGATATGCAGCTTAAACGTTCTTGGTTCCGTGTAACGCTTCTTCATGTTTGCAGCAGTTTGTCTGACCCACACGTGTGACTTATGTGTATTAATCTCCGCATTCAAGGGTTTTCCTTAATATTTCATCTGTTTTATTATTGTTCCTATTTACTATGCCTCCCCACGGGACAGAGTTAGACACCAGGGTCGTTTTTTAACGTGGAGAAAAGGAACCAAAATAAAAATTGTCTCGGTCGTGAAGGATTTCTCCTCCACTGACAGAGAACAAGAAATTGAAGTGCAGCATCTGAAGAACAGATACTACACTTTTAGGTATTTATTTGCTCCCCCACTGAGCAAATTAGGCACAAGGCCGTTTTTTAATGTGGAGAGAGAGGGAGGAGGAGGGGAAAAAGGGGACCAGCTCCCGAGAGGTGGGAAGTGGGAGCTGGATAGTAACTGTTGGTATGAAGGGTTACCCCCACATATGGTCTTTGCTTGCAGTATCTGCTGGAACAGATAGTACACTTTGATCTTGTCCCGGTTTTCATTATTGTTATTCGTTGTATCTTTGCGGCCATTCCTCTGATTTCAATTTCTTCTATTCTTTTTTCGGAATTGTTCCTAGTGCTCCTACTATTATCGGTATTATTTTGATTTTCTTCATCATCCATATCCCTTTTAGCTCTCTGGCTAGCTCTGTGTATTATTATTATTATTATTATTATTATTATTATTATTATTATTATTATTATTATTATTTATTTATTTATTTTTTTACATATAGTTTCCTCGCCAGCCATTCTTGTATTTCATAGCTAATACAAGTATCAGCTTCACGGAAGTTGTGTTTTATGCTGTTGTTTAAATATATTGTTAATGTTGTCTCTTTTAAATATATTGTTAATGTTGTCTCTTTTAAATCTATATGAATAAAACAGTTCATGAAATAAAATAGACGCTTTGTACATATTAATGTCTAAATAAATTAGACGATATTTGTCAATTCTGTTTTTGATCCTTTCCAACTTCCGAACAACGGTTGTCACATCTGGCAGGAACTGGCTGATGTAGTCGCCATATTTGTCGCAAGTCCGCGTACTTTCCAACCCTTCTGGATTCACCGTCAGAGCTATCTCTAACTGGTTTTGACCAATTTCCCGCCAAAAGTGAAGATGGTTATTATGAAGTTGGAAAAGATAAAAAATAAAATTAATAGACAGAAACGGTTATTTCATTTAATGAAATATGCGTAAGAGAAAAAAAGCCCGCCTAAACATAAGTAAAACAGTAGATGTATGTGTTTCTGTTTGCTGGTAAATATTTAACTGAAATTAACGAGTAATAGTGCATGTTTATACACTAAGGATGGTTCACAATGAGTAAAATCTTTGTTTGGATGGATGAATAACGTGTACAGAAATGTGTCGGCAAGTTGAAATGCAAAATGTTCATTTCAACTTGCTGACATATTTCTATTAGTTTTGCGTATGCCAATTCATTCATAGCTTGCATTAGTTTAATTTTAAGTCTTCCTTGTCTATTTGGTGATAGCTCAAACGGTAAGAAACGCGGCTGGAGTGCTAAATGTTTTGGTTTCGATTCTAGCTTATAGCACAAAAGTCATTTTTTTTTAACTTTAGAAATCAGTACTATATATATAATCTATAATATAAATTTCACCTGTCTGTTTAAATGTATGTATTATGTATCATTTGGAAGCTCGACTCTTCGGACGACAAATATCGAAAAATTGAACAAAAACATTAATTACTTCACCCTCAACTGGGCATTTTTCTACAGGGAGGGGTTGCTTTTTATTTTCGAAAGTCATCGTCTCTTTTCGATCGTCTAGACTTAATTTAAACCTACGTCACTTCCGGTTTGACAATGGGCACAACAGCTAACGCGTCACGTTTTTTTTTTTTCACTTTCTTTTCTTCCTTCGCGGTACGAGTTCGAGCCTGCCTGCCTGCCTACTACCACTTTTTTTTTGCGCTCGCAATTTTCGCTTCTTTTTTTTTTCTTTCTTTTTTTTTTTTTACTCAACACAGACCTCCAAACACCCGGGCAACGCTGAGCACCCATGCTAGTCCTCAATAGAGAATTGGCTCCGTAATAATAAATACGAAATCTGCATTAATTAAAATATATTTAAGTGTATTTTACGACCGGGCAACTAAAACTGAGGAAATATTTATATTATCACTGAAATCATTCCTTCAATCCACACCTCCCACTCCCGAAGCTGGAGGATGACGACAGCAAATAGCGATTAGCTTAGCTAGTATGGTAACCCAAACAATCTATTTCATGACATCTCACCTCGCGGCAGGATGTTGTGACTAATATTAAGGTTAGAGGTATCTTTTAAGTTCGAGGGAGAGATGACGCGGTAGTAATCTTAACGGCATTCAGACATGTTTCCAGGGGCATGTCATTGTTGCCTCACTTCTAGCTGTTTGCTAGACGGTGTCAGCTGACTTGGCGTCTCCGACAAAACATCTTCCACCATATATTTTAACTGAAGGAAATCTATCACATTCTTTGACGAATTATTATTATTATTATTATTATTATTATTATTATTATTATTATTATTATTATTATTGTTGTTGTTGTTGTTGTTGGTGGTGGTGGTGGTTTGGCGTAAGAATGATACTTTTGTGTAAAATGATGTTTATTTACTTTTAAGAATGTTTCTCACTAAAAAGAAAGTAAACTTAGTTAAAAAAAAATTACACATTTTTTTTTAAAATTAAAGTAAGAATTGTTCAACTTATTTTCATATAAAATGTAAATAATGAAAAATATGAATTAATATTATAATATTACATAACATATATAATATTACATAATATATATTATAATACATAATAAGTACTAATCCAGTGATTCCTGTTATCGAAGAATTTTTAATAATACTAACTAGAAATCCATTCAATAGAAATGTGTTTAATAATAATAATAATAATAATAATAATAATAATAATAATAATAATAATAATAATAATTCTGATTTCGTTTATCAACATCCCTCTAGAAAGGGATGGGATTCATTTCCAGAGGATTTCCCTTAATCCCGGCTTCAAACCAGGAGCTTCAAAGATCAAGGGTTTTCCTAAGGATGTTGGTGGTACCTACAATTGCAGAGGTCTGAAGGCCGCCTAAAACATCGGGGATTTGTAGTTTTTTCAATTGTCCTTCCAGATGACTTGATATTGCTCCTAGTGTACGAACTACGACCGGTTAGTATGATAAATGGCCGGTTGGGCGGGACAAAGGACAGGGCATAGGATAAGCGGAGAAAGCAAGAATAGATACGAATCTGAGGTTCATTTATTTTGTTTTTTTTATATATTCTTTTCAAATTGTACTTATTTCTACAAGCTCCACAAAATGGTGGACTTAAAAGATAAGACTTACACCGAGCGGTAAATGATAAAATAGATAAATATTAATGTTTAAAATAAAGATAAAGATGACAAGAGGAAGGTTGAGGGTGTTGGAGGGGAGAAGTATTCATAAATGTATCAGATATAGGGTTTATTTGCTAACATTTCTGACCACTTATCGGAAACGGGGTTAAAAAGACAATCAAAACCGGCGAATGGGGATAAGCAAGGGCTTTCGTAAATATAAACTAAGATACGCCCAGGCATCTAAACAAATCGACACGTCTGTCACGTTTGAATATCATATTCGCTGTTCATTTATGTTTATTTATTTATTTTTTTTTACACGGTGGTCACCACTTATCAAGGCCCGGAAGCCACTCAGGGATAAGGGCTATTGCAAGTACAGTACGTTAGTGTGGAGATTTAATGAAGTGTTTACTTAAGAAGGCGGTTCATTAGGAATTTGTTAACGTTGGACTTGAAGACATCCAAGTTGTAGTCAGGTGGGAAGCAGGCAGACGGAACAGAGTTCCACAGGCGTGCAGTTCTAAGAAAGAAACTTTGTTCATGGAATCCACGTTTTGATTTAGGCACAGATAAAGAGTGGGGGAAATTTTTCACAGTGGATTCAGCAAGACGGGTGTTTTTCGTGAAAGATTGGCGAGGGGGGGGACCAGAGATTGAGTTCAGACGAGCACCTGCCATGAAAATAACGATGAAACAAGGATAGGCTTGCAACGTCTCTTCTGTGGGAGAGAGGTTGCAGGGTAGAGAAAAGGGCATCCCCCACTAAGCCACGAAGTCTATTTTGTACTCGGTCAAGGCAGGATAGGCTGTTTTTAGCAGCTCCTGCCCAGATATGGCAGCAGTATTCCATCCTTGAACGTTTAAGTTTGAAATACCATTTGCATCACTCTGTCACGTTTAACCTTGAAATGTAGTGTCGCTCCTGACTACAAATAGTGTATTTGGGCGTAAGTGTAACAGAGCGCGGACGCGCGTATGCAAATGACGAGACGTGTGCGAAGAAAAAGACAACGAAAAAGAACGTGGGTAACAGACAGACGATCACGCGAGAGAGAACGATCACGGTAGATTACATGGGTGACGTCACTGCCGTAACGAGAAGTCACGCGTGACGGGAGAATGAGGAAATAAGTGTAGTTGTTATAAAAGAAAAGGAGTCGAGTTATCACTTGTCTTATGTACCATGCGACGTAAACTGTATGCAACGTGTTGGGTACCGCGTGTAAACGTATACAACGGTACATTAGTAATATGTTTGAAAAGTTATAAGAAAATCTCTAACGATTAAGATACATGTAGTTAAATTGGCGAATGAATACGATCACGCAGGGGTTCTGTGTGATATCTAGATTATTTTAAAGGTTTCGCAAGAGTACAAATGTAAAGAAACGCTGCTTGAGAGACATCGAACGTAAAAAGGTTTCTCATCATTAGAGGTATTTAGTTCTCTCCCACTGCAAGAACTGTTACACCAGAGTCGGAAAGTGGGACTGAGAAATCAGCGCCCCCGAAGATGGGCACTCTAACCCGCAACCAATGCCTCGGCAGCCCCATCAACATTCTCCAGTAAGGGCGCCTCAGGCGATTAGAAATAAACTAACCCCTTCTGAAAGCCAGAAGGCAAAGTCTTGGAGGGTGGACCCCCTAGAACTGCACAGGAACAGCACTACATCGTAATCAATAGGGACCAGATTATTGCAGGAATGGTCTAATCTCTGTTGACTTTGGTGGCCGAGAATCCAAATTCCACAAAACCGCGGTCCTAACAAAAGGCTCTACATTTTTTTTTATTTTTGTTTTGCTGGAGAGGGGCATTCTACATGATGCTAAATATTCATGAGCTATTTTAGAGACTTCATCTGAGGGATCATTTTAAGATTCTAACCACCTCTTTACGCACAACTGAAGAATCATTGTTTAGCGGATCTAATGAAAGAATTTCCAAGAAGGAGAAACCCTTTTCAATTGCGAATCAAGTGCAAACATTGATATCCATTTTAAAATAGAAATATTATATACAAATGCAAACATTTTTGTATGTACATGTAACTTTCTTTGGGAACTAACACGTTGTGGCCTCAGTCGCAAAGCAGACAAAGATTAGAAAAGAACTCCAACTAATATTTTTTTGTACAACGACATTCATTTCATCATTCTATCGTTACCGTTGTAACGCCCCTCGAACGTTATTCACGCCTCTCACGTGATCTCGAACATTCTGTGCGTCTTTAACGTGATCATCCCTTTTAAAGTCTTTATTTTTCCCTACCAGTGACGTCATTTCGCATGCATTTGCATACGCACATCTGCGCTATGTTACATACAGGATGACCCCTAAAATGTCATTCATGGAATTGTTAATAAAATTATCAATATTTTGGTACAAACATAAATGTTAGTCATGCCTGACTTGTCCATCGAGTTTCAACCATAAATGTTGAACAGTCTTTGTTTTATCTTCGTTAAGCACACCTGCATACAACGAGTAAACTTATTGGTAATTCTTATACAGTTGTCTCGTTAATTATTGTTGAAACCATTATTAATCCGTCACAACATTTCTTTGACTGCCCAAACCTATCCAAGGTGTCCAAGGATTATTAAGGATCACGAGGTAGCGCCCAATATTGATTATGACGGATCGTTCATTCTCATTTTCAAACCAATAAGAAACATGTTTTGATATTGCAATCCATGCAGCACAATTGATGGAGTGCAATAACCTTTGCAGACAATCTACTGATGAAGTTGCACTGAAGGATTCATTGGAATGGCTGTGGGGGGGGGGCTTTAGTGGTCCTCCTATTAGAAGGAGTTATGTTTCTGAATGAACTTCATATATTTGGGGTAGGGTTTCCCAAACTTCAGAACGGCATAGAGCTCGTGATCAGGGCAAAGGTTTTTCACGAAGCACTAACAAGATAATTTCTAAAATAAATATGAAAAACATTAAATTCAAATTTTAACTTATATTTGTTCATTAGTTGTTCCTGTTCGTGATTTTACTATATATATTTTTTTGTTCATTAGTTGTTCCTGTTCGTGATTTTACTATATATTTCTTTTTGTTCATTAGTTGTTCCTGTTCGTGATTTTACTATATTTTCGTGTTTACAACCATTTTTTGGTTTTTGATTAATCAAAAATTATTGCATTTTTTGTTATTTTTTTTATTATTTCATGAACCACCCAGAAACGCTTTACAACTGTAATTATGTATCATATTTCCTTCCAGTAAAAAAGATTAATAATTAAATGTCTGCAGTCATTTAATTTTTTCCATACAAAGCGTTTGATTCTCTTTAAATTTAATTTAGAGCATATCATTAGAAAACTGCTGAAATTTCATGACCGAGAAGAAAGGATTATGAATTTAATGATTTTTCCAAGCTTCCAATAAATCCACTTGTTCTTTTGTTTAATTTCAGTCTTTTTTTTTTTTTTTGCCCCCATAAGCACATATGTAATAACAATGTACGGCACTCATCTGCTTTCAATAAAATCACCAAATTATCTCCCTTTCACGCTTTCATTTTTCTCTGTTTCACTTGTTACTTCGCTTTCCGTGACAGCAGTGAATTAGTAGCAACACTAGTCAATGAAGCGATTTTGAACACCAGAAAATTCATCATAACTTTTGTTTTACTAAATGAAAACTGAAAAACAAATTCACAATATAGCTGAGAAGGTAATCTATAAACTGTAATAATTGTTTAAAATTTGGTTGAAAAATAAGTGAGCGGTTAAGCTTTAAAGCAGTTCTAAATGACTTAAACTGCCACTTAACCAGAAAGAACGGTAGCTCTAGAGCTTTTTGACAGGGTATGGCATGAGGGTCTCCTCAGGAAAATTAGATCATACAGTATCACTGGTTGAATACTTAATATAATTAAATCCTTCTTAGATAAGAGAAAAATCCAGATTGTCCTCGACGGTCGTACATCTAAACAATATGATATAAATGCGGGAGTGACTCATAGGTCTATCCTTGGCCCTCCATTGTTCCCAATATTTATTAATGACCTCCCCGACAAAATTGCCTCTGAGATGGGTATATATGCTGATGACACTACACTCTATAACAGGCATGACAGGAAAACAAATGAACACTTATCTAAAGAAATGGTAAAAACACTAGAGGATGACTTCCAATCTGTAGTGGAATGGGGACAAAAATGGATGGTCACATTTAATGCTGCCAAGACTAAACTGGTTTCCTTCAATAATTACTAGAAACCTTCTCTGTCACTAATAGCAATGGCCAGTGACTCTTTATCTGAGAGTACATCTTTCAAACTGCTTGGCCTAACGTTCACAGGAAACATGAGTTGGAACAATTACATTGAAAGCATTTCTAGGGTCGCTGCGAAGAAGGTAGGCTCTTTGTACCGTAGCACCCGAAAGTATCCTGTACCCCTATAAGGCCACCATTCGCCCATCTATGGAGTATTGCTGTCACATTTGAGCTGGTGTATCTACTACTAGTCTCTCGCTCATAGACAAAGTTCAAAAGAGAGTCGCCAATCTGATAGCCCCTGAACTGTCATCTAAGCTTCAGCCTCTGTCCCATCGACAAAATGTTGCATCCCTCTGCCTGTTCTACAAGTATTTTAATGGTAAATGCTCTGGTGAACTGCAGACACTTATGCCCCCACAACGTAGACACCCTCGACAAACCCGACAGGTAGCTAAATCCCACCCCACACAGTAGAGATCCCTAGATGTAAAAGGTCTTTCTGCTCCAGTTGTTTCTTCCCCAGAACAGCTAGACTCTGGAATCCCATTCCAGGTCCCTGCTTCCCTAACTGTACTGACATGCAGAAGTTCAAGTGTAACGTGAACTGACATCTTGCTGTCAAATCCCAACATAGTGCCCCAGTAGTTGCTGCCCCTGATAGTAGCCCCCTACACCAAAATGACATGCAGAAGTTCAAGTGTAACGTGAACCGACATCTTGCTGCCCAAATCCCAACATAGTACCCAGTAGTTGTTGCCCTTGATAGTAGCCTCCTACACCAAAATGGCAATGTGCCTTGTTTGGGGTGAAAATGTAAAAAAAAAAAAAAAAAAAAATTTACGGACACATCCTCAAACCCATAGTTCGATTTCTTAGAATACAGAGCTAACCCCTTCTCCTTAGTTTAAAGAATACATGGATTTTACACCCGATGAAGGTCGTAAGTTTCAACGACTGAAACGTTGTCCCAAGAACACCTAAGATTAGAATGATTGTAACAACACAACTTATAGCAAACAGAACATTTTTAAAAAATTTTAATATTTTTTTCCTATTATGATTTTTTTTGTTAAAATGAAGACTTTTTTTAAAAAAAAATAATCAACCAATGATAACAAACAAATGTTTTCTTTATTATTTTTCTTTTGTATTTGGGTTAACGGACTAAGCATTTCGGCATTTTCCGGCGTTTTCCGTAAATTGCTTGGTTGATCCCACAATAGCAGAATCCTTATACTGCATAAGTACCCTGAAAAGGAATTTAAAATAGACAACAGTAATCTTAAAAAAAGGGAGGACGTCGTACATTGTTGTAAAAAAAAAAAAAAAAAAAAAACTGTATTCATACGTAAAGCCATTCGATTGGTTGATGAGCCAATCACTAGGTGTATAAAAATTTTTGTAGGAATTTTTGACACCCCTAACACGAAACTGCGAATAAAATATAAAAAACTCGTAATTTCTCTTTTAAAAGTGGGTTTATTTTCTTTATGGATTATACTTCCAAAATAAACTATTAAAGTTGTTTTAAAAGTAATAGAAATATTTATTATTTTTTTTAAACAGTAATGAATTTTACGAACTCAATATTTTTCAATTTTTAAACTTTAAAAATCTATCAAAATTTTTCTATTGATTCTATTTTTACGATATTTTCAGGGTGAATGTGAAATTTTATGCTCTTTCCAATAAACTGAATATAATATTTTAGACAAACATTTTTTTTATTCACGCCCCCATTTTCAAGCGTCTATTAAAAAGTAAATAATTAATTTACTCACCAAAGTGTTATATATCACAAATTGAAGAGAAAAGGTCAATAAATAATGTATTCAAATTTAAAACAAAAAAAGTAGTGTTTTTTAGAAATTTATCTGTAAAGTTCGAAGTTTAAAACCCTTTTTTTTTTAACCACGTTGTTTGTTTTTTCTTTTCTTTTTTTTAATGAAACCTTGGTCCTTGCTCCTTTAATTGAAAAAAAATTAGGGTTTGAATTACATTTTTCGAGTAGTTATAAGCTTGGAAAGACAGGGGGTCGAATAATTCACGCCTCCCATTTTGAAATGTCTATTAAAAAGTAAATAATTAATTTACTCACCAAAGTGTTATATATCACAAATTGAAGAGAAAAGGTCAATATATATTCAAATTTAAAACAAAAAAGTAGTGTTTTTTTTTTTTTTAGAAATTTACCTATAAAGTCCGTAGTTTAAAACCTTTTTTTTTTTTTTTTAAAAACACTTTTTTTTTAATGCAACCTTGGTCCTTGCTCCTTTAATTGAAAAAAAAATTAGGGCTTGAATTACATTTTTCGAGGAGTTATAAGCTTGGAAAGACGGGGTGGAATTATTCACTATTTTTCACGAAATTTCTGACACACCTAGCCAACCACTCGGTGACAGAATCTTTCTATTTACATCAAAATAAAATATTTATATCAAAATGAAATAGTACAAAATCTGAGACTGTTTAAAAATAAAGCGGGGCGAACAAAACTTCTGGAAGATATTTGCGGTCGCATTTGTGTGTCTTTCTTTTCGTAAAGATTAGTGATAAAACAAAATACAAAACAAAACGAAACAAGAATAAACGTTTTTGTTGAACAAGAAATGACCGGAAATATTGACGAGCACAATTGGACAGCACTTGAGACGCCATTAACGATGTGGCTACTTTTCAACGCAATAACAAAAAAATCCTTGCAGTTTGAAGAGACTGCGTTTTTTTTTTTGATATTACGATAAAGAAAGGCAGGAAATTACAAGTAAAAAGGATATAAATTAATAAAAATATCTATCTAAAAAAAGAAAAAAACAGAAAGGTTCATAAATTGTGACGCACTCAATTCGTGGGGGCCATAAAAGAAAAATAACAACTTGATTAATTTCAATTTTAACCAGCATGACTGTCTGGCGTCGACTTGGATCTTGATTTCCATAAGTTATGTAGATTACGCACGAGCGTGTCCCCCCCACATACACGAAAGCAGCTGAAATAAGGTGGGTTCCCTCTACCGTACTAGAAAATTACTCACACCTGAGAGTATCCTATATATTTACAAAGCCACTGTAATGAAAACCGCACAAGAGATTCCCTTTAGTAATCTTTTATTCAATTAAGAATCTTACTACTCGTCTACTTGGCAAGCGGATATGTACAGCTTTTCTGGATTGGGTTATCAAAGAGAAGATAATCCATTTTCACAGCAGCCACCATTCGTCCATGCTTGAAGTATTGTTGCCACATCGGGGCTGGTGCATCTAGTACTAATCTCCCCCTTTTGGGCAGGGTAAAAAGAAAAATTATAAGAAGAATGGAATATAAACTCTATTAGGCAGGTACAAGCAAAAATAACAACATTTAGTTTGAATTTTGAGTCATAATAAATCAACTTTAAAAATCTCTGGAAAAATAATTATCAGTTTTCTGACACTATTTCAACGATAATTAGTAAATTAAAGTCATAAGATACCGAATTTAACACATATACATATTTTTTTTATAACGAAAAGTTCATAATAAACCAAAAAAGCAATTTACTGTAAAAAAACAAACAAAAAAAAACATCTCGTTGGACATGTAAAAATGAATAACGCTGATTTTCACCAAATTACGAATCACGATAAGCGTAATAATTTCGTTTAAGAATTATATTTCTATTAATTTATTTATTGCGGACTATTATTCTCGTCTTTATTAGTTGTTGTTTCACGACGCTTTGGCCACCTATTCCTCTGGCCTTCGTCAGGTGGTTACCGCGACGGATAGGAACTTCGAATCTCCTAACTGCATTCTCAACAATCACTACCATCCATAGTTGTCGTCTCACCACGTTTTTCTCTGCACAAATGTTCATATTTAACTTATAATATTTTTATTCAATAATGTTGTGAACGGTGGAATCTGCAAAGTTTTTCAAAAGACTGATTACACAGGATGAAACCTGGGTCCATCACTATGATTCAGAGATCAAAGCCCAGTCAATGCAGTGGAAGCCCTTGGACTGACCATCTCCAAAGAAGGCAAGGGTACAGCCCTCTGCAAGCAAGGTTATACTCACAGTCTTCTGGGACCAGGATGGAGTAGTGATGACAGATTTCCTGGCAAAGGGTACTACAATTACAGGAGCCTATTATGCTTCACTTTTGAGGAAATTAAGGGAAGCTATCAAAATCAAGAGGCGGGGCAAGATCAGCAAAGGTACCCTCCTCCTGCAGGATAACGCTTCGGTCCACAGATCGCATGTCGTCAGATCAGAAGCACAGGCGTGTGGTTATGAAATCTTCCCCATCCTCCCTACTCTCCTGACCTTGCACCTTCTGACTTTCACCTCTTCCCAGCCATGAAGTTGTTTTTTAAAGGAAAACGTTTCCCAGATGATGCAGCATTGATTTTTGAAGTCACATCGTGGTTGGAGGACCAACCTGGGGGGTTCTACAAAAACGGTCTCCAGAGCTGCATCAAACGATGGGAGAAATGCATAACTGTGTGTGGTTCCTATGTAGAGAAAGACTAATAACTGTGCCAAGTTTCGTTGCTCTACTACTATGGGAAGTGGGTCAGGGGCATTACTTATTGCACGCCCCTCGTATATTATACCTTGACCTTGTGTCCACAATGACGATTCAAATTCAAATGACGATTTTCCATCGTCCTGTTTCTCTTGTGAAGATTATTTGATGATGGACGATTAACATCCATTGGTAAACGTATTTTTCTGTTCATTAGTGCTTCAGCAGAATATTTTCCATTGGGATTTGAGGTAACTCTGTTGCTCTTTTGAGGTAGCTCTGTTGCTACTTAAAATATTTCTGTGATCTCTCGAGTAGTTCTTTCCCCTTTTAATTTCAAGCGTGCTCTCTTACATGTGTCGACAAACGTTCGGCTTGACTATTTGATGTGTGTGGAAAGGTGGAGATCTGAGATGCTGAATACTGTTTTGCTCACAGACGTCAGAAAATTCTGCCGAGTTAAATGCATTACCATTATCAGAAACTAAAATTTCAGGAACGGCCAACCTAGTTTCTTTACAGTTTAATTTGATATAGTATGGTTCATCTGGAAGGCTTCTGACCATTTACTGTAAGCATTAAGTAATATTAAGTAATTTTGTCCCTTAAATTGGTTCTGCAAAGTCTATGTGTAGTCGTGACCAAGGCATTTCAGGGGTAGGCCATACCGGCAATGTTGTTTCCGAGGAGAATTCGCAACCAGTTGACATTTAGCACAACTTTTTACAAGTTCCTCTAATTGCTTGTCCGTTTTTGACCAATACATATAGCCATGTGCATAGACTTTCGCCCGATGAATTCCTTGATGCCCATAGTTGAATTGTTTGAAAACTTTGTTCTGGAGTTTGAATGGGACAACAGCACTTTCTCCAAAAAGAAGTGTACCATTGATCTCAGATAAAGAAGATCTCTAAAAAAAAATGAAGTTGCTAGTCAGTTTTTGGCCAGCTTGTTAGATGAAAACGTCGAACATTCTGTAATAATGGATCTGTGGCTGTAGTCTGGTTCATCTCTAAAGTTACAGGCAACAATCTCACTGTAGACACAAGCGCAGAGACAACTGCAGGTTCCACAGATATAGCAGCGATGACTGTGTCTTCCACTAGTTTTTGATGAGAAGAGATAAGTCTGAATAACGCATCTGTCTGGTACAATTTTGGTGCCTGGTTGGCACTTTATAGAAAAGTCGTAATTTAAAAGCATAGTTGCCCATCTTTGTAACCGGTTTGCTGTATAAATTGAAATTCCTTTCCTGGAACCAAAAATATTTATTAAGGGCTTGTGGTCTGTGATAAGAGTAAAATAATGGCCATATAGCATTTTGTGGAATTTCTTTACCGCGTAGATAATTGCTAGGGCTTTTTTCTCAACTTGGCTATAATTTCTTTCAGTAGACGCCAACGACTTTAATTCGTGTGCAATGGCTTTTTCGCTCCCATTAGGAATAATGTGCTATTACTACTCCGACTCCATAGTCTGAAGCATCCGTCACAAAAGTAATGCCTAATGATGGACTGTAGTGTGTCAGGAATAGATCAGAACTAAGAAATGTTTTGATTTTCTCAAATGATTCTATGCATGTGCTTGACCAGTTTCATTTGGCATCTTTTTGTAAAAGATTATTCAGAGTCACCATAACTTTTGCAGTTCGGGCAAGAAAGAACCATAAAGACCTACAAGGTCCAGAAACATCCTTTAGAGTGGCCATGTGCTTTATTGCCTGGATATTGTCCGGATCTAGTTTTCGACCATTTTTGTCAGGTATTTCATAGATGTTTGGAAGAATTTGCATTTGTCTGGTCTAAAGTGAAATCCATATTGTTGGATTCGATCCAGCACAGCATTAAGAAAATGCAGGAGTTCCTCTTGGAATGTGTCTAGATAATATCAGCAATATTTTTTCAATAATTTTGATCTATGGCGCAAATAATTCCGGTTTTTTCTTTTCGTTTGTGCATAAATTTTGTTGTTTTTTTTTTCCTGTGTCCACAAAAATAATTATTGTGTAAAAAGTTTTTTTTTCCGCTTGTGCAGAAAGGAATTTTTCTCTGACGCAGTTTTTTTTTTTTTATTTCTTAAATCATCACCATGTGCGTTTTTGTTTTTGAGGTTTTGTACTTAATCGACTCTCATTCATGTCGCCAATTATGTTGTGTCCGGAGAAATGGGGATGTCGGAACTATGGCATTTGAATAATAAGTGGACATTTTAAGTTTAAATACACTTTATTCGTGACAGAAACATTAATTATTTACAGAACAATATTCGTGTGTAAACGAGCAACCATCGGTTCTCTCTGAAACTCTCCAGTCTTTCTCCGGATCCATTAAGGGCGATAACTCTTACTTTCATAGAGTTATTTCCCCTTTGGTCGCTATATTAGTAGTCATGCCAATATGCATTTCATTTTCTTTTAATGGATTGAGAGTTACTATTTCTTCTGGGGAGTTAAGGGCAGAATAAATTCATTGATTGATATAATTAAATGAATGATTTTGCGCTACGAAACCGAAACAGGTATTGTCAAGAATTGTGCATGTCAACATACTTAAAAGAATAAATTATAAGATGGTCAACATCTTGAAATTTGGAATATAGACTGTAATCAGAGTTTTTTTTTTCTGTCTGTTTCGATTTACTCAAAACCGCACACACCTCGTCTTCTCATGTATCGTTCTCTTCTTCCTCTTCTACTTCTTGCCCTTTTTCTTCTTTTTTCTTCTCAGTCGTCAGAAGCGTCGTCTTTGTCTTGACTACGTTTTTCCTTCCCCCTTCTTGCTCACAGTGACCCGTTTTTATGCTAAGCTGAACTCTCGTGTGTGCGAGAGAACACGAGATTTTGCGTGATTACTTGGCAATATTAACCGGCCGCCGCCATCTTGCCATTTTTCTTTGGACGTGCCCGCTTTGCAGAGTGCACACCTCGAGCGTTTATCAGGTAAGCCCGTCTGTTCGCAATTTATTACACACTCCCCCCTGATCTCATTATCACAGAAAGAGCAGAGAGGCGGTGGCCTTTTTCTTCGAGTGCTTCTTCGGAGAGGGGGATTCGGGGCTTCATCATCGTCTCCGCTGTCTTCCGTGACACGAAGGTCGGCGAACCTAAAGCTGAGCATCGCAGTATCACTGTCCGGGTCTTCATCATCAGCAGGAGGGTCAGTACTTTGAAGGCTACCACTCTCAGTGTCGCTGTGCGTTGAAGCCGTCATGAACCAGAATGATGGGTCGCTGGTCACGGATTCAGTTTCACTATCTTCGTCAAGCGGCAGCTGCGTTTGGAATACTGATCTTAAGTCTTTAATATGACGAGGTACTCCATCAACTCGCACCGCCTGCGGGCTGATCACTTCAGTGACATAACCGGTTCCGTAGCGAGTCGTGCACTGGCCTCGGGGTTTTTTAACCCAGACGACATCTCCCTCTTTTATGTTCTTTTGTGGTGGCTTCGGTTCGGGTAGTGAGCTGCTCTCCAAACCTCTCACCCTGACACGGTATGTATGTAGCGCGTTGGCTGGCGCGGTGGAGGGTGAAACATCGTCCTTAGGGGTGATGTTGTACCAATAGACTGCTTCAGGTACCGTACACCCCTTCCGCGCTGCGATTGTCTTAACAGTTCTGTGATTGCGCTCAATAATCCCGTTTCCACTGGGAACATGGGCACACCGAAAACACAGATGGACATCCCAGCCATCTGCAAACTGTTTAAACGGCTCACTAACAAAAGCGGGGCCATTGTCGGTGAGTATCTCATAAGGAGGGCCACGCTCGAGGAACACACCTTCCAACTCATGGATAATGGCAGCCGCGTCCTGCCGGCGAAGGGGCCGCCACAATGAAAACCTAGATAGTCCACAGTCGATAAGCGTCAAAAAATGCCTCCCGTTGTAGTGCGTTATGTCCATCGCAATCTTATCCCAATTACGCTTCACACTGAGTATTCCCTTCTTCCACCGGACAGGTGCTGGGTCGATCGATCGGCAGGTGTTGCAGCTTCCCACAACAGATTTCACAGCCCTCCGAGACACAGAGGGGTCAACCAATCTGGCGAAGTAAAGCGTTCGGTTTACACCGGGGTGCCCGCTTTGGCAATGGACATCATTAATATGCTCCGGGCTGAGTCTATGTCCCACTGCAGCGCAATTTACAGGTGCTGACTCGTTCACTTCTTTTGGCAGGTCTAGCCAATGGCGTGGCACTCTGGTCAGACGATCCGCCTGATTCAAACAGGACTGCACCAGTGTCACATCTATGACCAAGTCGTATTCCTTAGTGGTTTCGTTTAGGGTAGCAAGCCGCCTCCGGATCAACATTTCGGCCGACGTCTTCGTTGTCAGACGTGCTTTTCCGTTCAAGGCATTGGTCATCCACCGATGCACACACGTGGAATCCGTGATGATGTGAAGGATTCTAGCCTGCCACTGAAGCGCTAGATTGACTCCTTTCAGTGTAGCATCGAGTTCAGCTAGGTTTATATGCTTGGCGTCATTCTCCGGCCGAAGCCAGCAGGCATCTTCTATTATCCTTCCGTCGACCGCCAGAGCAACGCCAAGGGCAAGTGAGCTGGCGTCTACCCAAACTGTAAATTCACTCCCATCGACGCACCAGCTCCCCCGTACAGGGTCATCATTGGTCACTCTGGCCACAACTTCCACCAGCATGCTTCACAGGGCAGGATCATGCACCTCATCGTCCCATCCAGTTGACATAGAAGTTGCCCGTCGCTTTATGGCCGCTACAGCCACTCGGAGCCACCCACACACAGGGAAGTGACCCACCAATTTTCCGCAAATGGAAAACGTGCTCCGACGTGTGATGGTAGATGGGATTTCCGGGATTTCACCACTCCTTCCCCATTGAAGGCCATCTGCACTTCCGCTCACCTGCAGTCCGAGCACTTTCGCCCCGTATAGCGCTTGTGTAATCTGCTCCATGGTCGGATCCTCCCCTAGCTGCTGGTACACGGCATAAGCCCCTTTAGTGAGTCTCAATGGGATAACCATAGCTGGGTCTTTAATCTTGCACAACCGGCAAACGCGCTCAGCCTTTTCCAGCCATTCGACCACCGAGGGACCAGTGGGGGAGCCATCGAATTCCGGAATTAATCTGATGTCAAATTTCTCCATACCAAAGCCGAGATAGCTTGTAATCAGAGTTTTTTTTCTGTCTGTTTCGATTTACTCAAAACCGCACACACCTCGTCTTCTCATGTATCGTTCTCTTCTTCCTCTTCTACTTCTTGCTCTTTTTCTTCTTTTTTCTTCTCAGTCGTCAGAAGCGTCGTCTTTGTCTTGACTACGTTTTTCCTTCCCCCTTCTTGCTCACAGTGACCCGTTTTTATGCTAAGCTGAACTCTCGTGTGTGCGAGAGAACACGAGATTTTGCGTGATTACTTGGCAATATTAACCGGCCGCCGCCATCTTGCCATTTTTCTTTGGACGTGCCCGCTTTGCAGAGTGCACACCTCAAGCGTTTATCAGGTAAGCCCGTCTGTTCGCAATTTATTACACATAGACTTTTGTCATTTATTTGTTATGTGATCTGTAATTATATTGAGCTTCCTAAACAAAAGGATTGGTATGAATAAAAAATGAAATATGATTGAAAAATATATTTCTGTAGAAATATATATACTACTAGCAGGCTGCCCGGCGTTTCCCAATCGTTAAATACGCATAAATATATTTTAATTCAAAAACTATAACATGTATTGTGTTTTTTCTACACAGTTCACTTTTTGCGAGAAAAAAAATCGAGCTGAGATCGGAGCAAAACCTAAAAACAATGAGTCAAGTACGATAACCATTAATCCAAGGTCTTTAAAAAGGTGTCTTAAAAATCTGCTTACTCTTAACATAACTAATCTGTCATGAGAACGATCCACGCATGCGTAGTCGTGAAACAGTTATCAAGCAAACAAAAATCTGACGACTCCCACGTTGCAATTTTTCAATGTTGGCCCCTTAGCACTCCTTTTTTTCCGGATCAAAACGGATTCAAATATTTTCAACATGTCTGAATATCCTATATAACAAATTTCAAGTGTGTAATTAAAAAAATCGGTGAGTATAGAGATTGAGAAGTGTCCTAACGCACATTTACACACACACACACACATATACACTCACACACGCACGCGCGTGTTTGTATAATGGTTGTATCGATTGATTTCCTAGATGTAAATCCAATGAAACTCGCGTCATTATAAAAGAGTTCTAAGTGCAGGACGGAGCTGGTCTATAGTCTGTTTATTATAAAAACATTATTGGTTACATATGTGCATACATGCTTCAGTGGAATCCCAATTCAAGGAAAACATTTCATCAGACCAAAAATAATCGATTCTTTTTTTTTGTCTGATTGTTAAGGAATAGAGAGAGAGAGAGAGAGAGAGAGAGAGAGAGAGAGAGAGAGAGAGAGAGAGAGAGAGAGAGAGGTGAGTTTTTTTTTTTTACACAGTGATCACCACTTATCAAGGCCCGGAAGCCACTCAGGGATAAGGGTTATTGCAAGTACATTAATTTAGTGAGGAGATTTGCTGAAGTGTTTACTTAAGGGGGCGATTCATTAGGAATTTGTTAACATTGGACTTGAAGACATCCAAGTTGTAGTCCGGAGGGAAGCAGGCAGACGGAACAGAGTTCCACAGACGTGCAGTTCTAGGAAAGAAGCTTTGTTCATGGAATCCACGTTTTGATTTAGGCACAGATAAAGAGTGGGGGAAAATTTTCACAGTGGATTCAGCTAGACGGGTGTTTTTCGTGAAAGATTGGCGAGGGGGGACCAGAGACTGGAGTTCAGACGAGCATCTGCCATGGAAATAACGATAAAACAAGGACAGGCTTGCAACGTCTCTTCTGTGGGAGAGAGGTTGCAGGGTATAGAAAAGGGCATCCCCCACTAAGCCACGAAGTCTATTTTGTACTCTGTCAAGGCAGGATAGGCTATTTTTAGCAGCTCCTGCCCAGATATGGCAACAGTATTCCATCCTTGGACGTACTTGGCTTTTATATAGATAGAGAATTGCATCAGTAGTGAGATATCTTCTGGAGCGGTAGAAGGATCTCACCATCTTTCCAGCGACCTTGGCAACAGACTTGATGTACGTGTTCCATTTCAGATCAGGAGTAAAGGTCAAACCCAGAAGCTTGTCAAAACACGGAGCCTCACGGAGTTATAGTGTAGACACGTTGACCGTAAGTTAAGATCAGCTGATTGGATTGCGTGCGAGTCATGTGATAAGGTTAGCTGAATCGATTTGATTTGGACTCAGAAGACAACGGACGGCTTCCCGTTGTCTCCTCTCTTCACTGGGGGGGGGGGGGAACGCTGACGTGTGTAGAAGAAGAACCCACACATCCGATTTCACTTTCCACTTTCTGCAAAACATCTGGGAAAAGTGAAATAAACTATAGAACTAATTCCTTGTCTTGAAGTGATTGAATCTTCATCCAAAAACAGGTATCACGTCTCCCTCCAGGACGAGAAATTCCAGATAGTCCAACATCGAAGAAGCAGAGGTAGGTTCTGAAAATACATGTCACTCACACACGATTCCCTTTATGATACAGCATAAATATATAATATAACACGTCATCTCTTCTAATCCATTATTAGAGATGACGCAACAAACACTCAACTCTTTATTATAGAGACAATACAACAAACACTCATATCCTTTATGATACGACAACATAACATGATGAAATGTTTTCCTTGAATTGTGATTCCACTGAAACATGTATTCACATATGTAACCAATAAGGTTTTTATAATAAACAAACTATATCTATCTATCTATCTATCTATCTATCTATCTATCTATCTATCTATCTATCTCCTTCTCTCTCTTCCTCTCTCTCTCCCTCTCTCTCTCTCTCTCTCTCTCTATATATATATATATATATATATATATATATATATATGATGAGAAGAATCGCACTCTTCGAAACTCCATGGAATAAGGTATTTCTTGTTTTATTTGTACTCCTTGTTGAATAATGAAAACTTCCTTATAGGTTTAGAAAATTTTTTTTTTTAAATTGGAATAAATTTTCAATGTCAAGATTTTTATTTTACACACACACACACACACACACACACACACACACACACACACACACACACACACACACACACACACACACACACACATATAATTTGAGATTATTCTTTTCCAGAGGTAAAGTAACTAATGAAATGTAACGAGGTTAATAAAAGAATGCTCAATACCGAAGTAGAGCAGGGTATATTCTTTATTTGGTTTTACATAAACAATAATATATTGCTACACGATTATGAGCATGTTTCGGTCAGCTAGTTATCAGTAACTAGAGAGTTTTTTTAAGCGATACAGCTTATATGAAAGGAAAGTTTGCAAAATTACTGGAAACTAGCTAATCGAAACATTCTCATGACTGTGTAGCAACATATTAATGCTTATGTAGAAACAAATAAAGCTGAAATGCCAGTATATATATATATATATATATATATATATATATATATATATATATATATATATATATATATATATATATATTGCACGTTTTCTATAATCAGCTCAGACAAGAATAAGTCGTTTAATTCCCACGCGTATCTTCATTTCAGATAATGGTTCAATTGCTCAGACTCGTATGAGAATCTCTCTGTACTTAACCACCTGGCCTAACGTCATGCCGATAAGTTTTAACCGAAAAATAAAGATGATTTACGCCCTTGAAATCATAGGCATTGTGAATGGCAAGCGTTTAACTTCAAGGCTCTATAATCACATACAACGGCATTGTTTTTAGTCATTTTTTTTTAATCAGTTTCATGTCTGGTCTCTTCTCACCTTTGTTAACGATAATCGGAGATGATCGTTAGATACGTCCGAGCATCTTTAAAAGTGGCTCTGGCCGTTGGATTTTCGATCTGACCCGCTTAATAATTTAAAATTACATTTTCAGTGGTCTCTCGCATTTAAATTTTCAATATAATTTTCGATAACTGTAAATAAAATTGACTAAAACGCTTAAGAATATGATAGTGCTTTAAAGACTTTCTTAAAATTTGATTTTCAAGGGAGATAATTTACATGAAAACTTTCGATTTAAGCTTGTAGTTTTAGTAAAACCTCTCATGCTGAGAACAGATAGTACAGTTCATTATTTATTTATACAAAAATATAAAAATTTACATTCGGTATAAACTGGGCACATGGTCATCAAAAGTGTCTAAAAAATGGTGACGGGTCGTTGGTAATCTGAGTTCAAAAGTTATAAAATTGCATATTTATATGTATTATTATCCATCGGACTACTGTTCTCATCTTGAGTGTGATTTTCACAACGTTTCGGTCGATATTAGCCTCCGACCTTCTTCAGATGTATCTTGGTCGAACTCGAGAATATTTCTGTCGAATTCGGACGGAATTTCGAGCGGAACACTTTATTTACTTCATGAGGGTAGCATGCTCTTGTTCCGCCAGCCATGACCGGATAGATGCCCTGAGTAATTCGCAATTGTATTTTTCGGTCGCCCACACTGAAGATTGAACCTTCAACCTTCAGGAGAATATCACTTTTACAATTGATTTTTCCCAGTATTCTAACCATTGCGCCACGGTTCCATGCGGACATTTGCGAATTACTTAGGACCTCTATCCAGTCATGGCTAACGGAACAAGAGCACGCTACCCCCGTGAAATAAATAAAGGGGTCCGCTCGAAATTCCGTCCAAATTCCCGAATTCAACAGAAATATTCCTGAGTTCGACACGATACACCTGAAGAAGGTCGGAGGTTATATCGACCGAAACGTTGTGAAAATAACACTCGAGATGAGAATAGTAGTCTGAAGAATCCATTTAATATAATTAATCAATACTCATGTTAAAAATTCAGAAATATAAAATTTTCTTTTTTAATTCGTATATATATATATATATATATATATATATATATATATATACGTATTAAAAAAGAAAATTTTATATATTTATATATATAGAGAGGGAGTCATCCGCATGCAGTACTGTTTCGCAGTATCACAGCTCATCAGTGCGGCTAGACAGGCAACCACCTCAACCAGGATCGAACGCCAACCGCCCAAACGCCAATACGCTATACGGCTGCTGCTGCTGCTGCTATGCGGGTAGTGAATTAACAATGTTTTGACATCGCCATAATTATCATTATCATCAAATAATATGTCTATCGGTTACTTAACTAAGATCATATCAGTCACCACAATACCACATTTACTCTGGGGCCGTCACGTCACATATTCTAGAATTTGTTTTTCATAAATATTTTTATATACTAAGATTTCATTGGAATAAAATGGGTAATGGAAAAAGAGAGATAAAAAAAAATCAGTTATAAGACCTTGCCAACACTTTCTAAATAATAGGTCGCCCAGTTTTCCTCTTAGTTCAGAATCGAAAACAAACAGCCAAATCTCTAAATGGGAGTCAGATCTAAGTGGAAGAAAAAGAAAACGGGGAATAGAAATCCTAGAATGGATGGTGACACTTTTTTCCACTTAATTCAGAACCAAAAACAAGCAGCTTAATCTCTAAGTGGGAGTGAGTCTAAGTGGAAGATCAACGAAAGAGAAGAATAGTGATCGTAGAATGGACGATGCCATTGCAAGATAAGTACAATTTGGGGGAGTCCGAGGTCAAAACATATGAAAATTGGGAATTGACATCTTGGAGGATTTCTACTACCAGGCGGAGTATAATTCATCACTCGACTAGCTAACAAGATAAACTTACCCGACAAAACCAGGAACTGTATGCGCCATGCTCATATAGGGAACATGTACTTATAGTCAATTTATTTTTGTATACACAAGTTGCTACTTGTATCCACGTTTGTTTTTTTTTTTTTTTCAAATCTGATCTTGATCTTAAGCTGGTGCTTAAAGAACGCGATCAGATACTGATCAGCAAAAGATTCAACACTTTGATTTTCTCTCAGCGCGGCGTCTTCATCACCATTAGCGCTACGGTCATAGTTGCGAGAAACACCATTCACCTCTTCCTGTCGATCACCGAATATCGATTACATGCAATACGTTTAATGGCATAGTATGCTCTGGATCGGTACAAGTCGTTACTACGTTGACACACACCTAGAATTGCTGGAGTTCACGGCAATGGATAAAAAACGTAATTTAGCTTTTCTTCTTCGATCAAGTCACAGCATGTGTTGTATGATTGGGCAGTCTATATAATTTATTCTCTTTAACATTGCGATATATAGTGTGTGACGTCTAGTAGTAAAAATGTTCTGTTATTGTTTATGTATATCTGGGTGTTTCACATATAATAAAACAGTTCATTAACATCCATTCTGTGTAGTGCACAAGCAAAGTGCATACCTCACTTCGCTGTGTCTTCATTTCTTCTCATTATTCAAGTTCATCTCCGAAGAAAACCAAATAATAGTAGATTATCTATTTGATATACCTTTATTCTCAACTTTCTATCGGAGCTGCAAAGCGTTTTAATTTTCTACATTATGCTAAAGTCGCAGTTTTTCCAGCTTCCAATACGCGGAGACGATATCTTTCGTGTCAACATGTCCGATTTTTCATGTCTGACCGCAAACTCTAAACTCTGATTACGTGTATTTCTATCTCATTTCATCATTAACTCATGTAACATTAAGATCACCTGATGCCGTCACTAAAATCATCTCTATTGTTTATGTTCTAACATTCTTGTTTGTTTTAACATTCTTACGTTAATATTCCTGATATATTTCTACCATAATATTTTTATCCTAAAAATTTCTTTCGTCTTTCTAGACATCAAAAACGATAATAATAATAATAATAATAATAATAATAATAATAATAATAATAATAATAATAATCGTCCATATTACATAGCATCCCTCGACAGTGTCCTAACACATGGACACTCTGAAAATTGCCTTCCATTCCAGAACTGTGTTGTCTGATATTGAGGAGTAACGTGTTCCGGGTTAATCACCATGTAAGAAAAAAATCAGGGTAGTTGAGATGACTCGTACCCGATGCTATACTCCATTCGGAGAGTATCGCCTCTTTCGATTACTAGAACCGCTCAACAAACGTAGTCTAAGCTCATGAAAAAAAAAAATCCTTGCATATGGATGATACATAATGTGGGTTATACCCAAGCCTCCCTCACTCGAATGTTGAATATATATATTAGAGAACTGCCGACTGTCAACACGACGGTTCTAGGTTCAATCCTTGGCTTAGGAGAGATGCTAGTCTAGCGGCACTGATAAGTTGTGATACAACGAAACAGGACTGTATGTCGATGACTACAAATATATATATATATATATATATATATATATATATATATATATATATATATATATATATAGTGAAATTATCTGTGTGCCTGTGTATGTACATTTCCCTACCAAATTACTCTGTCAATTTTCAGTCTCCAGCCTACCAAACTCCACCGCCAATTTTGAGTTTAAACACTTGGAATTTTAGATGTAAGTTCCTTGGACATTGATCAAACTTTTAGTTTGGTTTGAACCCAAAACAATAAATGTTAAGGGTCAAAATTGGGATCGAAGTTAAAAAAAATCGACCTCTGCGGTCTCTAGCAAATTACTCAGCCAATTTTTGGTCTAAACATTTGAAATTTTACATAAAATGTATTCAGACATAGGTCAAGTTTTTAATCGGTTTTGGGCCCAAAATTTGGCTACCAAAGGGTCAAACTTCAAAGGATTTTACCTTTGCGGTTTCTAGCAAACTATTTAGCCAATTTTGGGTAAATCTTTGAAATTTTACATAAAGGGTATTCAGATATGCAGCAAGCTTGTTAATCAGTTTTTGGGCGAAAATTTGGCTGCCAAGAAGTCAAAGTTGAAAAAGTTGACCTTTGCAGACTCTATCAAACTCCTCCGCCAATTTTGTAACGAAACACTTTTTGTACGTATCTTTAGGTTTTGGATGTACCTGTAATTTTTAATGTACCTGTAATTTTGGAGGTTACCTGGACATGAGTCACACATTTTAATATATATATATATATATATATATATATATATATATATATATATATATATATATATATATATATGAACATAAGTTATGAACAGTACATAGGGCCCGAGCAAAGCCGGGATCAACTGCTAGGTTATATAATTAAAAAAAAGAAGGAATAATGCCGTACATAATTTCCAATTTAACCTTACAAAATATTGTTTTTAAAAGACTAACTCCTATTCAATTTCCGAACCAACCAGGAAACACATCAGATTTGACTTTATATTGGAATCAGAAAAGAGATTGGACGTACAATTTCTCTCTTTTAGACGAAGAGAAAAAAAAGAAACAAAAACAAAATGTCGGAATTATCTAACCGATAATCGGGGGGGGGGAGAAAATACGCTTTAAAACCTGCAACAAAATGCCGTCGTTGCTTACAGACAATCTTTTCTTGTAACGGTAACAAGTTGGTAACATAGTTGGTAAGATGGTAACGTGGACGAATTTTACATAGTGTCTTCTGTTTAAAAAATCGAAGAAAAACTGCCGACTTCTCGTTCCGCAAGATTTGACCAGACAGTACGTGTGCAGTTTAATCAAGACAAATAAAAATATTGGAAAACAAAAATTATAATGTACGTATCCGTTATGGAATTAAGTTCTCCGAAAAAGAATTCACCTAATTTGATCAAGCAATTTTTTTTTACAGCGAAAAATAACACCGAGTAAAAGGTAGCCATGTTTCGATTTAGACCACGAGGAAGGAAGAGTAACTATTATTTAACATGGGGGGGAGTGTGTCGGCACTTTAGACTGAGCTATCTCCTCGTGGCGCCCCCTCCCTTCCAAAGAAAAACATGCCGACTTCTCGTTCTGCGAGATTTGACGAGATTTGAGAGTGTGTAAATAACATGTCAAATCCGAACACCCGATTTTGTGCGACATAAAACTGATCTAGCGTCGTCCATAGATCGGAGAGTTCTTTTACTTTTCCTCCAACCCACCCTCGACAACATTTCCAAGTTATCACAAAAAGTCTTATATGCTTAGAGTGAAAACTGATTTTACATTTAATAAAAGTATACAGCATTATTTGATTTTCTAAAGTTTTAAAATTTAACCTGACGAAATAAACCTTTCAAAGGATGTGACGAAGTAAGCTTTTCAAAAGATGTGATTATTTCCTATATAGTTTTTAATTTTTAAGATGAACTTCTAATTCAGAAAAAATCTTTTGAACCAACCTAATACTTGTGTAATTTACAAGTCTAGGGTTTTAGCCGTTATATCGGCTTTTGTGTAATTAAAATACGTTTCCCAGCAACCATCACAAGCATAAATATATTCCTTTCCTTCTATTGCAGGGTGAGCCTCGATTTTCCAGCCTGAAGATTCACTCGGATATCAGGTATCGCCTCGCCCGGACAACCCTGACAGGAGAGTTGAGCAATCCCGGTAAACATGCACAGGAGATCACTTGGGATGTCATCTTGCCCGAGTCGGCCTTTGTCTCCAACTTCAGCGCGTAAGTGTAAAGGGGGAAACGATTTTGGGGAAGGGCTTTTTTGTGTGGTCTTTCACGTTATTTATTTATTTATTTTTTAATGTATATAACAATTATTTGTGTTGTCGAATACCTAGGGGGATAAGCAGATGGTAAACGATGAAAAAAAAAAAAAAGCAACAGAAGTAAAACTTAATCAATTCATCAAATTGAATTTTGCTTTGCGCATGCGTTAAAACTTTCTCACGGCGAGAAACAAAACCTGAACGCATTAATGGATACACACATTTCTTTCAAATGTAACAATTGAATCTGTTTTAATCTCCAGTGTTTGGTTGCAGATATAAAACTGTCATGAATCGTGCACGTATCTCTTTTCTTTCTGAAATTCTCATAGATGGCGTCTCTAAAGCGGTCCTAGTTATTCCTATATATTACCCTGTTGTATTTAATGTTTGTTCCCATTAGTTATTTCTCCGGGGACTATTAACTTAACACGAAATCTCTCTCCCCCCACACTCTCTGACGTCACATCCCATCTGCTTATGTTTACGTCCGTTCTCACGATGTACAACTCTGTAATCGTGTCACTTTTTACTTCAAAACTTTCCCACGTCGAGAAACAAATTAATGGATATACACATTTCTTGCATTTTCAAATATAACAATTGAGCTTCTTTTAATCTTCAGTATTCGGTTGCGGATTTAAAACTGTCATTAATCATACAATCGTGCGCGTAACCCTTTTCTTATTGAAATTCTCATGGATGGCTCTCTGCTTTTTGAGAAGAAATCGACTCTGAAACTTCTCGGGTTTTCTTTCCCATCAAATCTTTCTTTGAGTCCATATAGTAGATCCACTGTTCTTTCTGCTTCTTGTAAAAGCGATTCTCTCTATCGCCTCAAACACTTTCTCACACCTGAGTGTATTCTCTATCTCTAAAAATCTAATGACAGACCATGTATGGGGTACTGTAGTCATGTTTGGTTTGGTTCATTCTTTGCCCCACTTGAGAGTTCTTGATACAGTGCAGAAACGTATCCGCAATTTGATTGGCAACGCTCTTTCTTCTTTTCTGCAATCTCTGTCTAACTGTCTGTCTGTCTGTCTCTCTCTCTCTCTCCCTTTCTTTATTTCTCTCTCTCTCTTTCATAAAGAACAAAGATTCAAAAGGAACGTTCCAGTGAAAGATAGGGATTAGTTCTGTAAAGAGAAATTGAGTACTAATGACTGTTTCGGCTCGCGCCGTATGCGTTTACGTATGTGTAAATGAATAACCAGAAGTTATGTGTATGGGTATTAGCGTCTCCTTTTTGTTAGTGAGAAAGTATATGTATGTTCATTTCGGTTGGTGCTGTATGTGTATGAACTACGTACATAAGTTCGTCCAACAGCATATATGTATATGCAGACGCTGCTAAAGTCTCCCTCTTGTCTGTCGAGGCCCTTCGGCAAGGGAACTGGTATTAGCTAATAAGTTTTTAAGGACGTTTCTACCGGAACAAACGGAGAGAAAGCTACGATTTATTGTATTTTCGGTAGTGAATATTTTCACATCTCTGATTGGCGGAAAGAAACTGCCGATTAAAGATGTTGTCCAATCAAGAGTTGATATTTGATAATAATATTTACTACCTCTTCAAACAACTTATCATTTTTTTGTTTTCAATTTGGGAGGAGGGAGGCATCCGCTTTTTCAGAGACTCGAACTGAAAGCGTTCTTTAAGAGTAATAGTTTCAACAATTGCACTTAGTTCATCTGGTATATTTCCCAGGTAGTTTTTAAAGTTCTTGTTCATTGACACAGTGGCTCCTATGCTTAGTGAATTTGTTTTATGGAAATCGTTCCAGACAATGCATGAAGCCACTTAATGAAATGAGCAAAAAAAAAATACTACTTCGTGATCAAAAATTTGCTAACAATAAGTGTTAGATGGATTAGATTCTGAGCTAGAAAACAGAGATTTTTCTCTCTTTGTCAGAAACATTACCCTCCCTCTCTCTCTCTCTCTCTCTCTCTCTTTCTCTCTTTCTCTCTTTTTTCTCTCTTTCTTTCTTTCTCTTTTTCTCTCTTTCTCTCTTTCTCTCTCTTTCTTTCTTTCTCTCTTTCTCTCTTTCTTTCTGTCTTTCTCTCTTTCTCTGTCTTTCTTTCTTTCTATGTCTTTCTTTCTTTCTCTGTCTTTCTTTTTTCTCTTTTCTCTCTTTCTGTCTCTCTTTCTCTCTTTCTTTCTCTCTTTCTCCCTTCCTTTCTGTCTTTCTGTCTTTCTCTTTCTTTCTCTCTTTCTTTCTTTCTTTCTTTCCGTCTTTCTCTCTCTTTCTCTCTATCTCTCTTTCTCTGTCTTTCTCTCTTTCTTTCTCTCTTTCGTTCTTTCTCTCTTTCTCTCTCTCTTTCTCTCTCTCTCTCTTTCTATCTCTCTCTCTATCTCTCTCTCTTTTTCTCTTTCTCTCTTTTTCTCTCTCTCTCTTTCTTCTCTCTTTGTCACTCTCATTTCATTTCACTATACAGCAGGACCCCTGGATACGCATTAAAAATTAAAAAATACAAAAATACAGTATAGTATATAATACACATGTATATAATCAAATAACATTATAAATAACACCGTGAGGCGGGGAAAATACCGTAACCAGGGGCCGGAAAAGCATCGTATTTCACATCGTATTTCACATCTCAACCAGAAAATATCGTATCACAAGACGACCGTATCCTGGGGTTCTACTGTATTAGGCTTAACAATTGATCTTTACGTAGTTATTTACTTTTGACTTTTTGAGATGAGGATTGGTTATTCGCGTTATAACACAATCAGCCGGTCACTGGCGTATGACTGTCTTCACGTGTTACACTAATTGTCTTCTAAACGGTCTCATGAAGATATGAAGATGGCCAGTCATTAGGGTCTGTTAGAAGAAAATCATACCTGGGATGTTGGATGTGGGCGTGGCTCCTTTATTTTCTCAAGTGACCTCTTCATCCTGGTGGCATTCTGGTTGGAATTTTCTTTTTTCGTTCTTAGACCGCTTCGTTGTTTAATGGAGGCATTCATGGCAGACTCAATAAAACACACAACACGACACAATCGTAATATTTATGAAAGACAATTAACTATTTATTTTACAAAAATATATATTACAAAAACAATTTACACTTTATATATCCTACAATCATTAAACTAACCACGCTTACCTAGTGCTCGGGGGGGGGGTCGCCCCCTCTCGTTCACGGAGAGACAGAAACACGCGTGCTCATCCCATGCTGTCCGGACGAAAAGAGATCGATCAAGAAAGGGAATTCTGGGATTGCACTTCTGTGTATCTTTACGCCGACGGCCAAATCACCACTCGGCCATGCTGAAGACTGTGTTAGCAACCGTGGCGCTGAGATATAGTGACACAGTGTTATTTCGATTGTTATTCCGTTTGCCGGTCGAGGTGTTACTTGATTGTCGTGGGGGGGTTTCTAGCTCCACCGGTGTGAACAAACGATATTCAACTGTTAAGCATCAATTATAACAAACCGGGAAGGGTCACTTGGTTCGTCGTGTGAACGACATCAGCCCAATCGTGTGAACAAACACTATTTAAAAAAATAATAAAACATACCTCAATGGTGTGAACCTCTTCCGTTTGGTTGATGTCCGGTTCAGCTCGTTACTGGCTATGATGTCTGCTTAGGGTCGATTTCTGACTGTGATTCCCGATTTAGTGGTTACAAATAACGTGCAACACAAATTTATAGTAAATAGAACTTAACTACTTTATTTTACAATATTATACATTATTTTTTAAAAAAAGCATTACATTACAATTTCTTTTATCCTAACCTAGATTCCATAGCTTCCTGGCCTTGATAAGTGGTGACCACCGTGTAAAAAAAAAAAAAAAATAGATTCGCAGGGCTATGCGGCGTTGAACTGAATCGTAACGTTCAATGCCGCTAAGACTAAGCTTGTTTCTTTTAATAATTACAAGAAACCTTCTCAACCACTGATTGCCATGGCTAATGATACACCACCTAAAGTACTTCCCTTAAGTTTCAAGGCTTAACATTCCAAACAACATAGATTGGAACAGATATACGGAATTAATTGCCAAGGCTGCTGTGAGGAACGTGGGCTTTCTCTATCGTGCTAGAAGACGACTCACACCTACAAGTATCTTGTATCTCTACAAAGCAACTATTCGCCTGTACATGAAATATTATTGCCAGATCTGGGCTGGTGCATCTGCCACTAGTCTCTCGCTCCTTGATAGAGTTCAAAAATAAATCTGCACTGTCGGCCAAGCTCCAAACTCTGCCCGATCGTTGAAATGTGGCACCCCTGTGTGTGTTTTACGAGTACTTTAATAGTAAGTGCTCGGACGAAATTAAAGCACTAGTACTCCTGGACGTATAATAAATAAATACCCAACTTGACAAGAAGCAAAATCCCACCCTTACAATGTAGACATCTCGAGGTACCGCAAAGCCTTCTACTCAAATAGCTTTTTCCCTCGAGCTGCTAGACTTTGAAATTCCCTCCCAGACACTTGCTTCCTTACTGTACTGACATGCAGAAGTTCAACTGCTAATGTTGGGACGATTAATCGGAATCGGGAATCGGAAAAATCGGATCTTATGGGGGTATCGGAATCGGAAAAATATATGCCTATTTCCCGATGCTGAAAACGATTATTTTCACTGTTTTTTTTTTATTGTATTTTATTTAAAGCTAAATCTTCCATTTTTGGTAGTAATGATGAAATGATAAATATTTATTGATCTTAAACTACCAGTAAAACTAAAATCTATCACCCCCCCATGCATAACATGTGTTTTTACGGTAACTGAGAATAAATAACAATATTGTTAAACATTTAGAGATTTATAAAGAATCGGAATCGGTAACTGTATCGAAATCAAGAATTTAGTATGGAATCGGTAATTTATTCAGAATCAGGGAAAATATTGGAATCGTCCCATCACTATCAATTGCAATGTGAACAGACATCTCGCTGCCCAACTCCCTACATAGTATCTCTGCAACTCTGGTCCCAAATAGTAGTTCCTTACGTCAGTCGTATTGTGCCTTGTTTGGTGTGAAAAAATAGTAAAAAAAAAAAAAAAAGAAGTTTTGATATAAAAATGTTACACATACGTCTCACCTGTTCTAGTTTATTTTTATGGCCCCGAGCAACGCCGGTTAGCCCTCAAATAAATACATGTAGGCAACCCACTGCTTGTGCAGGAGACCATCTGTTAAAATCGCTTGGGGAGGGGCGTATGTTTTTATTAATCCAGGCCACCCAACTAGCTGACTGAAACAAATAAGCAAGATAATCTAAATGTTTCAACGGAGATAAAACATCTCTTTAATTCCACCCGTATTTTTACAGCACAAAAATAAATCTTAGACGGACGTCGGCGACATGTCATCCCTGACCTAATTATATTTCAATGTGGAAGGCTATAAGAAGGTTGTAGCAATGCAGGGAACGGAAGACGGTCTTGTTTTTTTTTTTTTATGTAAAATTTAAAGAACAGATAAACAAGACCTTTCGTTTGTCCATTTTTGTTAATAATTCACACAAATTTAACTGACGGTTTCCTGCTTCGTATACTTCTCCATAGTGAAATACAGGGTGGAACGATAAAAGTGTCACCCTAAATAAAACAACACTACAGCTTTATTTCAAAACTTTTATTGAAAAAAAAGCAATTCAGGTAACTTGATTATGTAGTAGAGTTGACATCTATTCAATGCAGCCGCCTTCAGCTTCAATCACTACCTCGATATGGTTCCAGAACTGAGAGCATGCCTTTTTCACAAGTGGGAGTTTGACGAATACTCGGCGGATGGCAGCGACCAGGCTGGTTTTGGTGTTATGAGAGGTCATGTTGGTGATGTTCTTGACGAATGACCAAACGAAGTCGTCGAAGTTTAGGTCGGGGGAGGAGAGAGGGCAGTGAGAGAAGGGTACAAAGTCGTAGCATTCCTTCTGAAGTAAAGCCTGGGTCTCTTTAAACTTGTGAGGCGGCACTGAATCCTTCTGCCACACCCAGGGTCTACCAGCAGCCACCTTATTGCACCAGGGGAGCACCACACATCCAGGTACACTTTGGTGTTGACTTCGAAGATGTGGCATGATGTGACTTTCACATGAAACCACAACAAGGACCATAACCGTGGCCGGAAACTTTGTTTTCATCAAACTGGGCACGTCTATATTATTTGTGCCAATCGAGCGATGCATTTTCAAGGTGCTGGCAATGGTCCTGTTGTCATAACTTGGATCGGTAGAGAGCATAGAGCATGAGTTGTACAGCGGAGCATCTCTGAGCTCACTCGTTAAACATTGTGTCACTTTTTCATGATAGAACGCTCCTATTGCGCTTGGGATTGGTACACAACTGGTCAACTAATAGATGGTTTGCAAAAAAAAAAAAAAAAAAAATAGCCTGTTTTCCGTCTGTTCTAGTTTTATCGTTCCATCTTGTGATTATAATTTAATCAGAGTTATATCTCTTAAATATCTTTTAGGCACCACATTTTCAGATTATACTCTTCCTTTTCCTTAATTTTTGGAATTTTTTTGCTAGAAAATTACTTACACCTGAGAGTATCATATATCTTTACGAAGCCACAATTCGCGCATCTTGGCTGGTGCATCTACCACTAATCTTTCAGTCTTAAACTAAAACAATGTTGCTTTCCTATATCTGTTTCACAAGTACGTTTATGAAATATGCTCTGATGAACTCATAGTAATTATGCATACTCCCGAATAACCCGACAAATAGCAAAATCCCACCTCTTCACTTTTCAGGTTCCTAAATGTCGGAAAGCCTTCCACTCTAATAGTTTCTTTCCCTCGGACTGCTAGACTCTGGAATTCCCTCCCTGTTTCCTGCTTCTCTGGGTGTGCTAACACGGAGAAGTTTATACCTGGTCCCATGTCCAAGTGGCAATACGCCTTGTTTGGGATGAAAAAGAGTAAAATTAAAAAAAAAAAATACATTAAAGCCGAAAAAGGCATATAGAAAACGGAAATGGCTACGGTGATAGGGACGAGATTTATAGAGGTATGTTTAAGTGGGGTTTGGACAGCAAGGTGTTTGTTAACACTACATATACATTTCTGCGTGTTGGTGCTGCCGGAAAAAAGGGGGAGCAGGAATGGAATTCCAAAATCAAGCAACCACGAAAAAAAGCTATGAAAGTAGAAAGGAACTCTACAGTTGTTTTTTTATTTATTTGTAACCTTTAATTTTGTTCATCACAACTCACGTGATCAATAGACAAGACAACGCAGTTGTTTCAGGGGTTTCCTTCAAGTTAGGCCTCACTTCCGTACAAGATCGGCTTATTACATTAATGAAAAAGGGACAAAAAATGGCCGATTACATTCAGTGCTGCCAAAACTAAGCTTCTTTCCTTTAATAATTACAAGAAACCTTCTCAACCACTAATAGCCATAGCTAAATATACATTACCTAAAAGTACTTCGTTCAAACTCCCCAGTTTAACATTCACAGGGAACATGAGTTGGAACAGATATGTTAAGGGCCTTGCCAAGGCTGCTGCAAAGAAGGTGGGCTCTCTCTACCGTGCTAGAAAGTCACTTACGCCTGAAAGTATCCTGTACCTCTACAAGGCCACCATTCGCCTATGTATGGAGTACTGTTGTCACTTTTTAGCTGGTTCATCTGCTACTATTCTCTCACTTAGAAGGAGTTCAAAAGAGAGTCGCCGACCTGATAGGTACCGCACTATCAGCTAGCCTTCAACCTCTGTCCCATCGACAAAATTTTGCATGTCTCTGTCTGTTTTACAAGTATTTTAATGGTATGTGCTCCGACGAACTACAAGCTCTTGTACCCCCTCGACCGTAAATACCCCCGACAAACCTAACAACCAGCGAAATCCCACCCCTACACAGAACAGATCCCCAGATACCAGAAAGCTTTCTACTCTAATAGTTTCTTCCCTAGGACTGGTAGACATTTGAATTCCCTTCCAGGTTCCTGCTTTCCTGACTTTACTAACATGCAGAAGTTCAAGTGTAATGTAAACAGACATCTTGCTGCTCAACTCCCTACATAGTATCCCTGCAAATTATATCCCAGATAGTAGCCCCCCCCCTATATCAAAGTGGCACTGTGCCGCGTTTGGAGTGAAAATGCAATAAAAACAAACAAACAAAAAACAAACAAAACCACACACTTATGGCTTCAAACTTTTGAACAATGCATCGTTTATTGCCTTTTTATTAATACAAGAGATAAAAACGCCGTTTGGTTCTTCGCGTATGTCCGGCATATGAAGGAATGTCACTCGGTTCAACAGACTGAACGGGACATAAAAAGAAGGAAATAAAGATTAAAATATTGAACAGAGAAAGGCCGAAAAGAAAAGAAAGTATGACTTCTTTTTTTTTTTAATTGCATTTTCACCCCATAAAAGCACAGTGCCACTTTGATGTAGGGGGCTACTATCTGGGGCATAAATTGCAGGGATACTATGTAAGGAGTTCAGCAGCAAGATGTCTGTTCCCATTACACTTGAACTTCTGCATGTCAGTACAGTAAGGGAAGCAGGGACCCTGAAAGGGAATTCCAATATCTAGCAGTTCTGGAGAAGAAACTATAAAAATAAAAGACTTTCTTACATCTAGGGATTTCTACTGTGAAGGGGAGGGATTTTGCTGCTTGTCGGGTTTGTCGGGGGTATTTACGTCGAGGGTGTCCAAGAGCTTATAGTTCGTTGGAGCATCTGCCATTAAAATACTTGTAAAAACAGACAGAAGGATGCAACATTTCGTCGATGGGACAGAGGTTGAAGCCTAGATAACAGTTCCCAACCTATTAGGTTGGAGACTCTCTTTTGAACCCTGTCTAAGAGTGGGAAACTAGTAGCAGATACACCAGCCCAAATGTGGCAACAATATTCCATACATGAGCAAATGTTGGCCTTGTAGAGGTACAGGATACTTTCAGGCGTAAGTAAGTTTTTAGCACGGTAGAGAAAGCCCACGTTCTTTAATAGCTTTGGCGATGCTCTCAAAGTATTTGTTTCAAACTCATGTTCCCTGTGAACGTTAAGCTGAGAAGTTTGAACAAAGTACTTTCAGATAATGTATCATTAATATTGACTATTGGTGGTTGAGAAGGGTTTCTTGCAATTCTTAAAGGAAAGAAGCTTAGTCTTTTTAATTTTAGTTCTATCTTGTCTTTCTTCAGAAAGGACGGGAATAACAGGAAATAAAGAAAGAAACGAAACAAAGAAAGAAACGAAGAGGAAAGAAACAAAAGAGAGAAAGACAGAATGAAACAAAAACGGAATAAAAGAACAAAAACAAAAAAAGAAAAGATCGTTAGAAATAAAAGAAAAAAAAGGAAAAAGGAACAGAAGAAAGTAAGAGACGAAAAGAAAGATAGATAGATAGATAGATAGAGAGAGAGAGAGAGAGAGAGAGAGAGAGAGAGAGAGAGAGAGAGAGAGAGAGAGAAAGAAAAGAAAAAGAAAGAATGGGATGCAGAGACCGGTTTCCAGTACTTTAAAAGGAAGGTTATGATGCATTTGAGAATACTAAATTTCCGACGGCGAAAAATTTAAATTAAGTGATCTTTCTTTTTTGTAAGCTAAGAAAACGAACCCCATGCCTGAAATTAACGAGTACTATTTTATCAATAGTTTTTAAATGGTCAGAAAACAATTCAATATTGGATAAGTAAAACAAAAGGTACTTGTGCAGAATACGGACTGTGCTTAAAGACTAACATTATTTTTAGAAAGTAATTTTAATATGAGGAGTGTCAAAGCATTGTTAACTATTTTGTACTTTCACCTACTCCGGATTTACCAATTCTTTTATTTTGTTTAATGCTTATGCACGTCTGAGGAAGCTACAGACGGCAAAAAAAAAACAAAAAAAAAAACGGCCGTGTAGCCGAAACAATAATGTAACTTAACAGAAAGATACGGTAATAAAAAATAAAACTCATATTTGCTCTACAACAGTATTGAGCACTTTCTTCAGTTTTTATTAATTACCATCTCAACTAAATATATATATATTCATCCACATACGGTACTGTTTCGCTGTATTACAGTTAATTAGTGCGACTAGACAAGCAACTACCTCAAGCCAGACTTGACCGCCTAAACGACAGTTAGTGCTCCTAACGGTTACGCTCCTAACAGCTGCTAAGATAGGTATATGAATTAACAATGTTCAATTGCTCATATATATATATATATATATATATATATATATATATATATATATATATATATATATATATATATATATACTTGTTTATTGTTATATAAACATGCTCACATCCCGCTGCTACAAATAGCCACTTGTTTCAATCAAACAACAGATATCATCAGGCAGCGACTTGACTATTCAAAAGTTCAATGAATAATGGATTTTTATTTTAGGTAGGAACTCTTTAGAAGTTGGAGTTAAAAAACTTAAAACACAGGACTTTAATTAAATAAAAAAGTAAAAAGGGAGAGGCAATTTAAATAAAGTTAAAAGATTACAATGGGGAGAGAGTGATTGAGAAGAGAAAAAAAAAGGAATAGAGACAGAAATAGAGAAAGAAAATATAGAGAAAACAAAATAGAGAGAAAAAGAAGAGAGAAAATATATATATATATACATATACACACATATATACATATATACACACACATATATATATATATATATATACATATATATATATATATACATATACACACATACACATATACACACATATATATATATGATATGGAGAAGAAAAGAAAAAAGAGATAAATGGTTATAATAAAGAGAATAAGAACTAGAAGGAAAAGGAAAGAATAATGAGATCTAGTTAAATAGAGAAAGAGAGAAAGTAAGAATTTGACAGTATATAGAAAAAGAAAAAGAAAAAAGAAAAAGAAAAAATCTGCGTGTCAACCAATTTATGAACAATTATACAATTCAGTAATGAAACATATTATTACAAATACAAACAGAAGATACAATCCAAGCGTCAGAAATGAACGTGTCAAAAAAGGCAGTGAATGTATTCGGCTAGCATATTTATCCTCTTACATACGTCCACGAGTAAAATCAACGCAATTCAAACATACGTCTACCATTAATTAGGCCCTTTATGCTAAATGATATAAGTTTAAAGTTTTCGCGTTTTTATTAGATAAATGTATGAATAAAAGAAGAAAATAATGATAAAACAATATTAAAATTATTATTAATAACAATAAACATAATAGTAATGATAATAATCATAATAATAATAATAATAATAATAATAATAATAATAATTTACATATACACACATAAAATACTAGGGATAAAATTTGATGCAAATCTGAAATATTTTAATTTTTAGATAGGGGATTGTTACTATATTATTCACTCCTAAAAGGCTTTTCAAAATACCCCCCCAAAGCATAAAATTTGATAAATATTTATTAATTGGTGTTTAGTACATATTGTAACATTTTCATAAAAAATTAAAGTGGCTTTTTTTTTTTTTTTTTTTTTTTTACAAAGGAATTACCACTTACCAAGGCCCGGAAGCCACTCGAGGATAAGGGTTAATCGATATACATTAGTCAATGTGATTATAGCGTTTTTAACATAGGTATTGGGATTTTTGAATGTTTGATTACAATAGGGGTACGGTTCATCAAGAACTGCCACTCCTTTTTTTCTTTACTTAATGAAACTAAATATTATCCACATATTGATACATATATATTGCCATGCATCCCTTATGAATAGCAATTGTGTTCCAAAATCCATAATGATCGGTTAATTAGTTTAGAAGTGAATCCTGTATACACAAATATATAAACATATAAACTTAACTTATTTTGCATTTATAGAGAAGCGAAAATAAAACAATGAAGTAAAAGAAAATATTCCCGAACAACGTCGGATAGATACAACTTTTTATGATTTTAGTGCTTGTCAATGACAGATGGGAACGTTTCCCACTCGCAATTGTCGACTTTTTTTCTTCTTCATCCTCTTCTGGTTTTAATCAAATCACAGTCAAGCTTCTGTGATCGAATGTACGCATGCGTGAACACGTAGACCCTTCTTGAAGTAATGGCGTCTGCGTTTGCTCATATTTATTTTGTGATAAGCAGACGTTTGTTTGTTAATATGAAGGCGACTTCATCTGACTAGAAATGTACACCAGAACATGTTAACGTTTCGATGCTTTTTTTTTTCATTCATTTCATTTTCTTTCTTGAAATTGATAAATTATCAAGTAATAGTTGCACAAATTATCTGGGCTTTTGTAACTACAAACCGACTATACACTGAAAAGGTTTTTAAAAAAAGTTATTTTTTAATCTTGGTCGTTCCAGACAAGGCATATTATCATTTGGACATAAGGGGCTACTATTTGGGACCATGTCTTCAGGTGACTATGTGAGGAGATGAGCGAGATGTTTGTTCATATTACATTTAAACTTATGTATGTTAATACAACCAGGGAAGCAGAGAACAGGTAGAGAATTCTAAAGTCTAGCAGCTCAAGGAAAGTAACTGTTAGAATAGAAGGTTTTTCGGCATTTAAGGACGTATACAGTGTAAGGGTCCTACTTTGCTGCTTGAGGGGTTAGTCTGAGAGTATATACGTCGAGGGGGCACAAGTGTAATCAGTTCATCAGAGCATATTCCATTAAAGTACTTGTAAAACAGACACGATGATGCAACATTGCGGCGATGGGACAGATGTTGTAGCTTGGTTGATGGTTTGGGACCTATTAGAGTTCAGACTTTTTTTGACCTTGTCTAAAAGGCAAAGATTAATGGTAAATGTGGCAATAATACTCCATGCATGGACGAATACTGGCTTTATATAAATACATAATACTCTCAGGCGAATCATATTTTTTCTTCCATTTTCAAAGGATATATATTAGAGTATTATAATAATGCGTGCCATCTATATGTTGCGTGTAACAAGACATTAAAACAGCTGAAGAATATGTGTTGCATAGCAGGGTTTCATATTGGGAGACATTTTAACGGTAACAATAGTGACAATACTGAGGGGGACATTCATATTGACGAGAGATGGCGGACATATATATATAACAATGACGAGGTAGAGAGAGGGTCATTTATGCAATTCTGTGATGTTTCTTCTTAACTCATATAACGAGGGTGATAGAGTGTTAAATGCACAGTTCTTATATTTCTTGTAACACGTATAGAGAGGAGGAGAAATACATATTCTTGGAAGGGTTATACAAAGTTCATATTAAGGTGATTAACGAATTACCTTCAATTATTGAATGACGACACGAAGACAACACTTACAAAAATCGATGATGTTCTTTATTTCATTTGACCGGTCGAATGATTTGACGTCAGGAGTTCACATTGGTTCTACATGGTTAAACTTCTACCCCTTCGCCTCCAAGAGGACCCTCCTCTGACCATGTCAACTCTTTCCGACCGACTCTGCTGACTGCTCGAACCTGACTACCCGACTGTTCGACTCCTCTAATTTGCTAATCGTAGCTCCTATTATTAATTCCCTTTTGCTATGACGTCAGATGTGTCGTCCCAAAACGTGACCAACTCACGTGGCCCAGCAAACGTTCTCGAAACACACTTTCGACAACAAATAATTCTCAACTAACCTATTTTTTATTCAGTTTTCATAAAAGAACAAACAATTAAATTCTTTTCTTTTTTTTACACAGTGATCATCACTTATCAAGGCCCGGAAGCCACTCAGGGATAAGGGTTATTGCAAGTACATTACGTTAGTGTGGAGATTTGATGAAGTGTTCACTTAAGGGGGCGGTTCATTAGGAATTTGTTAACATTGGACTTGAACACATTTACAATACAAACAATATCTAACTATTTCCAAAACAATAGCTAAATTCTAACATTCCGTTTTCTGAATCTATTCTGAACCTTGCTTACAAGGTTCGAGTCTCGGTTTATCCTAATCTTATTTTCCACTTATCTAATGTTCTTCTCATTTACAGGAAAAGGGGACAGTCTTTTCTTGTAACATATGCTGTAATTAAAAACTTTTATTCGACCGTTAATCATTGTTGTAATAATCCAACCAGGTAAATAATTCATGAAAACCAATAAAACTTACGTCAGATATGGCTATGAATAATACAGTTTCACGTAGAAATAGAATCGTCATTGACAACCGTACAGAACAAACCGATCAGAACAAACTATATAAAGGCCAAGATAGAAAAAAACCAAGTTAAACGATGATTATTGACTCTATGGACAAATCATAAATGATTGAAGCAAATTGGCCTAAAAGAACGCAAAAAAGATGATGGCGTGTTAAGGATAAGACTATTCAAAAAAAAAAAAAAGGACAAAATATATCTATACATAAATGCATGAGTTTTATTGCCTAATTATAAGGATAATCAAAAGTAAAGTATTAATAAACAAAGAGAGTTCTAAGTGTCCATAAAACTTTCAGGTTAAGAAGTTGTATGAGAAGAAATTGAATAGGCATGTTTATTTCGGCTGGCGTCGTGTGATTTTGCGTGTGACAGTGCGGATAAATTCAATGGGTATTGTAGATGTGTTTTGTTTCTGAGGGAGAGTCTTGGCTAGTACCATACAGAGTGATTGTGAAGAAGGGGAGGAAGATGACAAGACATTTATTATCTTCCGCCTAACTAAATAGTCGCTTTATGTCTGATATAAAACCTCCCAGCCTGCGATGATATGATTTCTCCCACTTCCACAGCCATATATTCACACGGATATCACATTTGAACTTTGATCCTTGTGACAGCCAAATCCGGTCTCAGTCCTTTGGGAAGAGGGTTGATAGTTTCCATGGCTCCATAGTGCAACAATCAGTATTTTGTTTATTATCTTGTATTACATGCCATTAAACATCCTTCTTTTTTTTTTAATTAAATAATATTTTTTTCTTTATTTCATAACACGTGACACAACTAGTTCACTAGATATTCTAATAAGCAGAGAGAAAAAAATCGCCTCCTTTTACTAACAATTTAGAAATTTTAAGCTTTTAAACATTTTTCTAGCGTTATTTTCATGGCAGGTGCTTGTTGAGCCCCAATATATGCCCCCCCCCCTTGCCAAACTTCCACGAAAACACTTATCTATCTAAAACCATTATCAATAACTTTTTCATTTTTTTTTTTTATCTGTGTCTAAACCTAAATGTGGACACCATGAACAAAGCTTCTTTCTCTGCTTTCTAGCTGACTACAATATGGTCGTCTTCAAGTCCAATGTAAACAAGTTACCAAATTTCCAATCCTAATGATTACTACCATATTTTCCCATTGATTAACTCTTATCCTCGAGTGGCCTCCGGGCCTTGTCAAGTGGTGACTCATTTGTGAATAAAAAAATACAAAACAATTTCTGCGAACATTCTACTTCTTTTAATATTTTGTTTTACTTTTTTTTTTTTTTTTTTTCAGAATTATTAAACACAAGCGCTTTAATGGGGAATTGATTATACTCGATAAAAATGAAGTCCGACCCAAACACAAAGTCATGCGGTGAGTTCACTTTACTTTGTACTTAACAAAATATATTAAAATTGATAACTTCTAAAAAGAAAGTCTATCTATATAATATTTCTCTTTGTTTGTGTGTCTGTCAGTCTGGTTTAATACCTGTTCAAAAATAAGTTTAAAAAATAGAATATCAAATATTTCAAATTTTCAACGTCACAACTTTTTTTCATTATTTCTAGTTACTGTTGCCACATTTGGGCAGGAGCTGCTAGAAAGGACTTATCCTGTCTTGATAGAGTTCAAAATAGACTTCGCAGCTTCGTAGGGGATGTCCTTTTCTCTTCCCTGCAACTTCTTTCTCACAGAAGAGATGTTGCGAGTTTGTCTCTGCTTTATCGTTAATTTCCTGGCAAGTGCTCAACTGAGCTCCAATCTATGCCCCCCTCCCAGCCAAACTTTCACAAGAAACACCCGTCTAGCAGAAAACACTATCAATAATTTCCCCCACTCTTTATCTGTGCCTAAACCTAAACGTAGATTCCATGAGCAAAGCTTCTTTCTTAGAACTGCACGCATAAGGAATTGTCTTCCGTTTTCCTGCTTTCCAGCTGACTATAATACAGTTGTCTTCAAGTCTAACATAAACAAGTTTTTGATGAGCCGTTCCATATACGTTAAGAAATTTACCGAATTTTCGATTACTAACGATTACTATATTGTACAATTTCTACTGTACACTCTTTAACCCTTATCCTCGAGTGGCCTCTTGGTCTTGATAATGTGGTGATGCCTGTGTAAAAAATGTTATTGCATAATGAAGTACAATACGTGTTGTCAGATTTTGCTTCTGAATAGTGAAGACGGGGTTCACAAACAGCTAACCATTTCAGCATGTAACTTTCAGAAACATAGACTTTGTAGATGTTCTTAGAACATATAGCTGCGTTAAATTAAGACGGGAATAGAGTTGTAGTCAGAGTTATGGTTAGGGTTAAGGTTAAGATGAGTGTTAATGTTAGAACTAGGATTAGGGCTAGTGTTATGGTTAGGGTTTCCATTTTCAGAAACATATACTTTGCTAATTTTCTGCAAACGTAGAGCTGCATTTAGAAGGTTTAATCTGAACACGCAAAGGCCTTTGGCGCTCCCCACCAATCTTTCACGAAAAACACTCGTCTAGCTGAAACCACTGTCAATAATTTTCTCCACTTTTATCTGTGCCTAAATCAAAACGTATACCCCATAAACAAAGCTTCTTTCTCAGCAGTGCACACCTGTGGAACTCTTTTTCGTTTGCCTGTTTCCCACCTGACTACAACTTGGATGTCTTCAAGTCCAACATAAACAAATTCCTGATAAACCGCCCCCTTAAATAAGACATTTTATCAAATCTTCATTACTAACGATTACTACGATATTATCCCATTGATTACTGTATACGCAATAACCATTATTCTCGAGTGGCCTCCGGGCCTGATAAGTAATGCCCCTGACCCACTTCCAGTTGTCTGATCTAGCTGAAATTTTGCATGTGCAATGATTTATATCTCTACGGGTTATGTGGCAAATTACAGCTCTGAACTAATTGTGGTTTCTGTTTTACAGGTGTTTGAACTGAGTCAGGTGTGAAATGGAGTCTGTTGAATGTCGAGCAGTGATCCGATTTTTGTATTTGAAAGGACGCACACCACAGGAGACTTTTGATGAAATGAAGGAAACTTATGGTGATAATACCCCATCATATGACCTTGTAAAACGCTGGCATCGTGAATTCAAACATGACCAGAAGTCTGTGGAAACAGCTCCCAAACCTAGTCGCCCCCTTCTGCCATTGATGAGGCATCTGTCCGTCAAGTTGAGGCTGCCATTTTGGAAGATCAGCGCATTACTATTCGCCAAATAGCCCAAGATGTAAAGATTAGTACAGGGTCTGTGGAAACTATCATTCATGACCATTTGCATATGCATAAGGTGTCTACCAGATGGATTCCCAGGTTGCTCACACCATTCCAGAAGCGAGAACGTGTCGAATGTTCGAGGATGAATTTGGAGATGTGCCAAGAAGATGAGTCAAAGTTTTTCAAAACACTGATTACACAGGATGAAACCTGGGTCCATCACTATGATCCAGAAATCAAAGCCCAGTCAATGCAGTGGAAGCACTTGGACTCACCACCTCCAAAGAAGGCAAGGGTGCAGTCCTCCGCTGGCAAGGTCATGCTCACAGTCTTCTGGGACCAGGAAGGAGTAGTGATGACAGATTTCCTGGCAAAGTGTACTACAATTACAGGAGCCTATTATGCTTCACTTTGGAGGAAATTAAGGGAAGCTATCAAAATAAAGAGAAGTAGACTACATCCTACAACGTTTGCTAGCATCCTCCATGAAGAATAACTTACTGCACTTGCTACGTATTAGGGACCCTATGTCAGTAGCACTTAAGTTAACCAATGTATATTTTAATGAAGTACACGCTGAGTACATGTGTGTAATAGATGACGAACAACGCCGGAAAATATCGAAGCCGGGCAAAACCAGTTCGCAATCTGATTACTGGCGATGACATCAACCATACATTCCAATCGAAGAATCGAGATCAGGAAACAATTAGAGAAATATTTAACTCTGGATTGAAATTACTAAAAGTATTTCAAATTGAAGGTCAAAATAAGAGACCAATTAAATTCCGATCAAGGAATGTGGGACGATGTAGATATAAAAACAAAACAAAGACAATCAGACAGAAAAAAGAGCGAAGCCAATGGCACACTTCTGCCGTAATACGATCGGCCACCACACACCACTCTCCCTACTGATCCGAACTCTCTCGCCTGTCAGATTATTATTGTGTAAAATAAATTATACTTTGTTGATTTAACAAGTTGTTGATTATAAAAACGACCGCCGTCATAGTGTATATATTTTGTAAAAGTACGTCTATAAAATATATCGACAAAACATAACACATGTTGATAATCAAGATACGTTAAACGACATCATTTTCAGGATTGAATGAAAAAATGGGTAGCGTAAAGTTGACAGGAGGCAACAGGTCAAACACTGTAGGTAAAAGATACGAGATGACAAATAATGTCACGTTTTTCAGTCTCTTCGTGGAACCCATGCAAATGACACATGATATAGAAATAATCTAAGTGGAATGTTACCTCAAGTCTCTCCTCGTGTGTGTAACTCATTTTAGAAAGTTAGAAAATTAAGAAGTAAATAATATGCTAATATAACATTAGTCCCTCTCTGTTGTTATATATTTGCTGCGGTCGGTTGTTCAAATGCGGTTTTCAGTCTATATAATTGCTAAATCTACTCTTGGAGAAAAGCTTTTTAAACCAGTCTCTCTGTAGAAGCTGTGCGAATGAGATACAGCCAATGATGTAGAAATAATCTAAGAGGAATATTATCTCAAGTCTCTTTCAGTCTGCGTCATTCATCTCAGAAATGACTAATATAACTTTAATCTCTCTCTCTCTCTCTCTCTCTCTCTCTCTCCTGTGTCTATTCTCTTCAAATAAAAAAAATTATGAACACTCACAGCAGACGTCTCCATGTGTCTCCTATTTTCGTGAAAAGAAGCTTATCTCTAAAAACTGTGGCGAAAGGAAGCAGTTATAAAAGAAGTGAGAAAAAAAGACACCGCTTATCTAGATCTGGAGGCCACTTAAGGATAAAGGTTAATGAGTATCAGGTGAGACAACACCGTGATGATCGGTGATGGTGGAAATTTGTCAGGAGTTCATTTATTTAGAGGAGTGTTAGTCTACATTGTGTTAAGAAGAAAAAACATTCGATGGGCTGCACTAATGCAAATGAATTGAAGAGCGGAATCCGGGATTTTCCACCATTGTTTAATGGAATACATAATTTGATCCAGAAATATGTGAGAGGATATCGGTCAAAGGACGAAACAACAGCCAAATGAAAATATTAAAACATGTCAATAGGAAAAGAATGTTTTTATAAATAAAATCGTCACAAAGAAAAGCAGTAAGTCGATCAGACATAGAAGGCTTGTCACCATTTCTTTGCCGCCCGACAACCACAAAACCATACATCACCTCACGTGCCTTTCGGAAAAATCAAAAAACTAGTAATAATTTATAAGCGAAAGCTGATTTGTCAGGGCGAAATAAAAGCAATATATTTTATAGATCAACTGTGTTGTGATTTTACTTCGCTGTCAGCATGTATATATATTGTACCGGTGACAAAAGTAAATGTTAACATTTGTATAGACTGAATAAACGCATTTTAGAACAAACGGACACTATGAATCCGTAATAGGACGCTTCATCAAGATCTGGTTTACGCTAGACTTTAAAACAGCCATGGAAATAGCTCCGTGGTATTGTGATACTCAATCGAGCAATTCTGGGGGGGGGGCTTAGCTCGTTGAATTTTCGTTTAGTTTTAGACACAAATTTCTGATAGTGGTTGTAGCTTTTATTTTGTTATTGAAAATGTTACAGTTTGCTAGTAACATTCAAAGGAAATAACTTGGTATTACCACGCCGACATCAACGTTGTGTGCTGTGGATTGTCTTTAATCTTCTCTCGTTTTGGTTCTGCCTGTATGGTTGGCCATTACGCGTTGACGGCTCTCGGCAGACTGCACACGTTTTCACAATTAAAAAATTAAAATCAAAACAATGGCAACAAAAAAAAAACACACACACACAAATGCGCACACTTTATGTATATATTGGTTTGACTGACTGCGTGTGTGACCCCATCGCGGGAATCTACCCTCTAAGCGCTAAGGTTTACATCATACGTCCTGTTGAAGCTGTATTCGTAACTTGGCATCAGTTTATCTAAGTTTGTTCAAGCTGTTCCAGCTACGATTTGCTTTCGACTCTGACTAACTGGAAACTCCGTAAACCGTTCACACTGTCGTAATCTCACAGACCGTCCGTTAACTGCTCTTACAGTCGTAAACTAATAGCCACTCCCCAAAGTACCCGCAAACAAATTCTAAATATAACTACATCCATTATTTCATCCTTTTGTTGTCGTCATTGACACACTGTAACCAGCAATCTCATGTCTTCCTATCTATTGTCTTTTCACCAACCCTATTTCCTGATTCTTTTGTTATATTTCTTTCTGTCATCTGCTGTCTAACACTTCGGGGTGGGAGGCGCCTATACTATCACCAACTTACTATACTTTTTAAAGGAAAATATCTGTTAAATATTCACTCGCCAACATTATGATTTTAAAAGAATGGTCACTTTATGGTAATTTCATTTGTTAATTATTAAATTGATTGTCTGAATGCTATATATGGTCCTGGATATTACCTTAAACTATATCCAATGGCGAGGCCCCAGCTTGTGGGCTTTGGGGATTGTGGAGCCACCCCTTAATTGCCATTGCTCCCAGGTTAACTCTGGCCCGGAGTGGTAGTAACTGTTAGGGTCCAGACTATGGGTCAAATAGAAACCGACTTGAAAAAAAAATATTATTAAAAACTTTTTCTTCAAAATCAGTGGATTCGGCATTAATTAACCTGAAAAGGGTTGATATGCCGTAAAAAAAAACAACCAACCAACTTTTCTATATAAATATTGTTATTAAATGTACTCATTTAATATATACTTTTAATGTTTTATACGGAAATCTATTTTCAGACCGGTCGGAACGTCGGCGTTTAGCTTACAGCTACATTGCCCAGCCAATAGTCGAATGACACTGATATTATCCTATGAACAACTGCTTGAGAGACGATTAGGTCAGTACGAACAGGCCATCTACCTCACCCCCGGGCAAGACATGGACACACTGGACATCAAAGTGAACATCGAAGAAACAAATGCCATTTCAAAAGTGAAAGTTACCCCACTGACCGGTTAGTCAAACTACATTATAAGTTTTTTCCGCCAGTTCAAAATAAATGTCTAACAAAAAGCGTAGTTTATCAGGCAACAATATTTGCGAAAGAAAACCCGAATAACAAGAAATATTACGTAGGCATGACTTCCTTAGATTTCAAAACCCGATACTATGACCACAAAAGTAAATTCAACAATAAAAAAAACACCGTATAAAAACAACACTAGCGAATAAATACTGGGAACTCAAAGAAAGCGGACATTCGCCGGTAGTCGAATGGAAGATAATAAGACAAGCTACCACGTGTAGGCAATTACACGACCCATGTAAATTATGCCTTCATGAAAAATTTGCTATCCTGTACTTTAAAGAACCCCAAAATCTATTAAACTGTAGAAGAGAAATAGTAAATAACTGTGTTCACAAAATAAAATTTACTCTAGGATAGCGATACAAAATAGTTTTAAAACTAACAAAAACAATAGAAAATAAACAAATAAATAAATAAATTAAATAAACATGAATATACATAAACGATCACACATATATGTATGTATATATATATATGTATATATATGTGCATACATGCATGTACACATATGTATATATATATATATATATATATATATATATATATATATATATATATATATATATATATATAAAGAAAATGTCTGCCTTAAATCACTAAACTAGTTTTAAAACAGATCCTTTGTTCGATAAAATGCATGCCCATTGGCTGATAGGAAGGGGCGCGGTGGATACTAGAAAGCTGATTGGCTAAGTAAAATCCTCAACAGAAGAGGACCATATAAAAACGATAAACAACCACAGAATTCGCGCATAAGCCTGACGAATCCTAGAGTGGATGAAACGCCGAATATTCAGTGTAGCTTAATCGCCATATATATTTTATAAATTACTATATATATATATATATATATATATATATATATATATATATATATATATATATAAATTACAATTAAATTTACCAAAATGATCCAAGATGGTAAAACTAAAGTATATTATAAATATTAAAGAATTAATATTTATAAAGTAATCTCAACCAGATGTAAAAGCTCGATAAAACCAAATAGCAGATAGAGCTAATATATATGTATTTAATTATAATTATAATTAAATAATAATTATCCATTTTTACCTACAGTCACTAGTGTTTCATGCTGGCGGCCATGTTGTAAATTCTATTTTTTCTTTGACCAAAGGTACGTGGCGTATTCCTGGCCTTAGAACGGACATTTTGGGTTACAATAGCGTTTTTTAGTATCGCCTAAAACTACACCAAGCTTTAGTATAATTGGGGTATAAAAATTACTTTGTGAGAACTTTTGGGGACTACGTTCCTTTATTTCAAGAAATATAACCTAAATAAAGAATTTTAAAGACATTACTTTGTTGAAAAATACTTGCATTCCTTGTTGGGTTTCTTCTCTCTTTAAGGTCAAACCGTTGAAGATCCGGTAATTTTCCACGAAGATGATTCGCTATTTAATCGTTTAAATATAAACTAATAAGCCTTGAGCTTAGATGTTGCTAAGATCTAATTTTGTAAAATGTCACAATTAATATCGGCGTCCAAGTGGTGACGCCAGGCGAATTAAGACAGACCTGTGGACGCTCACCGAAAAAAAAAATATGCACAGAAAGACGAAAAAATAAAATAAAATAAAAAAATAATAAAGAAGATAAAAAGAAAGAATAATTATTTAAAAATAAAAAAATAAAAAATAAACTTAAAATTTTTAAAAAGTTGGTTAATTAGAAATAACATATTTTGTTTTGTTTATTAATTTATTTATCAATTAATTTATCCATTTATTTATTTGAATAAATGATTATATTAATTAGCTAACCAGTGAAGGGACGATTCCTATATTTTCCCGATTCCAATACAATTACTGATTCTTTTGTAAATTTTCTGTTCTGATACAATTACCGATTCCGATTCTTTTTAAATCATTAAATGTTTTGCTATAGTATTGTTAAATTTTTCTTAGAAAAGGAGGATTATTGTAAATGCCTGTGTAATATGTATACATATTTGTATTACGTAAAAATACACTTGTGAGCAGACGATTCCAATACAATTACCGATTCTATTTTTGATTCCGATGCAATTACCGATTCCGATTCTTTTTCAATCATTAAATGTTTTGCTATAGTTTTGTTAATTTGTACTTTGGAAAGAAGTAGTATCGTAAAGACCTGTGTAACAGATGCACATACATGTGCGACAACGTTAAAATACACTCGTGAGTAGTCGGAATCTATAGATTTTAATTTCACTGGTAATTCAAAATATATGAATGTATACTTTTTTAGTAGTAGTACCAGTAATTTAAAAAAAAAATTAAACAAAGATAAAAATTAAATAATTAAAAACTCGTCGTTGGCATGGGGAAAAATGCAAAGAATTTTCCGATTCCGATACCCCCAAAAGTTCCGATTTTTCCAATGACCGATTCTGATTAATCGTCCCAACACTCTTGACATACGACTGTGATATATATAAGAGTCATCTACAAACTGGTAGTTCCGCTATATAACAGCTCATCAGTGTGGCTAGACAGAAAATTAATTCAAACCAGGATTAAACTTTTTTAACTTTCTAATTGATAGCCTGAGATTCTAACAATTCAAAATGTGTGTGTGTGCGCGCGCGCGCGTGTGTGCGTGCGAATGCGAATCTACATGCGTGTTTGCGTGCGCACGCACGTGTATGTGTGTGTGTGTGTGTGTGCAAGGTATATTTAAAGGATAATAAGACAATAAATATATAAATATATATCATTTTATTAGTAATACCAGTAATTAAAAAAAATAATCAAGTTTTTAAACAAAAAAATAAAAATTAAACAATTAAAAAAATCGTTTTTGACATGGGGAAAATATGCAAAGAATTTTCCGATTCCGATACCTCAAAAGTTCCGATTTTTTCGATTAGCGATTCCGATTAATCGTCTAACATTCTTGACAACGTTATCATTAGTTGTGTTTTAGATTACATACGACTGCGATATATATATGGAGTCATCTACAGACTGATAATTCCGCTATATCACAGCTCTTCAGTGTGGCTAGACAGATGACTAATTCAAGCCAGGTTTAAGCATTTTTAACAGTCTAATTGATAGCCTGAGAAGCTAACCATTTTGCTGGTAATGTATGTGTGTGTGTGTGTGTGTATGTGCGTGTGTGTGTGCGTGCGTGCGGCTAGGTGTGCGAATATATATGTGTGTTTGCGTGCAGAGGCGTGATTTGATTCAATATACCTCCCTGGATAAGCCTTTTCAAGGTAGTCTTGATAAAGCTTTTTGGGGGAGAGGGGCGAAATATTGAATAAAATGACGACTCTATAAATTATTCTGTTCCGATCAATTTGTCATTTTGCTAATTTCCATTTTGATTTACTATACATTCTGCCCGTTTTCAAAGTTTGTAATTATTTCAGTCAATCTATTTCTTGTCATGTTGTTAAAAGTTGTGTCTGAATGGTTGAAATAATTATTTATATTACTTTAAATGAAACGCTGTTAAATTTATTATTGCCAGTTTATTACCTTAGGAACGCTATTTTTTAATTTAAAATTATAATTAATTTAGAAAGGGAGGTAACTATCATTTTTTGAAAAATGACATTTAAATAAATAAAAAATAACTTTATCAAAGGGAGATAACCACTAATTATTTATAAATTGAATTATTTATTTATGGTTTAAACATATTAAAAATAATAAGATGCATAATATTAATACTATTAATATTTGTGGTAGTAGTTATTTATAATAGTAATTATAATAGTTATAGCACTTCTATTAATAAAAATACATATGAATTTAAAATAAAATCTAATATATAAATCTCACTATGTCTGTGTGTGTGTGTCTCCATTTTTAAATTGTATCTCCTCCTAGATGGATGGTCGTTTGACGGCTCAAAAGATTGCATGTAGGGTGCAGAATTTTATTAGGGGTGTTTAATTGATTAAAACAATTTCTAAGGGATTCAAAGGAGGGGTTCAAACTTGAAAGAAATAACAGCGATCATAGCGACAATGGCATCGTTTGCGCATGCGCACGATCTGTAACAGAGATTTATTTATTTAGTAAATTTACAAGGGTATGAAAGCAGTTGTCTGTTTGGTGCCGTGCGTAGCATCATCGATTACTAACACCAGTGTTGTGGATTCGAGCTCAACCATTTCTTTCTTCTTTTTTTTTTTTTGTTACATTCCAATATTCTGGATTTTTAAATGTTACGTAATGATTATAAAAGAACACTTTTATATATAAAAAAATACAGAAAAATATTTTTGCTGTATATAACAAAAATGTCATATTCCAAATATATAGGATATATTATATATCGGCTTATTTGTTACATTCCAATAATCACGTAAATAGATCCAGTAATGGAATTTTCTATTGAATTCATTCCTAAACTAATTAACCGATCATTATTAATTTTATTTATGCATATATGCCTGTATATTTGTATGCATTGGATTCACTCCTAACCTAATGAACAGATCATTATTAATTTTAAAGATGTGTATATGATTATGTATTTCTATTATTGGATTCACTCCAAAACTAATTAACCGATCATTATGAATTTTAATTATGTGTGTATGTTTATATATTTCTACGTATTAGATTCACTCCTAAACTAATTAACCGATCATTATGAATTTTAATTATGTGTATATGATTATATCTTTTTGTGTCTTGGATCAACTCCAAAACTAATTAACTGATCATTATGAATTATATGTAATGTATATGCTTGTATATGTTTATAGATGTCATATTCCAACAATCACATACAATGTTCACTTACTTTGGTAATGTATTTATGTGTACAATGAATTCTATACAAGTAATAAGGAATTTGACAGTATAGTACTTATACGACAAACTTACAGTATCCTACCCAAGAAATAAGGTACTTGTGCAGTATAGTACCTATGTGAAAAACAAAGGAAATTTTACTTGCGACGTACATAAAAGTAATCAAAACCGAAAATCATGTAATATATTCGAGTAGTATGACATTTATATAAGAAATAAGGTGCTTCTTTACTATAGCACTCTGATGTAAAAACAAACTCTCATCTGTGAGACACGGAAAAGTTAGCACAACAGAAAATTATGTAAAATTATCGAGTAGTTTCATCTATATCTTAGAAATGACGTACTTATACATTTTCTTACCCAAGAAATAAGGTACTTGTGCAGTATAGTACTCATATGAAAAAACAAAGAAAACCCTACCTGTAACATGCATAAAAGTTATTAAAACCAAAAATCATGTAATACATTCAAGTAGTATAACTTTTAAATGAGAAATAAGGTTCTTCTTTAATATAGCACTCTGATGTAAAAACAAAAACCTGTGATATACAGAGAAGTTTGCACAACAGAAAATTATGTAAATTATTTTAAATATGTACTGTGCATTACCCGCCCAATGCAAGGACATTTTTTTTCCATATATGTGCTGTAAATTTCCTATTCTATGGATCGTACAATTATCTCATACATGTAATACCCGTCCTAGGATAGGTAAAATATTCTTTTGTTCAAGATGGCAAATGATACATAGACATAAAAAAATTCCTCTATCCTAAGAATAACAGGTATGTTCAAAATTTTTCTCATACGGTCCCGAGCAACGCCGAGTGGCCTTGCTAGTAGATAATAAATAAAAATAAAAAAGAAAATAATGGCAATAAAATAATAATAATAATAATAATAATAATAATAATAATAATAATAATAATAATAATAATAATAATAATAAGTTATAGATTATAAATGTTTAAAATTTTATGATTTATGGTGGTTTAAACCTGTCGAATTTAAAGCAATGCTTATGAATGCATCCCGTAAGAATTTCGTCTTTTAAGTTTAAGAGAATGGATTTAATGTCATTATATTTTAATATATTAACGACTTCATATCTACAAAGTGCACAGAATTTGTCACCTGGCATGTACGCTTTATAAGATTCTAGTATTTTCCATTTTAAATTGAAGGAAATATTTCCACCATTAAGGTGCCAAATATATTTTGATAAAGATGTCTGGTTTTTCAAGGATAGGTTTTTAAAGGAGTGCTTATGTGTGGAGATTCTGTGTTTAATAAGTCCAAATGTGGACCCAAAGTAAATTGCATTTTGTTTAATATATTTATAATAATTGTTTTCAGCGCGATTTAGAGTGGTATTGGTATGTAATACGTTTGGTTGTATTTGATTAATGAGGGTATTGTCGTTGATTAATTGTTTGGTTGTATTTGATTGGTAGATTGATTAATGAAGGGTGTTGTCGTTGATTAATTGTTTGGTTGTATTTGATTGGTAGATTGATTAATGAAGGGTATTGTCGTTGATTAATTGTTTGGTTGTATTTGATTGGTAGATTGATTAATGAGATGTGTTGTCGTTGATTAATTGTTTGGTTGTATTTGATTGGTAGATTGATTAATGAGGGGTGTTGTCGTTGATTAATTGTTTGGTTGTATTTGATTGGTAGATTGATTAATGAGAGGTGTTGTCGTTGATTAATTGTTTGGTTGTATTTGATTGGTAGATTGATTAATGAGAGGTGTTGTAGTTGATTAATTGTTTGGTTGTATTTGATTGGTAGATTGATTAATGAGGGGTGTTGTCGTTGATTAATTGTGTGCTGGAATTAGTATGTATGAAAAGATTTATATGGTTACTGTTATTATAATTTATATTTGGGGGTTTTGATACTGTGCAGCTATAAATCACACATGTTACTTTGCAGGTACCTTGTAAAGGACATTCATTTTTTCTTCTACAGTTACAGTCTGCCTTAGTTTTGCATGTTTGTATTTTGTATCTTTCTAATTTTTTTTATTGTTGGAACTGATTATTTTTTATGTAGATTTGGCATTATTGACATAACAGAAACATTTCTATGAAAGTATATTAAAATGAAAAATCACGGACGGATTACTCAAACATGAAAACAAAATCCTCCCTATTCGTGTAAAATTACCTACCTTTCCGAATAATCACTAAAAAATCGAAAATTAAACATGATTTTCCTACGAATCGAATGCCGACGAAAGTCATTTAGCAGCAAAAAACGCACATGAACCTACCGATGAGAAATATAAAAATAAAAAACCCATATTGGAATCCTTCAATCAAGTTAAAGAAACTTAAAATCTGAAAAAAAATAATTAATAAAACCTGAAGCAAAAAAAAAACCTAAATGAATAAAATACAATAAAACAACAGATTAGTAAATGTGTCAACAAATTCACCGTCCTCACACAACTATTTTGTATCTAGAATTGTAAACAAAAATAAAATTAAAAAAGAAGGAAGGAAAAGGGACGGATAGAGAGTAGTAGTAGTAGTAGTAGTAGTAGTAGTAGTCTTGGCTTTACTACAATTGGTTTTATGTTTAAAGTTGTTAAAGTTGTTTAGTTGTAAGAAAATAGCGACAGTATAGTTGTAATAAAGAATAGTTGCAAAACACCCCCACTCTTCCCATGTTAAATAATAATTTCGAAATAATAACGTTAATATTTCAGTGCGCAGGTTAAAATATGTAAAAGAAGCGATTTGTGTTTATTTGTTTACGTTGTTATGGGTTAATGTTTATGCACATAAAACGGAAAGTGGGTTACATCACTCGTTACAAGGTCATTTGAGTTTTATATATATATATATATATATATATATATATATATATATAAATATATATATATATATATATATATATATATATATATATATATATATATATATATATATATATATATATATATATATATATATATATATATATATATATATATATATATATATATAAAATGTACGGCATAATCACTTTGACACACCGGTTCTCGTCAGATCACCGAAGTTAAGCAACATTGAGCATGGCTAATACCAGATGGGTGACCATTTGGGAATTCTAGGCGCTGTATGTGCTCTCCGCTTAACTCGACATTGTTTTCAGTCGTTCTGAACCTTCAGTTGCCACTGGTATTCAACAATGTAGACTCAGGAGAGGTGTGGTTGGAGATTCCGCAATTCTGGCCACAAAAATTTCACACGCAGGCACCCTTACATTTGGTATCCGTAGTCTGTCAAGACTGCAGATTGAGTCAAGAGTGTGTCAAACGGAACGAATCGACGGCACTCCGAGAATTATTTTTCATTTAAAATTAAAACTAAATTCTACTTTAAAAAAGTTGTTTAGAAGTTGCTTAAATTATTTGTCGTTCTAAAGCATAAAAAATATTTAAAATAAAAATTGTTTTATTTTATTTTTCAATTTTTTTCATTAATTTATTCTACATTACTAAAAAATTGTTTAAATTGTCATGACATGCACGCTTGTAAAAAAGATGGCCGCCAAAGAATACAATGCATAATACAACTTTTTATATTTCGATAACTAATTATTTCTGCAACATTTCAATGCGATTTTCGTATTCAGCATAGTCGAAAACCAATAAAAGGTGTCATTTAAAAGAAAATTGTGGAGGTGGACCTAATCTAGGAAAAATACCATTTTTAGCATCGGCTTTCATTTTGCACGTACTTAATTTAATTTTTGCACGTACTTAATTTAATTATTGCACGTACTTAATTTAATTGGACGGCTCAACAAGAACTTGTTGGTAATGTCACTGAATAGGGTTTACGGGTGATACAAGAAAAATAAGGCTTTAAAAATGTTTCATATCTTAAACATTATTAGATGAGAAGTCATTCCGTGTAAAAAAAATAATTTATTTTATCCATCGAAACTCGAGAAATGCACGGTTAAAATGCGTAAACATTCAATGAATAAAAAAAATCAATATGGCTGTCCAGTTGCCATTTCGGAGACTAATAAGCAGCCTTGGCGTTACGATCAGAAACAAAGATTGAATCAAACGGAACGAATCGACGGGACTTCGGAAATTATTTTTCATTTTAAAATAAAACTAAATTTTAAAAAGTTATTTAAAAGTTGCTTAAATTATTTGTTATTCTAAAGTATGCAAAAAAATTAATTTAAAATAAAAATTGTTTAAAAGTTGTTTAACTTTATTTTTTATGTTTTGATGGGTAAAAACAATTAATTTTTTCCACAAAACGACTTCCCCTCTAATAATGTTTAAGATAAGAGACATTTTTAATGCCTTATTGTTATGGGGTTTAATGGTAATAAACGAAAGAAACACAAGATTTTTTAGGAACGAAACATGTATTCACATATATTACAGGCAAAGGGATTTGAGTAATACCATTCCTCAACAGTTGAGTAATGGGCGCGTTCAAGATCAAAAGTTTCGAAGACAGTGTCTATCGGCTCATCTTCCAATGGTGGACTGTCGCTGGTTTCAACTGATCGACATCTTAGTTGGTTCTGGTGACGCTTGTAGATATATGTTGGTCCTTGGATGATATATATATACCATGTCACCGACTCTCTTAGTAATTGTACCCACCTCCCAGAATGATATGTTGTTTTTATAACTTTTAAAAAGCACTCTTTCACCTGGTATGTAACGTTTACTGGGTACATAAGTTGTCACTCGTGGCCTTGAATGTTTGGGTAAGAGCTTGTCAAAAAAGGATCTCACTTTCCGCGCAGACATCGTTTCTGCAGGCGAGACTGCTGTTGATGTGTTCAGGTTGGGTGTAATCCTATACACGTGTAGAAATTGGTGCTTTGGCTTGGGGAATTCTTTTGGCGCGGGTTTTTTTAGCTTCTGGCTTTGCAGTTTCAGTTTTTTTGCCTCCTTTTGCTTCTATTGAAGCTTTCTTTTTCGATTTCTCTGTTGTTACGAATGGTACGTTTCGTTTCTTCATGAAAACAGGCAGAGTATTTTCTTTTAGTTCGAATCTTGTTATAGCCTTTGTACATTTTCCTACTCCAGGTGAGAATACTTCTGGAAATTCCCCTTTTTACTCGTTCTTCAGTTGTTGCGCCTCCGTAGACGAGTCTTTTACCATATGGCAGAATTTATTCATAGGTTGGTCCCACAGTTCGAATCACTCCATCCAATCAGTACCGAACAGGTTTTCGGATGTCCTATGTACATATATTTTCACCTTCTTATTAACACCATTTAAGGTCACCGGGAGTGTGAGCTCTCCCTCAAATTCCACTTTATCGCCTGTCACAGCTCGAGCTGATTTGTTCGTCTTCAGCATGGTTGGTTTCCTTAGCCTTTTCCATGTCTTAAGGTTAATGATGGACAGGTCTGATCCGGAATCCAATTGTAGATGCACAGTTTCATTTGCAATGTTAACTTTGACATATTTGCGCCTGTTCTTATCCGAATCCAAATAAAATTTACTCTGTCGGACGCTGTTCTTGTCCTTGTTCTTCATGCACTGGGTCACTTTGTGGCCCTTCCTGCCACATTCGTTGCAGTACTTATCTTTGTAAAAACATTGACTCGACCAATGTTTCCCGCCGCAGCGATAGCACGGGCTTGTAGGAGATCCGGGTCTTGTGACTGGGTGGTACTTATTAGGAGTTTTCTTAGTCTAGCTTTGCTTTTTCGGGGTGAGTATTTTCCGGTTTGAAGTTCGTCCTTCTAATGAATGTTGCGCCTGATTCTTCGACGTTTCTCGAGTTGTTCCTTACGCAGACTACCCGTTGACAATCCTCGGCCAACTTCTGGAGGGTGAGGCCCTGTTCGCTCTCAAATCTAGAGAGAACATGTTGTCTAATCTCAGCGTTTTTGGATGAGACTAGACCCTGCTCAAAAATTAAACGCTGAAGTCATCTGCCGATAAGTCAGATAGATGGAAATTTGTTTATTTACCACGGATGCGAGGGGTAGGTAATTGTTGTCGTCGCTGTTTTGCAGGTTCAAGCACTTCCATCTTCTATGAAAGAGCGTAGAATCCGGGCTGAATAGTTCGGATAAAAGTTTGACCGCTTCAGAAAATTCCAATTCACTCGTCTTCCTGCGGAGAATATAATCCACAAACTGGCTATGTTCTGTGGCCTCTAATTTCCTCAAAAGTAAGCGAACTTTCTTAGAGTTGCGCTACTCTTGACAATCCACGGTGAATAGGTCTTCATATCTTCGATAGAAAGCGTCAAACGTCCCATCCAACTCCGGTTGGTAGTTGAACGTTTCTATAGCGTCCCTTATTGTACTTTGGGAAAAAGCGAAACTGTCGTCCCTGTGTTCCGTTCTATCGAATATTTATTAACAATAGCTCTTCTTGTCTCTGTTTTTGAAGTAGCATTCTCTCCCCCAGCGCTTGTTGCCTCTCTTGAAATTGTAACTGAAGCTGTTTATCACATTCTTTTAAATTTCCCTCACCTTTCTTCTGCTTCTGGCTTATCTGAGCCTTGATAGTTGTATTAATACTGCTTTAATCTTTTAATAGATTTTTTACAAACGCACGAGAAAAAAAATTATTTCCGTTTTTGACTAGAGAAGAGAGATAAAATAATAACAAACAAAGGAAAAAGAAAATGTCATTTCCTTGAGTGTGTGCGTATTAAGAGGGAGCAAGTTATCCCTTGCTTCTTGGTAAAAGCTTTATAGATAACCCAATATGAGGGTGGACAAAAAAAAATTTACTTGCTAACCAAAAAAATGTACTGTGATACAATACAGTTGCAAAAGAATAAAAATAATTGCGGAATTGTCTGGTAGTTAACCAAAATGGCTGTTTTTTTGTGTTATGTATGTGTGGGGGTGAGGAGTTGTCCCCACGAGGAAGAAACAAATTTTTTTTCACTTTAGAACCAACAGTTAAAAATAGAATATTTCAGAAAATCCACTCAATGAAGAAGTATCTTTCTTTTAGTCCAAGTAAAACGAAACGGGGGGGGGGGACAAAACATTTCTCTCCTGTTAAAATATTGTGTAAAGTTAGCAGAACAAAACACAGGCAAAAAAAAAACAAAAACAAACAAACATTGCACTTCATTTAACAAAATGTTCAAATTTGCATACAAATAAACAGTCGACAGTTTACAATAGAATTGTTCTCGCGGTAAAAATTAGGTCAACATTTTTATCTTTTTTTTGTTTTTTTCTTCTTTCAATAAGCAACAAAATAAACTTTTACGACTTTAACAAAATGCGTTTCGAACAGTCCTTTTCAATTTAAATATATAGACAAAAAGATTAACTTACAATTTAGTCGATAACTTTGCTATGTGTTTGTTTTCTTTTTTGTTGTTGTTTTTAGGATTTTGTTTTTAGCATGTAATTGCCAGCAGACTTCTTAGCTTGTAAATCCGACGTTCTTTTGAAGTCAATTAGAATTTTGTGTTTTTTTTTTTTTGTGGAAAGTCGAATCCGTCGTCGCCAGTTGTTATGAGGTTGAATGGTAATAAACTAAAAGAACACGGAATTTTTAGGAACGAAACATGTATTCACATATATTACGGGCAAGGTGAGTTGAGTAATACCTTTCCCCAACGGTTGGGCGTGTGCACCCGACCGGCTTTGTCGCGTGCCAATCTCAGACTGCCGGGCACCGGTACTCGATACTGGAAGTGACGTCACCAGAGAGAGTGACATCATGAGGTAGTCCATTAATCACATGGATGGGGCGTCTCCAACACTTATTTAACGACATTATCTTTTAACGATAATTATTTTAACTCTATCAGCTTTACGGACTATCTTTTTACCAACAGCCACATACAAACTTTTAAGAACATTCTATTATCACGAACTCACAAGCTTTTTTCCTGTCTAGACTCGTAGCGTAGTTCCTGCTTTTAGTTGAGCCATATTGGGTGACAATAGTATCTTTGTGTATTACCAAAAACTACACCAACATTTAATTTAAACTGATATGAAGGTTATTTTATAGTGAAAGAAGATGATATATATATATATATATATATATATATATATATATATATATATATATATATATATATATATATATATATAATCATTTATTCTTGTGAGCTGCGACGTTGTCTGGCTGTGGAAATAATTATTGATGTAAACAAAATCAAATAAAAAAGAAAATTAAAGGAATCGTCATCGGCATCAGAAAATAGGCACACTTTTTCCCGATTTCGGTACCCTAAAAGGCTCTTGTTTTTACGAGTCCGATTAATCGTCCCAACACTATTAGGCATGCATAATTATTGCGGCCCAGAAGGGTCACTAAGGAAGACATATACGCGGATATAGGGTGAAACAAGGTGTTTATATTGAGAAGAAAACATAATATTCAGAGGATTACAATTATAAAATTAATGCTAAGATGGCGTACTACGAAGTACGCAAACACCACAAGAGTTGGGATCTCTCGATTTGTTTAAACGGATCTGACCCGTGAGCTGTAGTTTGAAGACCCCGGAGCTAAGATGACAACCTGTCACTTGTGGACCTTCTCCCAAACCTTTTTATTAATAGTCACATACAAACTTTTAAGAACATTCTCTTATTACGGACTCACAAGCCTTTTTCCTGTCTAGACTTGTAGCATGATTTCTGGCTTTAATTTACATAAGAGATCCGCGGGCCTGATTAAAGACTTTGGCAGGCCGGATCTGACTCGCGGACTGTAGTTTGGAAACCCCTGATCTAAGATGACAACCTGTCGCTTGTGAACCTTATGCCATTAATATTTTACACACGGCTTACTTCTTAATAATAGCTATATTAACTCTGACGGCTTTACAAAGTAAAACCGGTTTCGAAATCTAGTCGGCGATGTCTGTTTCCCCTCCTTACTACCTCTTTCCAAGAAAACAAACATTGCGAATCTCTATCTGTTCTATCATTATTTCCACGGCGGGTGCTCAACTGAGCTTCAATCTATGGTCCGGTCCCTGTAAAATAGTGACAACAAAGTGTATTGTAACGTGTCTTTACACATCAAACCTCTCGGACCCACACGTTGTCTGGAACTTCGTCGCAAAGGGAGGAAAAAAAAGAAAAGAAAGAAAAAAATCCGAATTGGCATAATTTAAATTCAAATAAAATGTATTTAGTCGTTGTTCTTCCAACAATAATAAATTTCTTTAGTTTTCCGAAAGTTTTTTTTCGCGCATCCATGTGTTTAACAACTCTCTGCCATAAAACATATGCTTTTTAAAAAGTTCTCCCCCCTCTCTCTCTCTCTCTCTCTCTCTCTCTCTCACACACACACACACACACACACACACACACACACACACACACACACACACACACAGCCATATAACGCCGGCCAAAGCCAGCGCTTTCTCGCCTTCGATTTCACACTTCCAACTTTTTTCGGCACGCATTTTGCCCTTCTTTTGCTCGACCGCGTGCTGTCTTTTATTTCTCTTTTTTCCTTCTTTCCTTGACGTCAGCGCGTGCACATTTGCTTAATTTGCATATGTGCTAAGACGGCTGCTGTTACTAATATTTTCGCTCTCTATAACCACCATCACCAATTTCCTCTACTCTCTGTCTATGCATAAAACTAAACGAAAATTCCATGAGCAAAGTTTTTTTCATAGCACTGTCTGTTTGTGGGATACAATACCGAGGGGATGCTTCCTAGTTGACTACAACGTGATCGCTTTCAAGTCTAATGTACATAAGTTCTTGCTGAGCTTTTAAATAATCAAATTCCCCCAAATTTCCACCACTATTATCGAGTGTTGTCTCACCGATCACCTAACACACATTAACTCTTATCCTTAAATAGCCTTCATAACGTAAAACATAACATAACATGCGGCCGCAGCCGAGATTGAACTCACTACACGAGTTTGTAGTGTAATTCAAATCTTGTCTGTAGCTGAATACTGTATGCTTCTCTAAGGCTATCAAGGGTATTTTTTATCATGACGCCAACACTAGATGGGTTGCCTAGCACGGCTTAAGAGGGGTTCATCTACTCTCGAGAGAAAGATAGCCGCGCCAGTTTCCTAACCTGTTATTTTACCTCGCGATACATACAGCTCCTCGCCTTCCCAAATGGTCACCCATCTGGTATTGGCCAGGCTCGACGTTGCTTAACTTTTGTGACCTGGCGAGAACCGGTGTGTCAACGTGAGTGTGCCTTGATAAGACTCATAGACTTATCCTCAATTACTAACACCTTACCCATTATTACATGTTTAACGAAGGCAGACAATAAAGTTGATATAAATGTTAGAATGGGACTTTACTTCTATAAATCAATTGAACTGCACACGATACACGTGCGTTATGGTCTTAGGTCCGACTAGTAAAAAAGAAGAAAGACAGTGTATAAATAGTTCGGCTGAAATACCTCCTATGCAAAGTGTTCTGATTGGATAATATATTAATCACTGCGCGTATGCGTGTAAAGCTTACGCAAAAGAAAATAATTCATATGTAACGTTGTCCGGGAACCAGCAGCTAACACGTTGTAGCCTCAGTCGCAAAGGAGACAAAGAAAGGAAAACAACTTCAACTCGCTTTTTCTTCATAATAACATCTATTTCCTCATTGTTACGGCAGTGACGTCACCCACATTATCTCAAACATTCTTCCACGTGATCTCAAACGTCATTTTTGTCTCTAAAGTGATCTTTTTTTAAGTTTTTATTTTTTCCCCACCGGTGACGTCATTTCGTATGTATTTGCTTAGGTTGCGCTTTGTTTATGTTTGTACGCTCGCGATTAAAACCTCTTCGTATCTTCAAACGGTTTCCTGTAATACTTCTTACTAGTCTTGCATTGACTGTTGAAAATCTGTTTACGTTTGCTTCAAAATTTCTTGTACTTAAAGTTTTTTGTCTCTTTGCCAGATTCGAAATCTACCGCCGACATCAAAAAGGACAGCGCACGCGCCGCCACGATCAAATATTCCGCCACAAAGTCACAACTGCGCAAACTCAGCGAGAAAACGACCGCAAAGTTTTCGGTCTTCTATGACGTCGAAAGGGTCGAGGGCGGCGGCAATTTTTTGGTAAGTGGAAATGACACCATTTTGAAACTGAGTTGAAGTTACAATTAATATTTGGGATTGCAATATATCGATCACGGAAGCTTTATCATCTGAGACATCTTGTATTCATTTCCTATAGTCTGTTACTTGACATGCTAAGAAACAAACTGCCTGACTGAAGAACGGTCTCTACCAAAATGCATGACTTTATAATATCGGGAAAAAAGAAAATTCATAGAAGACTCAGCATAATATGTTTTTTATATTGTCATTTTTTCTTTCTAAACAAATAGTTTAGATTTTTTCTGAGGAGTATATGCCTAAGAAAATTTGGTATGGACATAATAATAACTGATTCTTTGCAAAGTTGATGTGCAAACATCGACGTACAAAATTTAAATGCGTAAATGCGTTTGTGCGCACGTCGTCTGCGCAATACACTGTCCTGAATAAAAACGAATAATTACATTTGGGACCAATCAGAAAACTTTCTGAATTTATTTGAAACTAGCCCGGGTGCCTGGCGTTGCCCAGGTGTTTAAAGGTGTGTTTTAAGCAAAAAAAAAAATAAATAAATAAAAATTAAAAACAGCGAAGGAAGAAAAGAGCGTGAAAAAAAAACCGTGACGTCTTTGCCAAACCAGAAGTGGCGGAGGTTTAAATTAAGGTTAATCAATCGAAAAGCGGGGATGACTTTCGAAAATATCGGTGAAAGAAGAAAAGTGCCTGGTTGAGGGTGAAGAAATTAATGTTTTGGGCCAATATTTCGATATTTGTCAAAACGATACCGATCTCGGAAAATCAGACATACATACATAAATACATTTAGACAAGTGAGATTTATATTAAAGATGGTATTTCTAGGAGCCACCTAAATCCTTTAAAAAGCCACATTTTTCTTCAGTAAACCCGTGGAATCCAGTCGACCCCAGTCTATGGGTCGGTGTCTCTGTACGCCCCTCTGTTGGGTTCTCATATCTGCAACATCTCTTTTCACTCACACTCACAAAAACATTAGCGAACACACAGATATACACAATGACTGCCGGAATCTCTTAATATCGTATGCCCACTATAACAACTCATCAACTGGAAATATTTCGAATCTTTCTCATTCGACTATTTTTCTAATATAAGATCATATGAACATTGACTCTCATAAGCAACTTTCAATGAATTATAATTTATATAAATGAACAGATAAGTTTTGAATACGATTTTCCTGACCCGTGAAACTCAAGGCTTAATCGATTCAGACTTCTTCAATGTCTCAGCTAATGAGTTTCCCTTATTTTTAAATGTTAAATATTTAGATATTTTCATACTCTTGTGGAAGATGATCGATAGATTTAAGTTTTACTATTAATTAAAAATCAATAGATTTTCATTATTTTATCATTAATAAATATTTATTTTTATCATTAATAAATACTTATTATTTTACTATTACTACCAGCAGTGAAAGATTTTATTTGAAACAAAATCGAATAAAAAAGAAAATTAAAAGACTCGTTTTTGGCATCGGACAATAGGCACAAATTTTTAACGATTTCGATACCGATTCTGATACCCCCAAAAGTTTAGACTTTTTCGATTTCCGATTCTGATTAATCGTCTAAACACACACACACACACACACACACACACACACACACACACACACACACACACACACACACACACACATGTATATATAATTTATAGTTTTTTATATTTAAATTTCATTCAGAAAAAAAATAATTTTTCAAAACAAAAATTTATTATTTGAACAAAGAATACAATTCAAAGTAATTTCTTTAATCCATGGATTTTCGATGTAGGCTCATCTCCTCAAAGGATTTATTACATCTGTTTTGATATAATTTCACTATTCGGCACATACATAGGAAATATATTAAAGATTAAATATTTTTAAGGGACATAGAGAAAGAAAATAAAGGTTGAAAAAAAAAAGGATATGAGATTTTGATTTTTGCCGTCTGACGAAACAGACAGTAAATTTTCTGTCTACGGAAACAATTGTAATGGATTAAGTCAATACTAAAGGTTGTAAAATAACACACACACACACACACACACACACACACACACACACACACACATATATATATATATACACACACACACACACATATATATACACACACACACACACACACACACACACACATATATATATATACACACACACACACATATATATATATATATATATTTAGTAATGTGATTGATAATTTAAAATTTAAAAATCAAATTATAATTAAATTAAAAATCCGTTTCATAAGAAGGAACAACAACAAAATCAACAACAAAATCAAGTATTAAACGGATTTTTAATTTAATTATAATTTGATTTTCAAATTTTAAATTATCAATCACATTACTTAATATTGAATTAGCTCTAGGATATTAACCTATCGAGCTTATTATATATCTAAATTACAACGAGCACTTTTTCTTTCCTGTATTTTAATTAAACTAGTAATTTTACTATTACATTAAAATACACTCTGCTCTTTAGACTATTATTCTAATCTACTTTATATATATATATATATATATATATATATATATATATATATATATATATATATATATATATATATATTACTCTGGATATGTGTGTACTTGATATTAATTTAGATTATTCTGTATGCGAGTAGACTGGATATTAACTTTCGTTTCATTTTATTCTGGAATACACCTAATCCCCGATGAATCACCTTGCAAGAATTTGAATTGATTTACTTTTTAACTATCTTCCTTTTCTTCTTTTTCTCTAATTTATTTGTACTTTATTTGTCCTGCTTTATTTATATTTTATAAGTTAAATATTTTTATCAGAACTTTATTGTTTTTTTTTTAAACATTTTGTAATTTTTGAGACATTTTTATAAAAAAAATTCAGTCATATTTGGCGAGCAACCGCCTTTTCCGTTTAAACAACTAGAGAGTTCTACGTGCATTATCAACTAGCGCGGCCTCGATAACACAACACTGGGATGGACTTTTTACTTCCGAGAAAAAAAAAAACTAATACAACTAAAGAACTATTTCTCTGACGAGGGATTTTAAATTCTAAATTTATAAGTATTTCAACTTTTAATTTATATCTATATGTATATATGTATATTTGTGTGTGTGTGTGTGTGTGTGTGTGTGTTACAGAGAAGTGAGAAGCGTGAAGGTGCTAATCAACCTCACAGTTAATAAAGGTGCTAATCAACCTCACAGTTAATAAAGGTGCTAATCAACCGTAATTTAATAAAGGTGCTAATCAACCGTAAATTTAATAAAGGTGCTAGTCGATCCTAAATTTAATAAAGGTGCGAATCAACCATAAATTTAATAAAGGTGCTAATCAAACGTAAATTTAATAAAGGTGCTAATCAACCGTAAATTTAATAAAGGTGCTAATCAACCGTAAATTTAATAAAGGTGCTAATCAATTGTAAATTTAATAAAGGTGCTAATCAAACGTAAATTTAATAAAGGTGCTAATCAACCGTAAATTTAATAAAGGTGCTAATCAATCGTAAATTTAATAAAGGTGCTAATCAATTGTAAATTTAATAAAGGTGCTAATCAATTGTAAATTTAATAAAGGTGCTAATCAATTGTAAATTTAATAAAGGTGCTAATCAATTGTAAATTTAATAAAGGTGCTAATCAATTGTAAATTTAATAAAGGTGCTAATCAATTGTAAATTTAATAAAGGTGCTAATCAATTGTAAATTTAATAAAGGTACTAATCAATTGTAAATTTAATAAAGGTGCTAATCAACCGTAAATTTAATAAAGGTGCTAATCAACCGTAAATTTAATAAACGTGCTAATCAACCGTAAATTTAATAAAGGTGCTAATCAACCGTAAATTTAATAAAGGTGCTAATCAATCGTAAATTTAATAAAGGTGCTAATCAACCGTAAATTTAATAAAGTAGATACAAGGCAAGGAAAGTGACGGCAATAGCAAAGAAGGATAACAAACACAGATGTTCGGTTTAAGACGATAGCATTTTATTGTTTACCAAGAAAAAGGTAAAAATGTACCGCAACAGATTCATGATCAGAGTCCCGCGATGTTTAGATTCTTGGGTCCTTTAGGGCAAAACTGATAGCTTGACGTCATTGGACACTGGAACAGGTAACCGAGCGTCAGTAGACACTTGTATAGGCAGCTGAACGTCAGTGGGCATTGGAACTGGTAGCAGAACATCAGTGAGCATTGGAGTAGATAACCGGATGTCAGTGGGCACTGGAGCAGGTAGATGGACGTCAGTGGGCCACTGGAGGCGTTGGAGCAGCTGGAGTTGCTGGAGGAGTAAGCTGGAAGCTGCAGGAGTTAGCTCGATGTATAAAATCAACAGTAGGTTCTTTGATAAGGCAGGGTGCGTTCGAAATGAATGTTTCTGTTTAGAGCACAATTGAACCGTGATACTGAACTGTTTGTATTTTAAACTTTAATAAAAGCCATTATATAAAATAATTTGATAAAACCAGCAATGCACTGTGGACTAAATCATTGTAAGAAGGCATATGAATCTTCCTTTCGTGATTCTCCTACTATAGCAAGCAATTGGTCGACTTGATTAAGAAATGAGCGATTTCACCGATTTTTTTTTACAAAGGAGCTATCACTTATCAAGGCTTGAAAGCCATTCGAGGATAAGGGTTAATTAGTGTACAGTGTTAATCTGAAGAATAGGGTAATAGCCGTTAGGGGTGGAATCTGAGTAAGATTCGAGGACGGCTTAATAAGAACTTGTTTACATTGGACTTGAAGACAACCACATTGTAGTCAGTTTGAAAGTAGAACCACATTTCTAGGAAAGAATCTTTGTTCAAGGAACTTGCATTATGATTTTGGTCACAGATAAGGGGTGGGGGAAATTGTTGATAGTGGTTGTAGCTAGACGATGGCAATAAAAGTATTGAAAGTGTGAAAGATTCATTGATTATCATCTAATCCCGGACAAAGTCGGGTCTCCCTACTAGTTAAACATAAAAGCAAAGTTTTAACAAAGCCACATGGGAATCCGATTATATAAACTGACTTGTAGCTGGACACACACACACACGCACACAACGACATGGTCTCTGAAAGAAATAAACATTATACCGGTTGTGATTGGAGCAACTGGCTTAATAAAAAAAGGATCTTCAGAAATACTCAGAAGCAATCCCAGAAAGACCAAGCTGTAACGAAATACAAATAGCAGCCATAAAGGTAACAGCGTCTATTCTTAAAAGAGCCCTCGGATATAAATGTCAATCGTAACAGAATCAAGAGTTAGCTCCCTTGGTCTCTGAAAACTAACTGAAATAAAATAAAAAATAATGTGAGTTTGCTTTATCTAATAAATAGCTAGCAAGTACAACTTATTATTTATACTATGAAGAGTCGTTGAGTTACGTAGTTATTTATAATATAAATCTCACCTGTCTGTTTAAATGCATCTATGTATGTATGTATGTATGTATGTATGTATGTATGTATGTATGTCTCGCAAAATCTCTCGACAGAGGTGACAGATTTTCACGAGATTGGTATCATTTTGAAGCTCGAATCTTCGGACGACAAATATCGAAAAATGAGCAAAAAAAAAAAAACCCAACATTAATTCATTCGCCCTCAACTGGGCACTTCTCTACAGGAAGGGGTCGGTTTTTTTCGCCGATAATTTACAAAAGTAATCGCCTCTTTCCGATTGTCTAGCCTTAATTTAAACCTATGTCGCTTCCGGTTTGGCGATGGACGCAGCAGCTAACGCGTCACGTTTTTTTTTTTCACATTCTTTTCCTCCTTCGCAGTACGGGTTGAAGCCACCTGCCTGCCTACTACCACTTTTTTTTTTTTTGCTCAACACACATCTCCAAACACCCAGGCTAGTTTACAATAAAGAAGTACGACTTGCATTAAAGGTTGTATCGTAGAAATGGAACTCCAACGTAAGTCAGAAATTGTCTAATTTTTGTAAACCATATTACATTTTCACATCAAAAGATTCCATTTTATTGCTCCTCCGACAAAAGGAGAGTTTATTTGTAAATTCACCCTTGTCCGTTCGTCCGTTCGTCTGTCCGCACTTTTTTCAATAACTACGCCTTAGAATTTTTGGAAATTTTGCACAAACATTAAACATGATATGAGTAAAAAAGTAACAGAATTGATTTTCCGGGAAAACTCCGGTTGCCCTCCTTATGGTTGCCTTTCGAGTTTAAATTGCTAAAATTGACACTTTTGTGCTTATTTAAAAAAAATGATGCCTAGGATTTTTATAAAACTTTCTTATATGGAACGGCTCATCAAGAACTTGTTTACATTAGACTCGAAGACAGCCATATTGTAGTCAGCTGGAAAGCAGGAAAACGGAAGACAATTCCATAGGCGTGCAGTTCTAAGAAAGAAGCTTTGCTCATGGAATCTACATTTAGATTTAGGCACAGATAAAGAGTGAGGGAAATTAGTGATAGTGTTTTCTGCTAGACGGGTGTTTCTTGTGAAAGTTTGGCGATGAGGGACCATAGATTGGAGCTCAGCTGAGCACTTGTCATGAAAATAACGATAAAGCAGAGACAAACTCGTAACATCTCTTCTGTGAGAAAGGTAAGAGAAAAGGACATCCCCTACGAAGCTACGAAGTCTATTTTGAACTCTATCAAGGCAGGATAAGTCCTTTCTAGCAGCTCCTGTCCAAATGTGGCAACAGTACTCCATCCTTGGACGTACCTGGCTCTTATATAGATAGAGAATTGCATCAGCAGTGAGATATCTACTGGATCGATAGAAGGATCCCACCATTTTTTCAGCAGCCTTGGCAACGAATTTAATGTATGTGTTCAATTTAAAATCAGGAGTAAAGATCAAGCCCAGAAGTTTGTCAAAACATGGAACCTCCTCTAGACGAGAGCCATTCATTTCAATTGACGCCAGATGGGGACCAGAGCGTTGGTGATATGAAGATAAAAGCTTGGTTTTAGATGCATTAAAAGTAACAATCTACCTCTTTCCCCATTGTATCACTTGCTCAAGATCAGAGGAGAGAGAATCAAAGAGAACTTAGTCGTTTACGGTCTTAAATGTGCTACCATAGATAGTAGTAAATGTCTACGAATGATGTAAGGATGTGATTTGGAAGATCATTAATGTAGATTAGGAAGAGAGTTGAGCCCAGGATGGAGCCCCGAGGGACACCAGCATTAATACTGAGAGCTTCTGATTTCTGCCCATCAGCCACTACTCTTATGAACCTATCAGAGAGAAATGATTGAGAAGACATTTCCAGCTATACCGTAGCTGGAGATCTTGTGAAGTAAACCTTTATGCCATACTCTATCAAAAGCATTTGATATGTCAAGAGCAATTGCTCTAGAAAGGTAGCTTCCATCGAGAAATTCGCTAATCCTATGAGATATAACTGTAAGCACATCTGCTGTAGATCTAGCAGAACGGAAACCATATTGCGTAGATTATTAATTTCGGATTTAAAATCCCTCGTCAAAGAAAGAGAAAATTATTCTTTTTTGCATCTCAGCGCGTTTTTTCATTTATTGCAAGATGCACTCAGAGCTGACACATTTTCAAATTTATATTTGGCGAACACGTGCCTTTTCGGCTTGAAAAGAACTAGTTTCACAGACATTAACAGCTAAACGGTCTCGATAACACGAGGCGAGAATGGATATTTTACTTTCTAGAAAAAAAGAGAAAAATAAAAGATTAATAAATCTAAAGAGCTCGTTCTCTGACGAGGGATTTTAAATCCGAAATTAATTAGTATTTCAACTTAAAAAAAGGAAATTATTATTTGTGTGTTTTTTTGTTTGTTTGTTTGTTTTTTTGCATATCGGCGTGCTTTAAAACAGTTTTTTCTGTTTATTCTATGTTTTTCATTAATTTTAAGATGCTTCTATGAGCCGACGCATTTTTAACTTGATTTGCGTTTTGTTTTTTCTTTGTGTTTTTCAGCTGTCTAATGGATACTTCGTCCATTACTTTGGGGTCGATAATTGGGTAGTCCTGCCAATGGACATCGTGTTCGTGTTGGACATAAGTGGTTCCATGTTTCAACACGGCATTAACCAACTGAAGACGGCAATGAAGAGCATCCTGTCGAAACTACGCAAAACCGACCGGTTTGGTATTGTTGTCTACAATATGAACGTCGAACTGTGGCAAGACAAGATGGTTCGTGCCACTAAGGATACCATCGATGAGGCTTGGCAGTTTATCGATGAACAAACGCCGTTTGGAAGTGAGTGTCAATAAAAAAATAATCATGTCGCTTTCAATGTTATTATTGATCATTTCGCAAATCTCTTCTAATTTGGATTCTTCGAACTACTATTCTCATCTTGAGTGTTATTTGCACAATGTAACCTCCGACCTTCTTCAGGCGTATCTTGTAGAACTCGGGAATTTTCTGTTTAATTCGGGAATCTGCACGGAATTTCAAACGGAACCCTTTATTTAATCCACGCTATCAAGTATCTGTAGCGTAGTGGATAAAGTGCACTTAATCTATGCTGTGACGTAATGATCTTATACATCTTGATACATTAAAAATACAATTGCGAATTATTTAGACTTCTATCCAGTTATTGATGACAAAACGAGAACATGCTATCCATGTAGAGTAAATAGAGAGTCCCGTTCAAAATTCCGAGTAGATTCCCACGTTCGACTGAAATATTCCCGAGTTTGGCAGAAAGATTCCAAAGTTCAACTAGATGAACCTGGCTGAACCGTTGTGAAAATAACATAGTTGACCGGGGTTCGGCAAGATACACCTGAAGAAGGTCGGAGGTTACATCGACCGAAACGTTGTGAAAATAACACTTGAGATGAGAACAGTAGTCTGAAGAATCCAAATAATACGAATTATCAATCCTCATCTCAAAAATTCATAAACATAAAATCTCTTTTACCAATTCCATAGCCGTAAAAGCATTTGTTTGTAAGCATTACACCCTTAAGGTCCAATTGTTAGAAAGGTGTGCTGGTCGACGATTATTATGATGGTTATTAATATATAAGTAGAGTGAAACAAATAAAATTATTTATGTTAAAATCATTTTGATAGAAAGGAATGTTAGTTTTCATAACTAGTACAAACAAAAATGTTTATTTGATGAAAAAGAATGTTCGAACATAAACAAAATACGTGACGAAGGTAGATCATCCGATTTGTGTCCTTGTCACGTGGAGTTAATGACGTAACGAGATAGCTTGGACACACGTAATCAGAGTCAAGAGTTGGGGGTCAGAGTTAGCAGATCCAGTTGGTAGTCAGAGGGAAATAGACGGTCCATGGACCGTAAAGAGGAAAAGGAGAAAATGTTGATAGTAAAAATCTAGGACTGGCGTTACAGCTTTCTGATGGCGGGGGGGGGACATCCGAAATAAAGCTGCTGTAAATACCATCAAAGCTTCGGGTCGTACTATTTTCGTTTGCAGCTTTTCCGTGGGTTAATCAAATCAATACCAAAGATGGTTTCCCCATTAGCTGATGTAAACCCCCAGAGACTGTTATCCGTCCCTTTTGCTAAATTGTTATATGTTCTGTCTAGAGAATCACTAGACAATCAGTAGACATATTAATATGTAAACGATCAAATATATCGACGTGTAAATAATATACACTCGTTTATATATACCGCCGGCAATATGACACAATCTATATATATATATATATATATATATATATATATATATATATATATATATATATAAAAGTTAGAATGTGTGTGTGTCTTTAGGACTCTTCTCAACCTATATACTCAACGAATTTTTTTATATACAGGCTTGAAATTTGGTATACAAGATATTCAGAGGTCTAAATTGAAAAATTGATACGTGAGAGTCGCCGGTTTTTTCTGTTTTCTGTTTCACGAATGCGTATGCGTGAATAGTTCACATTACAGATTCATTATGTCGAAAATAAATAGTTTGTGAATATATTTAAAAGTCGTGTCACGCTGGTCTAATGGTTATCGTACTTGACTCAGTGTCTTTAGGTTTAGGTTTCGATCTCAGCTCGGGTATTTTTTTATTTTTATTTAGAAGAAGTGAACGGTTTAGAAAAAAAATCATAGTACTCGCATGCACAAGTCTCAGTTTCTGTATTAATTAAGATATAATATCTATGCGTATTTTACGACCGGGCAACGCCGGGCGGCCTGCTAGTAGCTTATAATATTGTATGAATAATATGAGTAAACATATTTCTTCACTCATTTTTTTTTTAATATAATTTTAGGGTCTAACATAAACGATGCCTTGCTTCAAAGTATTTCCTTGTTGGAAAAATCCAGTCTCTCTACTGGTGGCTCGCGAGTGCCTGCTATCTTTTTCCTGACGGACGGCGATGCTTCGGAGGGCGTCACAAAGATCCCAACGATCATGGAGAACGTTATGAACGCAAACCGAATGCAAATTCCTATACATTCCATCCTCATCGGCGAGGCAAGTTTTCAGCTTGCCCATCTACTTGCGCTGAACACGCAAGGACAGTCGCTGCACATCTATTCGCCGGAGCAACTGATGACCGAATTGAAAGAGTTCTACGATCACATCGGTCACGTGCTAGCCAAGCGGCTACGATTCAAATATGTCGACCATTTGGTGGAGAAAACGTCGCACACCCGGTTCCAAGTCTACCACAAAGGTTCGGAGTTGGTTGTGGCCGGTAAATGTAAACAAGGGGCCCAAAAGCTGAAACCTGCGGTGACTTTGATGAATTTAGATGGCGAGCGGACGCTTCAAGTGTCGTCGGATGCTTACAGTAAAGATACGGACAACGTCGCAGAGAGAATATTCGCTCTGGTTAGTATCGGTCAGACGATGGATCAGGCTTTGAAGCAAACGGAACAGGAAGAGAGACTTCACAAAGAAGCTGCCGACATGTCACTTAAGGTAAGAAAAAATTTCAGTATTATTATTATTTTTTCACCGTTATTTTATTTTTGCTTTGCTTTGTATTAGTGTCGGGACGATTAATCGAAATCGGAATCTTAAATTTCGATAATCATTATTTAAATTGTAATTCCGGGCGTCTTCTGCCAGTAATTATTTGCTCTATGAGTTTCCTGGTTGTTTCTGAACCTGCATTTTTTTTTTTTTTTGCTTGTAACCTGCACCTTGCAATGAAATCGTCGATGTTTTCCGTATTTTTTGTTTGTATTCACAAAGGCAGAAACGTGCAATACGAAAATTAACTGAAGGTTCCAGTCTTTCCTTAGATTTCTACCTGTTACAATATTTTTGGAATATAATAGGAAGGGTAGCTATTTATTTGGTGTCCACCACACCAAAATGTGGCCCAAGGCCGGAAGGTGGAAATAGGCAAGTTCCCCTAAAGGAGGGGCACTCTTGCCTCATCCAAAATTGCCTGGGCACCCCCGTCGGCATTCCCCGGCAGGGGCGCCTCAGGCGACAAGCAATTAACTTGCTCGACCGGAAAGCCCGGTGGCAAGGCCTGGGAGGGTGGACCTCCTAGGTAGTACCTAAGCGGCGTACCTCAGTCCAATAACTGTTGGGCTGAGTGTCAAGAACGGATCCTTGACGAGTACTACTACCCTGTCTCCCCGCAGCCGAAGCCGCTAGGAGACACATCCCATCACACTGAACGTGTAATGGGGTATAATGGGAGGGGTATATATTTAATTGCTGTCCACATCAGCAATATGTGACACAAGGCCGGAAAGTGGGAACTCCGCAGGCTCCCCTAAAGAAGGGGCACTCCTACAATTTTAAAAATTGCCTGAGTAACCCCGTCGGCATTTCCCAGTCGGGGCGCTTCAGCAGCAAGAAGTAAACTTGCCCCACCGGAAAGCCCGATGGCAAGGCCTGGGAGGGTGGACCTCCTAGGTATTACCCAGGTGGCGTACCTCAGTCCAACAGGTGCTGGGCCGGTTCCCGGCCCCTCATCTGTTGGGCTGAGTGTCAAGTGACGAATCCTTGACGTGTACTACCCTGTCTCCCTGCAGCCGAAGCCGCTAGGAGACACATCCCATCCTTATGATGAAGTAATGGGGTAGTTATTTAATTGCCGCCCACATCGGCAATATTTGGCACAAGGCCTGGAAAGTGAGAACCCCGCAGACTCCCCTAAAGGAGGGGCACTCCTGCAATTTTAAAAATTGCCTGAGTAACCCCGTCGGCATTCCCCGGTCGGGGCGCCTCAGGCAGCAAGCAATAAACTTGCCCCACCGGAAAGCCTGGTGGACCTCCTAGGTATTACCCAGGCGGTGTACCTCAGTCCAACAGGTGCTGGGCCGGTTCCCGGCCCCTCACCTGTTGGGCTGAGTGTCAAGTGACGAATCCTTGACGTGTACTACCCTGTCTCCCTGCAGCCGAAGCCGCTACGAAACACATCCCATAATAATAGTAATGGGGTATGATCCCGCCAAATCGGGAGATTCTATTTCTAAACGATGCTGCTAGGAACTGACGAATCGAATTAATTCACGTTCTGCTACCAACCAATCAGAAACCAGAATTGCTCCACAAATATTAAACCTTTCTGTAGCAATTTCGCATATGTGTTCTCCGTCTCAAAATGAGAAGAATCTTTTGCTCTGTGGATTCCAACTCGAGAACTGTCTACTGCAAACCAGTAAACTCACAGGACTTGTGTAGAACAACGAACCATCGGAAACTGTTCTGTCTACTGCAAACCAGTCACCTCTCAGAACTTGTGTAGAACTACGAACCATTAGAAACTGTTCTGAAACTAAACGTGGCTTGCACTTCTAGACTGCCAAATAATCCTGAAATACAGCATTTAATGCAGGTAGCCTAAATGTTGTGATCCTTACATACTTCCTGCCTTCCTTGAATCTCTTATGCCACTGAAAAGCTGATGCTTGGTTCATGAAAAAATTCCATACGTTTCTGCTGCATTTTTTGTCAATTTTAAAACAGAATTTTATTGCATATCCTTCTTTTCAATTCCTGTTGTTGATGTTCATTTGAACTTGAAACCATAAAAATTGGTCAGTCATCTCATAAAATGGATAGCAATAACATACTGAATTATCAAGAGTCTACAGCAATTTTAAATGTCTGTTCAAAAAAGTCTGGAAACTTATTGAAGGTTCCTCGTATGTGGAAAAATTCGTTATTATCCGTAGGGTGGACACACCACTGCAATAATTATGTTGTATAGGGATGGGGTCATGTTGGGAGACATATATAACGGGACTAAACGACGGTGATGAGGGAGAGAAGACATTTATAACAGTGAGAGAGATGGGAATTCATTATTGAAGGGAGGTATTATACTGTTCTTTTACACAGAGGGGTTAATCATTACTTATGATGGAGGAGGGGACCCATTACTTGAAAGGAGGTTACACAAAGTTCATATTAAGATGAATAACACATTACTTTCAATAGTTGAATGAAGACACGAAAGACAAACAGTTACAAAAATCGATGATGTTCTTTATTTCATTTGACCGGTCGAATGATGATGACGTCACGAATTCAAATTCGGGATCTACATACTTTAATGTTCTTTCCTTCGCTTCCAAAAGACATTGACTCCATCTCTCTCTCTCTCTCTCTCTCTCTCTCTCTCTCTCTCTCTCTCTCTCTCTCTCTCTGCCTAGCAGACTCAACTGTTCTGCCGCCTCTGCTCGACTGCCGACTGTCGACTCTTCTCATCTCCTAATCTTAGCTCCTATTATTGAGAATTCCCTTTTTGCTATGACGTCAGATGTGTGGTTCCAAAGCGTGACAAAAATCACGTGGCCCAGCAAACGTTCTCCAAACACACTTTCGACAACAAAGAATTCTCAACTAACCTATATTTTTTAATTCAGTTTTCATAAAAGAACGAACAATTAAATTCTTTTTACAATACAAACAATATCTAACTATATCCAAAACAATAGCTAAATTCTAACATTCCGTTTTCTGAATCTATTCTGAACCTTGCTTACAAGGTTCGAGTCTCGGCTTATCCTAATCTCATTTTCCACTTATCTAATATTCTTCTTATTTTACAGGAAAAGGGGACAGTCTTTTCTTGTAAAAATTACATACCACTACAATAATTAGCTTAACATATTTTGTTCATAAGTGAACCCTGTGTTTACTTTTATCAGCCTCATAACAACATTGATCAAATATAAACGATTGCACTGATGAAAGTAACAGTGTCACAGTTTGTACGTTTTGTTTTTGTTCTGTTAATCTATAAATGTTGTCTTCCTTTTCAGTACAAATACCTGACACCTGTGACAGCGATGAAGATTTCCGGTAAAGGTAAGTGTTGCCCTTTCATCCATCATGCAATTATTCAAGAATATCAACAAATATCATTCCTGAGTCAACGTAGTCCCTTACCTTACAGTGTTAACGTGTCTTGCTTGATGTGAATACAAGTAGTTTTAAAAAATTATACAACGAAACAGCTATCTGTGGATATATTAGGTTAATTTGCTTCTCGTCGTCATGCGCTTAGCTCTTTTGTAAGGGCGATAACTCTCTTCTATTTAGCTTTAAATGCGCAGTACTTTGTAAAATAATACAGAGCTCAGATAGCCTTGCAATTAGGAATATATATATATATATATTATATATATATATATATATATATATATATATATATATATCAGGTTATAGATAATCCCGAGTGATAACTCTCTCTCTCTCTCTCTCTCTCTCTCTCTATATATATATATATATATATATATATATATATTATTATATATATATATATATATAGAGAGAGAGAGAGAGAGAGAGAGAATAAATGACAAAACTTTATATTCCAAAATTCATGATGTTGACAATCTTATAGTTTATTTCTTTAAATAAGTTGATTTATACAATTCTTGATAGTATCTGTTTCGTAGCGCAAAATGAATCACTTAATTATTATATCAATTAGTGAATCTATTATGCCCTTAACTCATCAGAAGAAATAGCAACAATCAATCCGTCAAAAGGAATTGAAATGTGATACAACATGGTGAAAATCCGAAAATTGGAAGAGAAGCTGCAGTTACCTTTGTATTTTTCCATTACGTCATATTGAATATATATATATATATATATATATATATATATATATATATATATATATATATATATATATATATATATATATATATATATATATATATATATATATATTATATATCTATATTATATATATATATATATATATATATATATATATATATATATATATATATATACGAGCAAACAGTTAATATAACATGTTAAACACTTTGAAAAAGAGTTAAAAACACATTTAATCTGAAAAGGAAACACTAGATAAGTGGATAGTCCTTAATCCGCGGAGTTTCGAAGAAATACTTTCCTTCTCATCAGAGGTTAGGAATTAGCAAAATGCGGGATCGGATTTTGCATGCAAAAGTATTTGACAAAACAACAAGTAAGTCAAATATCTTACTTGATAACAAAAAAGTGAAGCAGAGGGAATATGGTGAAGAAAAAGGTGATTACACGTGAATGGATAGTCTGGTGGAAGATAAATAATCCAGTGACGGTAACATCCAAATATATAACTTCAAGAAAGTTAATTGAATTTCCATTATTATTTTTATTTTAATTTAGTTAACTGAATTTCCATTATTATTTTTATTTTATTTTTAACATTTATTGTTTTGGGCCCAAATTCAATTAAAATGTTTGACCCATGCCCGAGTAACCTACATCTAAAATTTTGGTAGATTCTGCAAAGGTAAACTCTGTAAACTTTGATCTTTTGCTAGCCAAATTTTCGCCCAAAAACTGATTAAAAAACTTGATGCATGTCTGGATACCCTTTATGCAAAATGTCAAATGTTTAAACCCAACATTGACTGAATAGTTTGCTAGAGATGGCAAAGGTCAAATCTTTTGAACTTTGACCCCTTAGCAGCCAACTGTTCGGCCAACAACCGATTAAAAATCTTGTCTTATGTCTGAATACACTTTATGTAAAAATTTCAAATGTTTAGACCAAAAATTGCCTGAGTAATTTGGTAGAGACCTTAGAGGTCAATTTTTA
>NC_136500.1:139496101-139511101 GCF_053919585.1 Euprymna scolopes | reverse complement strand
CAATAAACAAGTTATTAGCATATAGTGTTTTTTTCTCAACCTCGTTAATAACTTGATACACTGAAATCAACAGATATTCCTGTCTTCTGTCATAATTTCGCTAATACTGCTTTAAATACTTTTATTTTCTGACTGGAGTAGCTGAATAAGCACTTTCTTAAAGTCTCATGGATTTTTAATCACTCGTTCCTTAAATATTAAAAAAAAAATGTAAATTCGTTAATAATTTGATACGCAGTGTATATATATATATATATATATATATATATATTGCCTTCTGGTGTCTTCCGTCTTCCTGCTTTCCAGCTGATTACAATATGGTTGTCTTCAAGTCTAACGTAAACAAGTTTTTGATGAGCCATTTAACAAGTTAACAAATTTACCAAATTTCCATTATTAACGATTGATATATTGTCTAATTTCTACTGTACACTCTTTAACCCTTATCATCGAGTGGTCTCCTGGCCTTGATAAGTGTCGATGCCTTTATATATATATATATATATATATATATATATATATATATATAAGAATAGAAATACTTTTCTTCTCATCAGAGGGTTGGAATTACCAAAATGCGGAATCATACAAGCGATAGAGTTTACTTGGTAAAAAAAAAATAGTGGAACAGACGGAATGGGGAAAAAAGAAAAATTAATTCATGTGAATGAATTTTCGTATGAAGAGTAGAATATCCAATAACGGTAAAATCCAAGAAAAGTTAGTTAAAGTCCGGTATCCAGAAGTAAAAATCCAAAGGAATCGCGTTACTGGAAGATATTTTGATGTAATTCAAAAGGCAGAATTCCGTGAAGTAATTCACAAATGGGTACAAGGAAAAAAGAGTGAGTTCAAAATATTCATCTTCCACAAACGACAAAAATAATTCACGTGAACTCTTTCGAATATTGTTGCAAAGAATGAACGCTGTACAAATTACAAATTTCCATTTATTTTCAACGTCTTTCATTTTCATTTCGATATTTTTTTGTGACCAAGAACGGAGGACCGCATTAAATATGAAATATGTATATATATTAAATACAAAAAAAACAACATCGTTTTCATGCTTCAAAAAACCCCTCATAACCTTGAAATCACTACTCTAGAAGCATGTGTGGATTATTAACATTATATATATATATATATATATATATATATATATATATATATATATATTATAAATCTGAATGTGTGTATGCGTGTGTGTGCGTGTGTGTGTGTGTGTGGTCACGAATAGGCTCCTATATGGTTGACTATTTGAAAAAAACTGATTATATATAATGATAGAAGATGTATCGAGACACAGGAATGGGTATGTTTGATCTGGCAGAACCGTGGTTCATTAAAATTGTTGGGTCTGCGTTCGCGCCTGGTCCACAAAGTATGGAAATAAAAAATTTAAAAATTAAAAAAAAAACGTTTACAAGTGGTTTTGATATAGATGTACATAATAATATTTCGATAAGTATGTTTTAACTTAAATAGGGATGGTATAATAAAATTGTGGGGTCTGCGTTCGCGCCTGGCCTCCATAGAATGAAAATAGGCACAAACTTTAATTAAGACTTTTCATATCTATCTGCGTAAGTAACAAAGTTTTTTAATATAGATCCACGGAATATTGTGATAAGTGTTTCAGTGTGAACAGGTATGGAATAATAAATTATGGGGTTTATCTATTTTATTTTTACTTTCATCATATTTTGCTTTGGTTTTGATACCTCCAAATTCAACCCTAATTTACAACCCTTCCTTTTCATAACCTATCATACTTTCATAAATCAGTCCAGGGTGTTTTTGAATCCAGTCAACGACGGGTACTTTTGCTAGTATATATATATATATATATATATATATATATATATATTCCCTTTTTCGTTTTTTCTTTTCTTCTTTTCCCCGCACCCCCATCTCTTGCTCTATCTTATATTTATAACTTTATAAATTAATTTAATTTATATATTTAAACTTTTTTCCTTTTTTTTCTAATCTTTTTCTCTCGTGTCTTTCCTCCCTCTTCTCTTCCCATTTTCCTCTCCACCCTCTCTATAGCTTACTTCTTTTATAAAGAATGTTTAAATCTCAACTATATTTTTCACGGTTGACGGTAGCGGAATGGATTGGGTCCTTGCTAATGAAGCCAGACATGACGTCTGTTGCCGGGTTCGAATTTCTCGACTGGTGACACTCTTCACTGATGATTCTCGAAAGGATGAAACACTGGTGTCTGTAGGTATGTAATAATTATATATATATATATATATATATATATATATATATATATATATATATATATATATATATATATATATATATATATATATATAAAGACCACAGTGTTATGGCGTCCATAAAAAAAATCTGACGTATAAAGCAATATCCTAAGCCATTTTCACACATTAAAACAGTAGAGCGGCTGAAATGGCCTCAACAGTCAAGCTAGATAGATATAGTCCACGGGTGATCATCAAATATGGTTATTAATCTGATGTCGCTAAGGTAGAAATGCCGACTTTTCTCATTTCTTGATAAAATCAAATCGAATTATATCATCCCGTCAACTAAAACGACGCAATTTTAAATAAATACATAATAAAGTCACATTCGTTTTAGTGCTTTGAAAATACCTGGTACTTGTGCATCTATGTTACCGCTCTGAAATAATAACGTTATTAATAAAAAAAAATCCACTCTTAACATGCGGAAGGGGGTGTTTTAGAACTGTTCTGTACTTTCACCTACCAATTAATAAACAGAAACATCGTAAAAATTGAATTTAACTTGAAAATACTATTTAAAAAATTACATGGTGATATAGATGCACAAGCATCAAATATTTCTCTGGCAATTATTTTGCTACGGTAATAAGACCGAGAATATGTACAGAGTGGAACGATGAAATTGTCGCCCTAGAAAAGACGACATGATTCCACTTCCGTTAGATGAAAACCGGTTTTCTTTTTTTGTTGCAAACCATCTACTAATTGGCGAGTTGTGTACAAATCCCAAAAGCGATAGGAGCCTTCTATCATGTCTGAAAGTGACACAATGTTCGACGAGTGAAATCGGAGATGCGCCGCTGTATTACTCATGCTCTCCACTGATCCAAGTTATAAAAACAGGACCATTGCCAACACCTTCAAAATGCTTCGCTGGATTGCCACGAATAACGGGGACGTACCCATGGTGATGGAAACAAAGTTTCCGTCTGCGGTTATGGTCTTTCGTGTGGTTTCAAGTGAGGGCCACGTCATGCAATCTCACATCTTCGAAGTCGGCTTAAACGTCAACATCAAAGTGTACCTGGATGTGCTGGTGAGTGTGCTGACCCCCTAGTGCAATCAGGTGGCCGCTGGAAAACCCTGGGCGTGGCAGCAGCATTCTGCGCCAGCACACAAGTCCAAAGAGACCCAGGCTTGGCTTCAAGAGTGCTAGGACTTTACACTCTTCTCTCACTGCCCACCCACTTCTCCCCAAACCTGAACCTGCTGGACTACTTCCTTTTGTCATACGTCGAGAACATCACCAACATAACCTCCCACAACACCAAAGCCAGCTTGATCGCCGCCATTCGCTGAGTATTCGTTGAGGTCCTGCCAGCGCTTCTGGAAACGGCATGCTTCCAGTTCCGGACTTGTATCAAGGCGATGATTGAGGTTTAAGTCGGCTACATTGAATAGATGTCAGCTTTATTACATAATCAAGTTACCTGAATTGGTTTTTTCAACAAAAGTTTTAAAATAAAGCTGTAGTGTTGTTTTCTTTATGGCGACAGCTTCATCGTTCCACTCTGTATTGCTTTAAAAATAATTAACTGACTACAATTTTAAATAAATAAATAAATGAATAAGAGACATGTTCGTTTTATTTATTTAAAATATATTTAATTAACAATGAAAATTATTTTTAGAAAGAAAGAGTCATCTATTTTTTTATATAGTATTAATCCTGAAAGATATTCTTTATTTAAAAATAACAACAAAAAAAAAAAACGTTATATTATTACGAACATTAAATTATACGGATGTTGACGCAGAAAACACCATGGAATTTTAGCAGTCAAGATTGCAATGAACATCAGCAGGAGCGAATTCTCGCGGTTCGAGATTTTGAATATACTTCCTTTCTGGCTTGTCCAATCAGAAGCCAACTCTCAGTCACATGATCGAGTTTACAAAAGGTTAAACACACTGTAAATTTCTCTTTTTCTTCTCGGACCTTGGACTGGCAACATCTTCATGTGGTGCGCCACACGACCCAACCCGACCTTCGGGGGGCGGGGTTCGACTAAGACGGAATATAAATAATCCAGCATGACAACCGAACTTCAATACGGTACATAAATGAACTTTCATCTTCCAACAGCAACTGTCTCAATTTTTTTTGTGTTCATCCATACACATGGACACACGTTTCTACTACAAACTTACACACATATACATGAACGCTTTCTCTTTCAACAACCGTCTATTCATTCGTTAACGTCTCTACACTGGAACTCTTCGCATTAATAACCTTTTCTAAATACAAACCTACTAACGAAGATAATCAATAAAGCTGTCATTTAATGTTAAACTAAAACTAATCAGCTTGCAGGACGAAATGATTCCATTTCTTCCATGAGGAACTTTTCTATCATCTTTGGAAAATCACATTGAGTCAGCAGAGAGAACACAGGAAGCATCGAAAAAAGACATTTCTTTTTTTTTCTTTCTTTCTTTCTTCTTTTTTTTTTCTTTTTTCTTTCTTTCTTTTTTTCTTTCTTTTTTCTTTTATTCTTTCTTTTCTTTTTTCTTTCTTTCTTTTTTTCTTTTTTACTTTTTTCTTTTTTCTTGCTTTTTTCTTTTTCTTTCTTTCTTTTTTATTTTTTCTTTCTTTCTCTTTTTTTCTTTTTTTCTCTTTTTTCTTTCTTTTTTTTCTTTCTCTTTTTCCTTTCTTTTTTTACTCACGTTCACAAGACATATCACCACTTGGACGTGAAGGGTTACTAATTGGCACCATGCCTAAGAAAGATTAACAAGATGTCGGTTTACATTACATTTAAACTTCTGCATATCAGTACAGTCGGGGAAGCAAGCAGCAGTAAAGGAATTCCAAAATCTAGCTGTTCGAGGGAAGAAATTATTAGAGTAGAAAGTTTTCTGGCATTTAGGGACCTCAACAGTGAAGAAGTTAGACTTTGTTGCTAAGCGGGTTTGTTGGGGATACATACATTCAGGGGACACAAGAGCAACGAGCTCATCAGAACACATTCCATAAAAATATTTGTAAAACAGGCACAGAGATTAAACATTACGACGTTGGGACAGGGGTTGGAACTTAGTTAAAAAAGTGGAATCTATTAGTTTGAAGACTCATTTTTTGGATCCTATTCAGAGAGATCTGGCCTGGTGCATCTACCACTTAGTCTCTCCAACTAATGGTAGATGCACCAGGCCAGATCTCTATCTATCTATCTATCTATCTATCTATCTATCTATCTATCTATCTATCTCCTCTCTCTCTCTCCTGTCCCTGCCCACTGGACGCTACAGAATTTACGATCTTCGCCTAAAGATAACTGCTGGCCGACCTTCGACAGACCAAAGAACTTTTAGCTCTTCATTTTCTTCACTCGAACGGTGTTCAACTTTCTGCCACTGAAATAAACGTGTTTTGTTGTTCTGTTAAAGGAGGTTTTCACTCCTATGCTACGTTATCTCTTACCATTAATTTTCTCTTACCATTAATTTATCTCTTATCATTAATTTATCTATTACCATTAATTTAGCTCTTACCATTAATTTAGCTCTTACCATTAATTTATCTCTTACCATTAATTTTCTCTTACCATTAATTTATCTATTACCATTAATTTAGCTCTTACCATTAATTTATCTATTACCATTAATTTAGCTCTTACCATTAATTTAGCTCTTACCATTAATTTAGCGAGATGCATCTTGTATTTCTGGAGAATTTTTACGGGATTCCGCTACTAAAAAGATTAAATCCTTCATTTTCAATAATTTAGTATATTTTCCTAATCTTTCTTTCGGGATTCTGGTTTTAGACCGACCATATTTATTGAGACTTTATAAAACAAATGTTTCTTTTGTGATCGTAAGAAAACAAAATAAAACAAAAAAGGGATTTAATTAACAGAAATTTATGAGAACAATGGTTGTCCACAGACAGTCACGTAAATAAACTCAATTCATCTTCAGTTGTGGAAATTTTATTAGGACGGCGATCTTAAAAAAAAAAAAAAAAGAGAGAGAGAAAGAAAAACTCAATTGTATTTACATAAGCAGATTTCTAATCTAATCGGATTACTGAAACGCCACAAAATAAAAAAGCGGTCGACGAAACATAAGAATGTCTTTCTTTCCAAAAACTCTGGATTATTTCAACCACACATAAAGATTTCATGCCACGATTATTAGTTTCTTTCTTACAAGGCCAGGGTTCAACCTAATTTAAAAAAAAAAAAAATACTGAAAAGCCTTTATGATGTATGTGTTCCTTATGGAAACAAACTGTCATGTTCCAAAAATTACGTAGTATCTTTTTTATATACAGAAAATCATTTTTTACAATTTTTATCAGTTTTAATAGTAAATCGTAGCCATTACAAGGCTGATTTTGATCTCAGTAGTTCGAATTGAGTTACCGTCCTTTATTTAGTAAACATGACAACGGTTGGCTTTCTCATAAATTTGATTTTCTTAGTTAAAAAAAAATACTTGATGAATTTATATGATTTTTGGAATATGATATCTTCGTTCCATGACGGGTACGTACATCATAGAGATTGTCCGGTATTTTCTATATTTTGTATGTTTTTAAAATTAAGTTGAGCTCTGGACTTTGACAGTTTCATTTGTTAAAATTTTAAAAAGGGAGACAACTGTTTTTTTATATTCCTTTCTAATAAAAAGCAATAGTGATAATTAGCATTCATGTTTTAGTGTTCTGTTAAGCAATGCGACCCATTTCTTGGTCGAGTAATTGGCAACAAAACCTACACCTCCTCAAGGTTGGCTTGGTTAGGAGAGTGCAGCATTCACACCAACGATTAAATATGTTTCATATTTACGGTACTTCTACAGTTTAATCAATGCATTAAAAAATGAAAATATCGAAAGAAATGTTATATTGTACGTATCCGTTTTGAACTGAATATCTCCGAAAAAAATTCACTTAATTTGATCGAGTAGTTTTTTGTTTTTTGTTTTTACAGCGGAAAAACACGTTTTTATGAGAGCGCGTTGAAGCGTGACCATCGTCATAGATGGCCTGTTAGCTGAAAAATGACGTCATCGCCATAGGTCCTAGCAAGCAAGATAAGTGGAACACAGACTGTTGATAATGAGCAGACATTTTTTACAGAAAGCGTTAGAAAAATTCAAAATTGGATGAAAAAAGATAAACATGATACTTTGTACTGTAACTCATCCAATATTAATAATAAAAATATTAATAATAAAAAACGAATTGAAAGGGAGAAAAGTTGCTAAAAAGTTTAAAAAAAAAGGAATACGATTTGATTTGTATAAAACTGAAGTTTATTGAATATAAATAAATAAAAATGAACAATAAATATTTTTAAATCAAAAAAACAATATTTTAAAAATCAAAACAGAAAAACAAACGATAAATTAGTTTAACTGAATAACAAACAATAAGTTAAAATTAAATTCAAAAAAATGTTTGTATAAAAAAAGTTACTAAGGCAGAAATATTTCAAACATTGAATATTAAAACTTTTCACAAATCTGTTGTAGAATTTAATTAAAAGTTTGAATTTTTCTTTTTCTGATATTTTTTTTACTAATATTGTCATTCTCTTTGCGACAAAAATTGTTTATAAGGGAATTCGATGAACTCCATACCAGCATTTTTTTCAATTTGCTAAATAGTATGATCCTCATCACATGAGTCAACATGAAATAATCGATTTTGATCAGCCAAAATATTTAAAGTTATGTGCATGGCTAATTTTCTCTGATGAATCGAATGTAAAAAAGAATCGCATTTTGTAAGTTTATTTATAACTATATAATTATATAAGACAAAATTACTAGTTATATCATTTGGATATAGCAGAGAACCTCTGTGAATACCCTGAAAGTAGCTGTTTAATTCAGTTATTTCTTCAACATCTCTCTCCCGGATATTTAATTTTTGCAGCTAGTGCATTTCAGTTTTTTGAAAACTGCATGACAGCAATAACCTGCTAAGTATAATATAACAGGAAGTACTTTCTTGCATTGATTAACATCATCTTCAGTTGCATCTATGTTAAATTTATAAACATGTAACTCTTGCTCCCTTGTCATTTCATCCCAGTTAGTTTCTTTTAAATTTTTCAATTCAATAGTTCGATCATTAATTGGTAAGCTTAATTTTAAAATTGACAACATTCTAAGTTTTTTTCCCCATTCATACACCTGACGTATTGATATATTATACCGATCTCCACTAAGTTGTCGATACTGGCCAAACCTTGCCTCAATGTTATCTGTCTGAAACTTTCTTGGTAATATATACACCATGTTCAGTACATTTATACAATAATTAGTCAATTCTAAAATTGCATAAGTAGTATGGTGCAAAGCAGTATATGTTTCCTTTAACTTACCAGTTCTTCCAGGAATGCTATTCCAAGTTTCTAACCAGTCACAGATCACATTTAGGAAACTATAATTATCACTATTTAATGTAAGTGGATTAGCATAATTATTACGAAGTCGACAACTTTTATATGGTGTTTTCACATTCAGTATTGTCCACCAAATATAAAATATTTGAATGTATTCTGCGATTTCTGCATAATTTGGCAAGCATTCCTGTTTTCCTAAGGTTAGCAAATCTTGAATAGTATATTCGTTGAAAATTTGCAAAACCAAATTAACATTTTGCCTTTCAAAAGTAGTCGGAGAAAAAGCTTTTGAAGTCAACTTATAGCAATATTTCACAAGTGATTGAGATTCTAGGGCATAAAGTTTATGTAAACTATAAAATGGAGCACTTTGGATGTTATCTAATTCATGCTTTCCATTATAACAAAACTTTGGGAACATCATGCATTTACGTTCATCTTTTTGGCCAAGCCAATTGTTTCTAACGCATTTTAATATATGCACTGAGTCGAATAAGAAGAAAAGAGGGCTAGACGTTCTAACTGGATGGGGATATACAATTGAAAGCTTTGATGGGCTACAAAAGAAAGACATAGCTTTTTTTATTTATTGCATTATTATCTGTTATAACAGATAATACCTTAAACCCTATATCTTCTAAGCCAATTATTACACGTTTAATTATGTTAAATAAGTTCTCAGCTAAAAGACATTTAGTTGGCATAACATGCACAACATCCTTATATTGTGAGAATACACTGCTAAGCATAAAAGCAAATGCACTTGTGGCAGGTTCATTGCTGTTGTTATCTAAGCCAACAATATTACCACCTTTATAATCAAGATAAGGTTTGAGATGTATTTCATCAACAAGTAAAGATACTGTGATGTCATTCTGCATTAGTAACTTGAACTTACTTTTTATATACATGAGAAAATTGTTATCGTGTTGTTCAATGACAGGATTCATAGAAGTTGATAAGGTTAATCTTCGAATGGTTGAATAGCATGGTAAAATTACATTTTTAGTGTCTCTTAACAGTCTGTACCCTCTAGGGGAGCAGTTATATAATAAGGAAGAAAATACCATAATTTCACTCGAATAATTAACCTTATTCATTGTCATTATGTTAATTTGTTCATATATGAACTTAATGGCATTAAAATATTTAAATTATTCATCTTGCACTAATAGCAAAAATGATAAGATTAATTTTAATAAAGAACTTATATTAGAAGTTTTCATTTCCTGTTCTTCGATGTTCATTTTTTTTCATGTTTTCCATCAAAATCTGCAGAGTATTTTCCTCTGTTACATGTTTAGGAGTTTTATACTCCCCTATAGCACTCATTTCCACATCACTACAGAATACTCTAACGGCCAAGTCCGGTTCAATCACCATATTTTTATTTATATATTATTTTGGGGCATGGGTATCTCTTTATATGACATATAATGATGGTATTGTCTTGCCTAATAGAAGTCCAATAATTTTTATCTATAAACGTTAATTTTTTTCTAAATCATCAATATTATGGAAAGTTTTACGTTTCCGTAACTCGTCAGCAACACTTTCACATAATGCACGCTTAAGAGCAGAATTTTCTAAACGCATTTTCTTTGCGTTAGGAGACTCTCTAAAAGTGGTTGATGACGATAAATAGGAGGGACAGTTTGGTAATATTTGAGGAATAGCACCATCCTTAAGATAGAGATTTTTTAATTTAACACTAATTGTCTTTCCAGTCCTTTCATCAAATGCTGATGCCTCTCGCTGTATGTCTTCAGGTCGAAAATGAAGTTCACATACCTAAAGAAATAATTTAAAAGAAAATCGTAAAATGTTTGACGTAATACAAAAAAAAAAGAACATTACATGACAACAAACGATAAAATAAAAAAATAAGGTAAATGTGCAGAATTAGTCCACCCTCGAAACATCCTTTTAAATTACCACTTTTATAGGTTTTCGGGGGTGCTGAAAACGAAAATACCGTTTAAAATTACGGCAAACTAGTAGTTTCCAAGATATAAAGAGATGTTAGTTAAAAAAAGGAGGGGGATATCTTAACCTAAAACAACCACCCACTTTATGGCCAATTCTTTTTTTTTTACATGGGCAACGAGCAATTTTTTTTTAAATTACATTTTCGCCTCAAACAAGGCGAAGTGCCTCTTTGATATAGGAATGAACACAACTAAACGTAAAATGAGCACCTACAGTTGACCCCCTCTCCCCGACAAAAATTCTGTTTACACTTTTTGAAAGGAGGTGCTCATTTTACGTTAAACTGTGTTCATTGTACGTTGACTCCCAACCCCTAACATAAAGGTGGCCATACTCATTTTTCTTCGCTTTTATTTGCTAAAAAGAAAGCGCCCTAAAATAAACGATAGTCATAAAGTAGGTGCTCATTTTACGTTAAATTTTTATAGAAAAGTGATCTTCCATTTTTTAAAACTAACATTTCTTCATATTTTATAAACTACTCCTTTGCCATAATTTTAAACGTTATTTTCGTTTACAGCGCCACTAGCAGTATCAGAATTTGGGGGGAATTTTTGACAAACCTAACACAAAACTGCGAATAACATATACAAAACTCGTAATTTCTCCGTTTATAGTGGGTTGTTTATTTTCTTTATGGAATATACTTCCAAAATAAACTATTAAAATTGTTTAAAAAATGATAGAAATAGTATTTTTTATTGCCGGCATTTTGTAAACACTTTTTTTTTTAAATAAAAAATAATATTTCTATTATTTTTTTTAAACAATTTTAATAGTTTATTTTCGAAGTATATTCTCCAAAATTCTGACACCTACAGGGCCACGACATTTACCACAAATAATTATTAATAAGCTTTTGGGATAACAAAAAACGGTCATAAAGTTAAAAAAAAAGTTTAATCTATTTCACGCTGATATAAATATTGCACAGTAAAATAGTTGAACTAAAAAGATAAATGATTTTTCTTATTTAGAATTATTTAAACAAGGAATTCCGTTTTTACGATATCGCTTTTATTAAATTGTTAGGTGAAAGTACATAATATTTTCACCATACTCCCAATTTTAAATAAGTTTCTAAATAATAATTTATTTCAGTACATAAGTTAAATTACATGTAAAATTCATTTTTTATATACATACTTTCATTTTTATTTTAAAATACGTTCTAGAAAAAAAAAAAATAAAAATAAAAAAGACGCGTTTTTTTGCTTTGTTTTTTTTTAATATCTCAAACATTTTAACACTTACTCTGCTATATTTAGATGGAGTAAAATCCTTTCTTTTTATTGCATTAATCCACTGGTAAATTATACAATTTTCTTATCTATGGGTTGTGGAATTGCATTCACTAGCAAAAGATCTAGCTAATTTACATATTCTTTTAAACATTCATTTTAATTAATTCCCTATTAGTTTTTTCGGTTTCCGTATGGGACGATCATCTTTAGTTAACTATTATTTATATATTCATGCAGATATTCTACATAATTTATACTTGCATAATATTTGAGTAAAAAGTTTACAGTAAACACAAAATTGTTTCCATATATATTTATGTATACGTATATATTTTTGTTTACTCTATCTATTATATCTATAAAAGTGAACGTGTCTGTGTGAGTGTGTACATTTCCCTACGCGATAACTCTGTCAATTTTCAGTCTACAGACTCGAAATTTGATATACAGGGTACTGAGATTTGGGAAAATCTTTGTGATCGGTTTTCGCCGAGAAATTTGGCTGTTAAGGGATCAAAGTTCAACGATTTGACCTTTGAGAACTCTACCAAACTCCTCCGACTATTTTGGGTCTAAAAACAGGAAATTTTAGATATAGGTTCCTTGGACATGAATCTAACTAAGGGGTCAAAGTTTAAAAAAAAATTGATCTCTTCGGTCTCTACCAAATTACTCAGACAATTTCTGGTCTAAACATATGAAATTTTACATAAAGGGTATTCAGAGATAGGGCAAGCTTTTTAATCGGTTTGGGTCGAAAATTTTAGCTACAAATATATAAATGCATGTACGCATGTTTGCATGTCTGCCTAAAACTTTCGACAGGGGTGACGGATTGTCACAAGATCAGTATCATTTTGAAGCTCAACCCTTTAGACGACAAATACCGAAAAACTGGCTAAAAACATTTTCTTCGTCCTCAACTGGGAACTTTTCTACAGGGGAGGTCGCTTTTTTCACCGATATTTTCGAAAGTCATTCCCTGTTTTCGATTCTCGAGCCTTAATTTAAACCTACGTCACTTCCGGTTTGGCGGTGGTCGTAACAGCAAAAACGTCAGGGTTTTTTTCGTTCTTTTCCTCCTTCGCGGTACGGGTTCGAGCCTGCCTTCCTACTACAACTTTTTTTTTCTTCCAAACACCCGGGCAACGCCGGCCACCCATGCTAGTATATATATATATATATATATATATATATATATATATATATATATATATATATATATATATATATATATAAGGGGGAGACTAGTGATGGATGCACCAGCCGAGCAACAATACTCTATGCATGGGCAAATGGTGGCTTTATAGAGATATAAGATAATCTCTGGTATGAGTAATTTTCTATCACGGTAGAGGGAGCCCACTTTCTTTGCAGCAGCATTAGCAGTGTCTTTAATGTATTTGATACAGTTCCTGTTGCATGTGAATGTTAATCTAAGGAGTTTGAACAATGTGATACATGTAGAATATCATTAGCGATGTCAATCGGTGTTTGAGAAGGTTTCTTGAAATTATTAAAGGAAATAAGCTTAGTCTTAGTAGCATTAAATATTACGATCTATTTATGATCCCATTTCGCTACATATATTTGCTTCCCATGAAAACAGAAATTGCTGCAAATATTGAAAAAGTCAATAAATTCACCTACAATTGATTTCACATCTCGACTTTATCTCAGTAAACCCTATTCGCCGTTTAACTATATAATAATAATGATTTCTTTGTTCTGCAAACTTTGACCTCTTTTGAAACTAGACAATTGCGTCATCTTTGACGTTTGAAATGAAGCCAATGTTTGTTATTGTCATCGACTGTTATTGTTTGTAAATTTATCTGTCAAATATTTAATTTGTATCTATTTATTTCACAACTGTATGTTCTGAAGTTCCTCAAGTTTAGCTGTATAAATTGCATATTTAACTAGTTCATCTATTCAATTCTTGTTACCGTAGGGGCCGAATTTGTTACATGAGTATTTGATTCATTTAACAAAAAGGAACGTTTTTAAGCGAATAATGGTAATTCGTGGGCATTACGATGAAGTACAAGGAATATTTTGAACTCTATTTATGGAGAGCTCTTTTAAAAAGGAGTTGACCAGTAAGGATTTCAAACTATTTTCAAAATGGTGTTGTGAGATCGTCAATCATTTTTTAGCTTTCTTTTAATAAAAATACTTGATCAATTTACGTACATCATAAAGATTTTTTCCTTTTTTTGTCTTGAATTATGGACAGGCATCGAAAAAAACATTGTTTAAACGAGATAATGTTTTTTCCTAAAAATTATCTCCCTTGCCATGGGACAGTTTGGAAGACATTTTGAAGCAAGATTTATATGTCATTGGTGAGAGAGATGTAGACAATGTTAATTGCTTCAGCATAGACCAGATAACAACAGCCAGGAAATAAATCAAACTGGAGGATGCAATTGAAGTAGCAGCAGACAATTAAATCCACTTAATTCATAGTAATTCTTTCATTATTTTTCTTTTTTGAACATTACTGAAATACTTAATGTTAACATGTCCGGCCTAAAATAAAATGGAGTGGAGTGCCGAATAGAGTTTCATATAAAAATAGAAACTGAATGAAAACAAAGCGAAATACGAATGCAATACAATAATGAATGAACCGAATGAAACTGAAACGAAATTATTAAAAAAAAAAAAAAATTTTTTAAATTGAAATCGCGGTGTAAAAAATTTTTTATTCAAAATAAATTTTTTTTTATTTCATGAAAAAAGTCTTTTGCAAAGTAATTGAAGTATGAAAATAATTTTTAAAAAGTATATTAGAAAGAATCGTGCTAATGCATTAGAGCGGTACCAATTTGAATTTGAGACGATAAAGACTTAATTATACATAATTAAAAAAAATCGTCTCAACTTCACCTTCTGTTGTGATTTCTTCGGTCACATTAATTATTGATTATACTTTCTTATAAGGCGACAGTCTCCTATTGTATTCTTAAAAAAATTAATTCTAATAAATGTATATGAAGGAGAAAAGACATACGTTGGATTTCAAATCTATTGGGATTATTAAGGAGTCACTAACTAGGTGCCCTGTGATTGGATGAAAAACAAAAAATCACAGGCTTCCTTTTTAGATCCTTA